>NW_028270172.1:22073673-22379561 GCF_037043375.1 Chiloscyllium plagiosum
AAGCTCTGAAATGCCTTCCCTAAACCTGTACGTCTCTCTACCACAGTTATCCCCTTTAAGATATCCTTATAACTATCTTTTTGACAGCTACCTTTTGGTCATCACACCTATGATCTGCTAGGTGCCTTATTTTGATTTATAAAGCTCCTATGAAGCCCTTTGCATCCTTTTATTACATTCAAGGTGTTGTAACTATAGGTTGTTATCCCCAGTTTCCTTGAGAAAGAGTTTGTAGACCACCTTTTTAAACACATTTAATACAACTTAACCATCACTACAATTTCGAATAAAACCAAGAACTGGAGCTCTGAAACAAACAAAAACAGAAATGACTGGATAAACTCAGCAGGGTTGGGAATATCTGTGTAGACAAAAAAAGAGTAATCTTTTCCAGTTCAATGACCTTTCTTCAGAACCAGGAGCAACCAGGAAAAGGTGATATTTATGCCGATGACATGGGACAGTGGAGGGAGCAGAAGGAGTGAGTGAATAGGTTGTTCATAATTTTGAAACCGCTTAATCTTTGCAAAAAGGTTCCAATTTTGCAAATATTTGTTCACGATTGCAACCATTCACTCCCCAATTTTTTTTTTAATTAACCCTGTTCAGATGTGTTATGATATACCTCTGGAGGACGTGGGACTTAAACCTATGCTTCATGTCTCGAATAGGGACACTACCACTGCACCACAACAGCCCCTTTAAATACGTATTTGCCTCATGTAAATGACGAGATTTAAATATATCTGACTCCTCATATGTTAAGACCTTAACAAAGCCTGTTGAATTGTCCATTAATCCAATATGCTGTGTTACAGATGTAGTTTTGACTTTAACTGTTCCCTTCTACTTTCATTTTTATAATATTGAATATTTTTTTCCTTATCCTATCACCATAGTGGTCATTCTTTGTTTGATTACACTTTGCCAAGACTGCAGAATATTTTTGAAATCCATGCATATATGGTCCAGCATTTCTAAAGAGCAGATAAGCAGAAATGCGATGTCTGATGTAATCCTATTGTCTGCCATACATGGGCATGAAACCTTGCATGTTCAAACATCATTTCTGGATTGACTTTTAACAGAAAAGAGCTGGTCCTACTGGTTGGGTGAAGGATGGATGTTCTTTTTGTTTTTTTTCATTCAAGTCTTCCTTTTTCCCAAACAAGCCATATATTCTGTTTAAATAAAACCTCATTCTCATCTCTTGCTGCCAATTTTGCTTTTATCTAGTTTCTTCTTTTTTATTCATGGATATCAATTGGATTTCCTAAATTAAAACTGACCATGCATGCAGTGTTCCTTATGGGTTATGCACTTGCTTAAGTTGCTTAAGGTCACTTCTGTAGAATGTTTTCCCTTGAGCCAAAGTATATTCTTTGACGCAAATTTTATTTTTAAATGCTTTTCTCGCCATATATCCTGCCTTTCTGTCAGCCATGACTCAGTAGTGACAATCTCATCTCTGAGCCAGAAGGTTTAACTTCAAGTCCTACTCAAAACGTGAGGACAAAATAGTTTGACATGTCAATTGAAGTGCCGCGGGAATTCCACCCTGTTACAAAGCGACAATTTAAACTGAGAGCATGTCTGCTATTTTCGGTGGGCAAAAGTGAGGACTGCAGATGCTGGAAACCAGAGTTTAGATCAGCGTGGTGCTGGAAAAGCATAGCAGTTCAGGCAGCATCCAAGGAGCACGTGAATCGACGTTTCGGGCAAAAGCCTTCCATCAGGAATGGCTTCTGCCTGAAACATCGATTTTCCTGCTCCTTGGATGCTGCATGATCTGCTGCGCTTTTCCAGCACCACACTGATCTAAAATCCGCTTTCTTAGGTGGCCTGCAAGATCTCAGGACAATATTAGAAGGAGAGTAGGGCTGCTCCCATAGTGTTTAGGCCAAACGTTACCCTTAACCAACCTCTCTGAAATAGATTATCTGGTTCATTTATCATTGCATCACTGTCCTGTGTTCATGGTGCAGCTGTGTTCCTGCATTAAAATGTCACCTAAAATTCAAAAGTACATCAGTGGCTGCAAACCGGTTTAGGACATCCTGACGGCTTTATAGACATATATTGTTTTTCTCTTACATAGTATTTTTCAATTAGAAAGGGAGACGACTCTAGAGAAAAGATCTTTTAAAGTTCTGACACCAATGCAGGTATAGTTCACGGGGCTTTCCTATTTGGTTGAACTTGGTTTAACATAATTGCTTCAGGAGATGTGAGTTAAGCTATTTTCTGAATCCACAGCCTCTTCCTACTCCCACTGCGTTATTAACTCTGCGAGATGAAAGTTTGGATCAGTTGTTTTCCTTGGCAGGCTCAAGGCAGTGATGGAGGTGGGCAAGAAGTGATAGCGGTTGAAGGCCTGACACAGCTCTTTGAGATATTGGCTCTGCCCTCCGCTTGGCTGTTTGCCCTCTCATTCCTCACCCTCCAACGCCCATTCCATGTCTAATTATATCCAACATGCCTCTTCTATCTTTTATGCCACTTCCTTACCATTTCCATTAACCCCTTGTACTCCATGACTTGTGCATAACCACTGTCCAAGCATCTACTATGTCAAGAACCAATGAGTCGTTTGCAAGTCATTGAAATGCTGCTGGGACTAACAACCCAAGCAAAGACATTGAAAATCTACTTCACTAAAAGATACACTCAGCTTACAACTTCACTGAAGTCTCAATCAACCATAATGATTAATAATAATCAACTTAATATTCAGTCAACTTACAAACCTTGTGGTTTCCATCATCATGTTAAGTGTGCACCAGCTCACGAATTGTGAGGATTTACGACACAACAAAAATGGCAGCTGGTGGGAATTATTAGGGAAATTCAGATGTGTTGTCCTGCTGACTTGCACATTGTGCCTCCTAACTTGATTTGCTGTGAACCAGGAAATGAAAATTCAGCCTACAGTCACCATCACTAACTACTCTGAAATTGGGATCAGACACATATGAGACCGAAACTGCAAGATAGCAGGTCTATTGACATTCAGATTAAGTTGGGTAATTAAAAACCAAATCTAGTTTGTGGCTTTTGTAATGCAAAGGAACATTATGGATTCTCCAATTTGTGGTACATCCCAGTGCAGAAGCGACATGGTTACCCTGGCATTGTGTCTTTGCCAGGCGTTGGTGTACTCATGCCAATCTATGAAACTCCTCAGTAAACCTCAACAGAAAGGAAAATGAATCATTCAAATTTCTTTCTTCTGTTGCCTCCAAATATTGAAGTGATTGCGGGAGAAGATGGAGTAAGGTGAGTACTGAAGTTGATGATTATGTTTGCCGCCTCTCTCCAAGGCTGATGAGTAAAAAATCCTAAGAGAATGCACCTTTATCATCCTACATTATGCTTTTATTAGGTGTATATACGTGACATCTTTCTACAGTTACTTCTGTTCTTTAATCATCTTCCCCGCTGTCTCAACTTGATGCCAATTAAGTCTCTCTTTTGTTGCTTCTGGTTGCTACAATACCGCTTACATTCTCTTCGTTCCAGAGTGATACCTATTGGGAAGCTCGTTCATCTCTGCACATGATTTTACCTTATAATACTTTCTGTTACCTGCAGCAGGATTTTCATGCCTTGATAGTGGGATGAGTATGGAATTGGGTAGAAGGGCTTTCTCCTGGAAGTTCGATCAAGGTCATCAGGGCTATCGGCTTTCATGATCAGGGTAACTAATTATTAATTTCAAAACTCATTGATAATACCAAATTTGAAGGAGTAGAAAACTCTCAAAGTGATTCAAATTGGTCAATCTAGAAATGATGTTTGAGCATGCAAGGTTTCATGCCCACGTATGGCAGACAATAGCATTACATCAGACATTGCGTTTCTGCTTATCTGCTCTTTAGAAATGCTGGACCAGAACTGCATGGATTTTAAAAATATTCTGCAGTCTTGCAGAGTGTAATCAAACAAAGGATCGCCACAATGGCAATTGGATCCACATAAAAATATTTGAAAAAGGAGACAACTGGCAGATGGAATTTAATGCATAAAAGGTTGACATGATGTATTTTGGTTAAAAAAAAAGATAGTGAGAGGTAGAGTATGTCCAATGGCACAGATCTACAGAATTTGCAGGACATAGAAAGCTAGGGATTCATGTGAATAGATCCTTAAAAATTGTAGGTCATATTCAGAAAGCAGTTAGCAAAAGAAAAGAGACTATGGACTTCTTAAGTAGATGTAATAAATGTATAAAAAAACAAGAAGTCGGCTGAATCTTTTGAAATTTAGGTTAGATCATAACTAGCTTATTATATTCAGGTCTGGTGCATCTGTTGAGAGGCAATGGCTTTGTAGTATAATTGCTGGTCTGTTAATCCAGAAGCCCAGGTAATGGTTTAGGGATTTGGCTTTGAATCCCACCATGGGAGATGGAATTTGAATTCAATAAAAATCTGGAATTACAAGTCTGATGATGAGTATGAATCCATTTCTGATTGTCATGGAAAAACCCAACTGGTTCACTAATGCCCTTTAGAGAGGGGAAACTGCCGGTCTTACTTGGTCTGGTCTACATGTGATTCCAGACCCACAGCAATGTCGTTCACTCTTCACTGTTTTCTGGACAATTAGGGATGGGCAATCAATGCTGACCTGGTTAGCCACAGTCTCATCCTTTGGACAAATGGGAAAAAAAAGGATAGATAACATTTTGGGTTCAGTGACTCTTCAGAACTGAATTCAGTGAGGAAAAGGTTGGGGTGTGTTTTATATACACACATATATATGCTGAATTTGGGGTAGGTTTGGCAAGGGGAGAAGGAATAAATGATAGGTGGAATGGACCCCAGAGAGAGAGAGAGAACGACAGTTGGACAGACAGCATCTGGGCGGCACGGTGGCACAGTGGTTAGCACTGCTGCCTCACAGCGCCTGAGACCCGGGTTCAATTCCCGCCTCAGGCGACTGACTGTGTGGAGTTTGCACGTTCTCCCCGTGTCTGCGTGGGTTTCCTCCGGGTGCTCCGGTTTCCTCCCACAGTCCAAAGATGTGCAGGGTCAGGTGAATTGGCCATGCTAAATTAGGTAAGGGGTAAATGTAGGGGTATGCGTGGGTTCGCTTCGGCGGGTCGGTGTGGACTTGTTGGGCCGAAGGGCCTGTTTCCACACTGTAATCTAATCTAATCTAATCTAATCATCTCCTGATGATTTATGCCAGTTTCAGAATGACCAGTTTGTGGGCTTCAGCTGTCTCTTTTTTTCACCATGGACATGCAATCCCTTTACACATCCACCCCCCCATCAGGATAGTCTCAAGGCTCTTTGCTTCTTCCTGAAAAAAGGCCTGAACTTTTCCCATCAACCATCACCTTCCTTTGCCTTGCTCAGCCTGTCCTCACTTTGAACAAGTTCGCCTTTAACTCCTCCCACTTTCTTCAGATCAAAGGAGTGGCCAAGGATAGCTGCAAGGGCCCTAGTTATGCCTGTCCCTTTTGTGGGTATGTGGAACACTCCTTGTTGCAGTCCTACTCTGGTCCCCATGCACAACTCTTTGCTCTGGTAAATTGATGACATCATCAGTACTATTTCCTTCTCTTGTCCAGATTTGGGAAAGTTTATCAATTTCACTTCCAATTTCCACCCTTCTCTCACCTTCACTTGGTCTATCATTGACTCCTGACCTCCCTTCTTTGACATCTCTGTTTCCATTTCTGAGGATGCGGTGACCACCCATATCCACTACAAACTCACCAACTCCCACAGTTACCTCGACTATACATCCTCACACCCTGCTGCCAGGAAAGACTCTGTTCCATTCTCCCAGCTCCTCCATCACTGCTACATCTGTTCTGGTGATCCAACTTCCACATGGGAGCCTCTAAAATATCCACTTCCTTCCTCAACCAAGGATTCCCCACCACTGTAGATGACAGGGTCCTCAGTCGTATCCGACCCATCTCCCGCACTTTGGTCTTCAACAATTCTGTATCCTTCCACAGCTGCAATAGGGTTTCCCTGGTCCACACTTAGCAACCTATCAGCATCTATATCCAAAGGGTCATTACCCACCATTTCTGACATCTCTAGTGGATGCGAGCCCTCCGCAAATTTTTTCCCTTTCCATCCCTTGTCAGCCTTTGGCAGGGATCGTTACCTCAGGGAAACCTTGGTCTATTCCTTATCCACTCCCAACACTCCCTCATACCCCAATGACACCTTCCCATATAATCGTAGAATGTGCAACACATGCCTTGTTACTTCCTCCCTCTTCACTATGCAAGGTCCCATACCCATCTTCTAGTCTGAAGTCTCCGATCATTTACACTTAATGGGATGACAAGCCTGACTTCTGATCACTAATTGGCCAATTTTGGGTTAAACATTGCCAGGTAACCATTTTTCATACAACATTGAGGTCCTAACCCAAACTTCAAAATCCTTTCCTTGGTATTTCTCTGTGCTTAAAACATCATCGTGATTCTTTTTCGTTGCTAATCGATTAGATCTTAAACATTTACTTCCTCCTCCTTTTTATGCTTGTATCAAAGAGTTTGGGTTCAAGGACAACAGGTGGAAGAGAAGTTAAAGTCCAAAACTGTCTGTTTTCAGAATTACGCTTCTTTAGAACTCTATTAATTGCTTATTAAGACAAACTGCTACAAAACATGGTAACCTGAGATACAACAGGCTCTAAGTTTACAGTTACAATGTTGAAATATTATTCTCCACATGTACTTCTCCCTTCAAATCTACTTTCAATTCAATCCAACCCATTGCACCCATTCTAATTAACTCCACTCATACTGTGCTATTCGTGCCCTATTGAGAGCAGCTCTATTTCTTCATTGTTAGATTGTTTCAGGCTCCTAAACTCCTTCCACAAGACCCCCAAAAATATACAGTGGCATCAGTGTGTACCATCCACATGGTGCAAAATGGTGTCAAGATGAATTACCTAAAATATTCATAGTGCCATCAGTGTGTACCATCTATGAGGTGCAAAGTAGCATCAGTGTGTATCATTCACAAGATGCATAGTAACATCAATTTGTACCATCTACAAGGTGATAGCGCTATCTGCATCTACTATCTGTAAGGTGCACAATGATATCATTGTGTACCACCCACAATGTGGAGTGGCATTAGTACATACCATCCATAAAGTTACCTTGACAGTGGTAAGAGAGACAAGGTCAGTAAATGCATAGTGCACCATCACCTGTAAATTACCCACCAAGACATACAGCATCCTCTTTTGGAAGTATACCACTCTTTCTTCAGTATCACTGTGTGAAAATCTAGAAACTAATTTCTTAACAGTGCTATGGGTGAGCCTGCCCACATAGCCAGCAGCAGTTCAAGATGATTCATGTTATGGACTGGCCAGAGACCCTCTAAATATTTTAAGAAGGTAGCCCAGACCCTTACTTTTATTTTTTTAAAGGCAGATGTGAAGTGGATATTCCAGGAGTGATGCAGTTGGTCAAACCACTCGGCTTAAAGCAGAACAGATTTTATTTACACACTATAGTTGAAACACAGACAAAAGTAAACAGAATTTAGAATAACTTAACTATTTGAGAACTCAACTGATTCGAAATCACAACTTAATTAAGGAATTGTTCCAATCTCTGCAACATCCCATAAACATACCCCTTGGCAAAAGGTAAATTCAAACACAGGTTTTTCCAGGCAGGAGAGGTTTCAGAGAGAAAGTTCAGGCAAGAAACATTTGTTGAAGCATGGAATCTCTTTTCACTGTAGCTGCTTCTCCAGGACACCAGCAGTTTCTAATTGACTGCGAAAACAAACCAAACTAGAAAAAAATATCCTGAACTGAGAGAACTGACAACTCCTCTGCCATTGCTTAAAGTAGACATTTCCAAACATATCAGCACCTCTGCCTTTACGAACCCTCTTGGAAAAAAAAGGACAACATAACCTTGTTAAAGGGGCAGCATCATCACACTCACCATTATCCACTGAAGAGCAACTAGAGATGGGAAAGAATTGTTTGCCTAGCCAACAATCCTCGCACCCGACAGACTAACTAGTGAAAAAAAAAAGAGGTCATTCTTTGTCTAGTGAAAATGGAAAATGTCTTGACTTTACTAATATGAAAAGAAAGTAAAAGGAGAGAAAGTAAAGCAATCTTTGTTAAAAAAAAACATGACTGTAAGCAATATATAGTGTAATATAATAGGTGAGAGAATGGAAACAAAAGAATGGGAGAGAGAGAGCGTTAACTACATCAGTGATACATTTTATCCCGTAACTGTGAGAGACTAAAATTGCCTGAAAAAGCTGAAGTTGGTGAACACCCTAACAGATATTCCTTCTGGACAGTTTTTGTGGAGTGACTGGAATATCGTGGCAAATGTAAGGCATTATTGTTATGACAGCGAGGGAAATGTATCTAGAGGCAATGTCTCTTAAGAGGCTAAACTGACTTGTTTATTTTAGAAAATATTGCTGATGATAAGTGATGTGCTGCATTGCACCAATGTACAGAATCATGCTTTGTCAATAGGTGAATGTTTTAGATTTTTGCAACCAAATTCACTCTCAAACTCCACAGCAATTCAATTTCCACTACATTGGCTGAAATATTCTTTTGGAAGAATGTTGCAAGCACATTCGATTCTACTGGGTAGCCTCATCAAAGTGAGACATTTGGAAGAACATTACTTGTGTTTCTGGTCATGGAGTTGTTTTCTAATGGGTTTCAAACATTTGTTATTTCCTTTATAAGATTACATAGCATTAATGGCACCTAAATAGGTTCTTTGGACCAACCAATACATGCTGAATTTATGCTCTATTGAACATCCTCTCCTTTTTCTCATCTGAATTTTCTCTGCTAACCTTTATTCCCTTATCCCTCAAATGCTTGTTTAGTTTCTCATCAAATGCATCCATTCAAATTGTTTCAATGACTGCCTGTGCAGTGAGTTCTCTCTGTCCTTTGGTCAAGAAAATAGTCTGTATTGCCTCCTGAATTCCTTGTTGGCTATCTTATGTGATAGCCTCTAGTTATGGACAGCAGACAGCTGGAAACATCATCACCTGCAATTTCTTCTCCAAGTCACACACCATCCTGACTTGGAATTAAATTGCTACTTCTCCAAAGTCAATGGAACAAAATCCTGAACATCTCTCCCTAAGAACACCATGGATACATCTGCATCAGCACTTCAAGAAAATGGCTTACCGCCTCTTGTTCATGGGCAATTAAGGATTTGAAATAATTGCTGTTCTCTTCCCAAGAATGAAAAATAAATATTCCTTTGTAATATGTAGAGTGGGGTATTAATGCTATGATTATTCCTTCCCTCCTCCTAGATGGTTGATGTTAAGAATGAAATTTGAAACGTTTCTAATCAATGTAATCCAAAAACTGATGTGAAGCCTTTTACTTTTAATCGTTGTGTAAGAGAAGTGTCAACTCAAGGTGAACACAGTGCTGGAAATATGAGTAATGCCAAAAATCAATCATACCTTCTTAAAGCATGTACTTGTTTTTTTCAAAATAACGTCTCAAGTTATCAATCCGTTGCTTATGTGAAATATTTATTAGTTACTGAACAAGCTCGATGTATCCTGACTAGGAGCTTATTACACAAGTTGCACAGATTCTTGAAAATGCTCAGCAGGGAAACTGTTGTAAATCTTGTAAACTTACATTCATGTTGCAAAACATCCAGTATTTTCTCAGCAGGTTACACTGGATGGCGATGATTGAAAATAAACAAAATAATCATCTGCAAGATTCTGTTTCTTCATTCTAATCGACATTTATGAAACCCAATTAATTGGTTATTATCATATGTTTCTTTATGAGAGCTTGCTGTGTATAGATTGGCATTACTTTTCTGACACAATAATAGTGATCATTCTTCATAAGTATTTGATTGCCTGTATAGTGTTTTGGAACATGCTGAAATCATGAAAATGGCAAAGGAATGCCATCCTTCCTTTTTCTTCAGTATAATTGCATTTAATTTTTCAAAATATGGACAATGTTGCAAATTACTCTTAGTTACCTTGAGAAGTTGGTCGTGTACTATCTTGAATCACTAACTGTTTGATACAAGTTCTGCTTTTCACTGAAATCATGGCTGATTCTTAACTGCAGATCCATATCAGTTAATAGCCATTTCTTACAAAAAGCTAACAATGTTAATTTTGACATTTTCAATTGAGCTAGCCTCAAGTGATTTGGGAGAGAGAATCCTGACTTGCATTGCCCTTTGTGTGAAGCACATTTTTCTGATCTAATCCCTTGAATACTCCAGATCAAATTATAAGTCATGCCCTCTTGTTCAGGATAGTTTAATAGACAGTCAAGCATCAATCACAACAGTATAAGGATCTGGATTCACATATAGGTCAGATGAGGTGGGGACATCAGATTTCATTCCGTTAAGAATATTCAAGGATCAGTTACATTTGAGGAACATCCATTGACTTTGTGGTCAGTTTTATTGATACTAACCTTTGATGCTGAATGTTTCCTCAGAAGATTAAATGACTGGTGTATGAATTTATGATAGGGTGCAGTTTTCATGGGAATTGAGGATTTGGATGGCATAGAGTATGTGATAGTGTATCATATGCAGAGTCTGTTGGGAGATGATTAAATGAATGGGTAAAGTCTGAAAGCAGTTTAAAATGATATACTCATTTTATGATTTCTAATTTATTTTCCAACATGTGCTCGAAGTCCCTTCAGCCCTATAGAAGGTCTATTCATTCAGTTGGGCCATTTATGCGATGGATGACAACTGTGTGATTTCTTGGTTTACCAGAAGGAAAGTTTTAAAGGTTATTACATCTTAATGGGTAAGCATGCTGAAAATTAAAGCCAGCCATTCCCAGTATTGGCATAAAAGTTAAAGACTTTACAAAGTGTTCCCAATCTATCTGACTTTCAGTCATAGCGTGGTAGAAATGACTGATCATGCTTCCGTATTTAGCAAAAATGATGATTTACTAGAAATAAATAGAATAGGTCTCCATGCGATAGGAAGTATGTTATTAAACTTGAAAGTGTTCAGAACAGATTTACAAGGATGTTGAAGGGACTGGTGGCTTTGAGCTATAGGGAGAGGCTGAATAGGCTGGGGCTATTTTCCATGGAGCGTTGGAGGCTGAGGCGTGACCTTATTGAGGGGTATGTATTGGGTAAATAGACAAGGTCTTTTAACTAGGGTAGAGCAGTCCAAAATTAGGGGGCATAGGTTTAATGTGAGAGAGGAAAGATTTAAAAGGGATCTAAGGGGCAACTTTTTCACGCAGAGGGTGGTACGAGTATAAAATAAACTGCTAGTGGAAGTCGTGGAAGTGGGTACAATTACAACATTTAAAAGGAATTTACAACATCATATTTGGATGGCATAGAGTATCATATGCAGGATCTGTTGGGAGATGATAGGTTTGAAGGATATGTGCCAAATGTTGGCAAATGGGGCTCGACTAATTTAGGATATAAAAAGAACAAAAAAAATTTACAGCCCAGGAACAGGTCCTTCGGCCCTCCAAGCCTGAGCCGAAACCGATATCTGGTCAGCATGGACGAGTGGGACCTACGGGTCAGTTTTTGTGCTATACATCTATATGACTGTATGACTCTAGCTACAGAGCAACAATTATGAACCAATAATATATAATGCTATTAGTTAAAATTCTAAAATCCCACTTGATACACACACACATAAAGAGAAACAGATGGAGGAATAGATGTTATGGGGAAGAGAAAGACTCGGAAGGAGGTTCAGTGATTGTTGTTAGTAGTATTTGCTAAGATAACTCTTGTGCTCATCACAATACTGCTTCTCAATCTTCCTTCTCTGGATGCTTTCACTTGTTTGTGGCATGCACAAGATAACTGGGGCACACTCGTAAAGGTCTCTGACTTATTAATGAAAAGTTACAGCATACACCAGCCGCTGAAGGAAGAATTAGCTAGTTTTCTTCAGGCATAAAGTGCATTATCATTGTAGAAAAGAGACAACTCCTCAGTTAACAGAGTCCTGATGGCTTCTCACCATCTTGTTCACTGTCCCAAGCTGGTCCAGATACCCGGGAGCCAATCACATAGTTGTCAGCAGGCAGAAGATCTTTTGTCATCGATAAATGGTCACTTGTCTACAGATCAATCAGCTACTTGATGCTGGCTGAATCTCAATTTTGTATGCAGCTCATCTGCAAACCATCTGCTACAGCTGGAACCAGCAGCTGTGTAAATACCACTTCCAATGAGTATATGTCAGGCTACTTACTTTCAAAATAACGTAGCAAACCGTCAACAACACCTGGTTTTTAAAACATCTCTTTCCCATTTCAGCCCACATTCAAAAATAACAGCTGTAGCTATACGAGTGCTGACAGTTCGATGCTGCCATGATGGACATGGTCATGGTGCGGAAATGTCAAAGAAGGAAAGGATGACCACCAGCAGGAATCTGGATGTTCTGGTGGAGGTTTTGGTACACAGGAGAGTTTTCCTTTTTCCTCAGAACTGGTAGAGGAGGCCGCAGCATTGGACCCTGCAAGACTGGGCTGAGGTTGCCTCCCAGGTCAATGCAGTCTCCATGGTGTGGAGAAATAGCCATTGGTGCTGCAGGAAGGTCAATGGGAAGTGTGACACTCTTCTCTCTGTTTCCTCATGCTCAGTTTTATCTCTGCTACTGCATCCACCTCCCAGCAAAGCTCATGCTTCATCATGTATTCAACATCCTCCCTCACTCACTCTCATCACCACCTCCCCCCCGCTCCCCCAGCAGCACTAACCCTGATTTGCCTATTCACTTGCCCTCGGAAGTTCAAGCCCACAAGAATCCTCTTAGCTCTTGCAAGAAATCCTAATGTTGTCTAGGTCCTGGAATGTTTGGACTTATTCAGTATCTGAAGAATTGGCAATTGTGCTAAACATTGTGAAATCACCAGCAACCATCTCAAGTTCTGACATTATGATGGAGGGCAGGTCATTGATAAAGCAGCTGAAAATGATTATGTCTGGGAAAAAGTCCTGAGGAGCTCTTGCACAGATGTCCTGGAGCTGAAATGTTTTACCTCAAACAAACATAGCTATCTTCCATTATGCTAGATACTCCAGCAATGACACTGAAGTCTTGTGCTTCAGAACAAATTGTGTTCCTACTGAATTGTTCCAGTACAGTTGCAATGTTGTCATCTACCCAGCAATGTACAGAGTCGAAGTGAATCTGGCTACCCTTGACATCAAGGCAGCATTTAATCAAGTTTGACTTCAATGAGCCCTGTTAAAACTGGAATTAATTGGAATCAAAATCAATTGGAATCAAGGGTAGAGCTCTCCACTGACTGGAATCATGTATAGCATGATGGAAGAAAACCATGGTTGTTTGAGGTAAAACATCTCAGCTTCAGGACATCTCTGCATGAGTTCCTCAGGAGTTTTTCCCAGAAACTATCATTTTCAACTGCTCTATGAATGACCTGGCTTCCATCATAATGTGAGATGTTTGCTGGTGATTTCACAATGTTTAGCATAATTCTCAACTCTTCAGATACCGAAGAAGTCCAAATGCACCAAGACCTAGACAACATTCAGATTTGGTCTGATAAGTGACAAAGAACATTTACGCCACACAAGTGCCAGGCAATGACCATCTCTGCCCATTAATCATCACCTTTGACATTACCATCACTGAATACCCCAGTATCAACATTCTGGCCTAGCTATTGACCAGAAACTAAAACTGAGCTGGAATAGCCATATAAATACAATGGCTACAACAGCAGGTCAGAGGTTGGGAATTCTGTGTTGAATAACTCACCTCCTGCTTCCTCAAATCGAAGAGTTACAATGTGATGGAATACTGCCCCTTTGCCTGGATGAATGCACTTCCAAGAACAGTCAAGAAGCCACTATTTGCTGAACATCCAAATCTTTATCCATTTCTCATCCACATGTCTTCAATTCCTTACTCAAACTCAATTTCTAATATAAGAACAGTCAGGAACTCTTTCAGCCTAGTTTCAATGTTAGCTGTCTGTGCTGACTTATTTAACTTTGGATCTGCTTCCTGAGCCTCAATTAAAGAAGACATAGCAAACACTTTGTTTGAATTATCCTCCTTATCCTTAAATGAAGTTTCAGTTACCCTAATATCTGTATTATACCCTAGTGATGAACTTTGTTTATCAATTGCTCTGATCATTACATGCAATGGACAAATACCCAGAACCTGCATTTGCAAATGTTCCATCCTTTTAGTCTCACTTGAACTTTCTGTGAATACAGACAAATCTAAAACTTATACTCCTGCCAAAATGCTCCCCAGTGACAAGTTACCTCTTCCCAGAGATAATTTATCAACTTCCTTGACCAGCACTAGTCTAAGTAGCAAAACACATTGAAACTGGATACTGGAACCAGAATATTACTTCCCACTTATTGAATTTACTTTCACTTTGTTTTTAATGAACTGTCCAGAGACTAGATCACCTCCTCCAAAAAAAAAGGTTTTGAGTGGCCCCCACTGCCCTTAGAGCAGTTATGGGCTTTATTGATCCATTTGGAGAAAAAGGAGTTACCTTCCCTTTAGACAAAAACTCATCACATCTCTCATCTACAGTATCTTAGTCATGTTTACCTCTGGTCACTTGGTTGTAATCAAAGCTATGATATTATCTGTGGAATTCTCCTCTTGATATTCCTATTTGAATGCATTCATATGGACATCAACAATATCCATTAGGTTCCATAAATCATAGAATCCTAACAGCTCAGATAGTGGCCAGTCAGCCCACTGAGTCTCCACCGACCCTCGAAAGAGCATCCAACCCAGACGAGGGCTTGCATCAGCAAGTTTACATTTAGTGTAAGCACACATTTCACCAATCATCTCAGCCAGGCCTGCAGGGGCCAACCTGACATCCCAGTCACTGCCCATTTCAATTCCCCTTCCCAGTCCCCTTTCGACATGATCATCCTTGACTGCTTCCATTGCCACAATGAACCACAGCGCAAACTGGAGGAACAACACCTCACCTTCTGCCTGTGCAGCCTACAGCCTGGAGATCTCAACATTGAGTTCTCCAATTTCAAATAACCTCCCTTCCCATCCTTTGACTACCTTCCCAGCCCCTTCCTCTCCCTTCCAATCCTCTGACCGACCCTTCCTTTCAGCTATCAATCAGATTCATTCCTCCCATCGACCAACCAGGCTGTACCCTCTACCTTTCTTCACCTATCACTACCTCAGCACTTCGCCTCTCTCCCCACCCCAGACCCTCCCACACCCCTCCCTTTATCTGCAGCTCCCCTTACCCCTAACCCCCAGTCCTGAAGAAAAGTTACACACAAAACATTGCTATCTCCACCTCCTGATGCTGCCTGGCTTGCTCTGTTCTTCCAGCCACCTGCTTATCTACTTTGGATTCCAGCATCTACATTTTTTTTGTCTCTAATGGTCTGGCTTCAGTGTTCATAAATCTAACAGCCCTTGACTTTGCTTCTATAGCTGTGGTTCCTGTTTGTGATGGTGACGATTTGTTGTGGATGATCAGTGCTCTTTTGTTCCTTCTATCCTTCCCAGCCAGGTCCATTGCACCATATGTTAAAAGGTTCTCTCTTTACTCACAAGGAATTGTATTTTGATGCACTCAGTAGTAGATGATGAACCTCTAGTGAGTAATAACAGGAAAAGACACATGCCTTAACCAGACAGTTTACTGCGTAATGGCATTAAGTATAAGTTACATTGGCTGGTTAGTTATGATTATTATGAATTTCAGGAAATAGGAATGACATATCTGACAGCATTGGGAACTTGAAATTGACTACTCGATTTGGTACACAGGACTTTCAGAACTGGTACCTTATACAACATCTGTAATCAACTAGTTAATCAAACCTCAACTGTTTACCAGATTTCCCTGCGCGGTAATGTCAGATTCCCCAACCCAAACCACCTTCACTCCCCATTCAAGAGTCAAGATGGTGGCAGAGCAGCAGCTCAGTGCATTGGCTACTTAGCCCAGAGATCACTTACTCAGATCACCTTTCACTTTACTTTTCATTGTCTGCTTTTTAAAAATGTTTCCATTTATCATTGTTACCTCTCTTAGTGTCTTCAGTGAAAGGCATCTTCTCCTGGTCTGGGCCTAGTGATGAGGAGGCTTCCAGCCTACTTGGTGGTCTCGGCCCAGTGACAACCCGGCATGGTGGCCTCATTCCAGAGAGGTGGTCTCAGCTTAGCATGGCAGTCTTCAGTTTTGGTAGTCTTGGCATGGCATGGTGGTCTCCAGGCTTGGTGGTCTCAGCTTGGCATGGTGGTCGCCATGTTTGGTGGTCTTTGCTTAGCATGGTGATCTCCAGGTTTGGTATTCTCAGCCTTGCATGGTGGTCTCTAGATTTGGTAGTCTCAGCTTGGCATGGTGTTCTGTAGGTTTGGTCTCAGCTTGGCATGGTGGTCGCCCTGTTTGGCGGTCTTTGCTTAGCATTGCGGTCTCCAGGTTTGGTGATCTCAGCTTGGCATGGTAGCCTCCAGGTTTGGTGATCTCAGCTTGGTATGGTTCTCTCCAGATTTGTTGGTTTCAGCTTGGCATGGCGGCCTCCAGGTTTGATAGTCTCAGCTCGGCTTGGTGGTCTCCTACTGGCATTGAGGTCTTCTTCAATGGTGGCTTCCAGGCTTTCCAATAGCCTGGCATGGTGTCTTGTCCGTGTGCAGTGGTCTCCTCATCCTGGAGGGAACAATCTTGGTCTGGTAGGGAGTGTTCTTCAGCAGTGTCTTCCAAGCATTCCAGCATCTGTTGATTTAATCGGCTTTCCCTAAACTAAAATTGATCTGAGATGAGCATTGCTTTAATTCTTACTTCTTTTTCTTCCTATCTGTGACATTGCCATTAATACAGGCATTGAGGTATGGCAACTTATGAAACTTTTTACTATTTTTGTAAAAGTGACAATAAATTTGCTATGCTGTTCTACTTATGGATTTGAATTCCCTAATTGCACAACAGTTAAGTTGGTTGACTGTAGCATTCATTTTGCCAAAGCTGGGGTTTGTGCATGATGTGACCAAGAAATGAAAATTTCCTAACATGGTCCTATTAAAAAACAAGCAGTGACTTCCAAGTAGGACAATTTAATCTGATTTTGCTCTTTATTTTTGGCTTTAGAAATTGCAAGGGATAAAAATCAAGCAAAATTAGAATAAATATCTTATATATATTTATTACTGCTCTTATCATATCCTTGGTTTGAGCAATAATTGGATGCTTTTGAGATTTGTCAAGTGACAAGTTCTTGACTCTTGTGTTATCCCAAAACCATAGAACAAGCTGCTTTTTGGCTTAACAGAAAATCAAGATGACATTCCTCTCAATGCTAATGAGATCTGAACATACCTTTCTCATTGTATTGATTTAGCCTATTGTCTTGTGATTGCAGTAGTTATCTTGTTACAATCAGCATTTTGTCACTTTTTAACATTCAATCCTATGAGCACCGATTTAATTCAGAAGCGCAATTGCCAGACAGACTAGAGAGACAGAAAGATAGACAATAGACAATAGACAATAGGTGCAGGAGTAGGCCATTCAGCCCTTCGAGCCTGCACCGCCATTCAATATAAGATGGTCTGACGTCAGAAGCTGTGGAGCTTGATATTATATCATGTCGCTGCATCTTTTGGCAAAAACTTTCTATTTCCAGTGAAAACATTTGATTGTCAATTATCCTTTTGTGTGATTTTAAACATGAGGAGGCTAATGGATTGTGGAAAAAGCTTTCAAAGTCTTAAGCTTAACCTGTTGTTCTGCTGTATGAGCAGTGCACGCGGGTATACACACAGAGAAACATGCACAGTGAAACACACACGCACATATACACACACCCCAAAACCACAGAAACACACACACACATGCGCACACACATACATGCACGCTCACACACGCGCGCATACACACAGAGAAACACACACAAACACACACGCACACACACAGAAACACACACACATATACACACAGAAGCGCACACATACTCGCACACACACACGCGCACATATACACACATCCCAAAACCACAGAAACACACACATGCGCACACATACATGCACACACACACAGAAACATACGCATGCACGCGCACCCGCATACACACACAGAGAATCACACACAGAAACACACACACATATACACACAGAGAAGTGCACACACGCACGCACACACGTGCACACACACACGCTCGCTCGCACACACCACCACCACCACCACCATAGCAATGTTCGATTTTGAAGACCAAAGACCGCTGTCAACACTATCATAATGATAAAATATTACAGTGAAGTTTAGGATTAGATCTAACTTTCTCCAGACATTAAAACTGTATTGCTTTTGAGTTGTGTACATGTTCAAAGGAACTTACAGCAGACTTGTTAAAAGATCTGAAAAATGTGATTTAAATGTTAACTTTACATGTTAATTTAATCTGGGTTCACACCCACAGTTATGTACTCACTGAGTTCTTGTACTCTTCATATTTGGAAGACGAGGTAAAAACAATGACTGCAGATGCTGGAAACCAGATTCTGCATTAGTAGTACTGGAAGAGCACAGCAATTCAGGCAGCATCCAAGGAGCAGTGAAATCGACGTTTCGGGCAAAAGCTCTTCATCAGGAATAAAGGCAGAGAGCCTGAAGCGTGGAGAGATAAGCTAGAGGAGGGTGGGGGTGGGGAGAAAGTAGCATAGAGTACAATAAGTGAGTGGGGGAGGGGATGAAGGTGATAGGTCAGGGAGGAGAGGGTGGAGTGGATAGGTTGAAAAGGAGATAGGCAGGTAGGACAAGTCCGGACAAGTCATGGGGACAGTGCTGAGCTGGAAGTTTGGAACTAGGGTGAGGTGAGGGAAGGGGAAATGAGGAAACTGTTGAAGTCCACAATGATGCCCTGGGGTTGAAGACTTATCACATCTCTACCTCTTTTTCCCATTGTGATGAAAGGTTATTGATTTGAAACATTAAGTTGAGCTACACTCACTCAGTGTGGGTTGCTTTGAGTTTTGAGGAATTTTCACTGCAAGATCTAGTAAGTGTCTTGCCATATCTTACCAAACTTGCTTCATAAACTATCTGCCCTGTCCCTAACATTCCCTCTTTCTTCTATGTCCAGCCCTATCTTACTTGATACTGTTCTGAGAACAATTTGCCACTCATCAGATATCCACTGAAAGACTGGCATCCTTTGCAATTATGCCATCCTTAAAAGGCTGCTGTGCACACAATGTGAAGCCACCCTGCCCAGTCAAGGACCTGTCCAAATGATGTCGGAGAAGGAGAAGAAAGCACCATGACTCTCCAACAGGTATTTTGCCGTCCTGGTTGAAGGAGTGTTTCAAAGGGAGAAGAGTCTTTTCCCCCAGGACTGACAGAAGCACTTATTGTGTTGACGCAGCTTGGTCTGAGGTCATCACTGGGTCAATGCTATCTTCGCTGTGCAGAGGGAAGGTCAGCAGTGCCATAAGAAGCTCAGTAATGTTCTCCACTCTGCTGGGGTACATGCCATATCCCTCTCTCTACTAACTTACACTCACTCTCCTTCTGCTACCACAGTCACCCCCGAACAAAGCTCATGCTCTGATGCTCTCATTATTGCTTGCAATATCCTCCTTCACTCACTCATACCCCTCAGTCCCAGGGAAGAAAGTCATTACTTCAGGTGCCCCTTCCTTACAAGAAGATACCCATCCAGATGAGAGATACACACCGATGTTCACAGGCCTGCTATTTTCAGCATTTATGTCCCCTCTATTGTCCACTTAATTGACTTTTCATTGGTTAGTTAAGATTTTACTTGACTATTTTCAGTCATCATTTTTGACTTTGCACCTGCAATGTAACATCTAGAATCAGCAGAAACCTCTCATGGTCCTTCTTGTTTTAAATATTTTTCTTGTTTTAAATATTATTATGGGCATTTGAGGACATGTTGCTGATGACCATCAGTATTATATCGCCATCTTCTGCCCTAGGTCCCTGTACTAGTTCTGTGCTATCAGACTTTTGGAAAGCCATGTTGGAAATCCACCAACACCAATTCCCTTCCCTCAGTGGCAATTCCATTCCACTTTTGGTCAATGCTTCAGATTTTATAACCTTCATTCTCTACTCTGATATAAGCATTTGACTCAATGTCATCTGCTTTGGAATGATCACTGTAATGTTGACTGCCTTCACGCCCATCACAATCCATCCGCTACTGAAATTTATCCTTGCATTTGTCACTTTCATTTTCTACTGGTCCAATATTTTCCTGACCAGTCCTCCATCCTTCACCCTCTACAGGCACATTGTAACTCTTTCAAAGTTTTGCTGCTTTTACCTTATTTTAACCCCATTTACTCTTCGCCCATGAACTCACTGCCTATTATTGCTTTCCAGTCTTCCATTTAAAAATCTTCATCCTTCTGTTTAAATTTGTTCATGACCGCATTCTTCCATATTTCTGTTACTTCATCTAGTCCTATAAATTGCTGCTGTCTTCTTCCCAACTGAAGCCCCAACAGTTCTGTGTTTTTCAAACTTTGGCTCCATTGCATCTCTAACTCCGTATATATTCCATCAATACCTTCTATAAATTCAGTGACGAGGGTCCCATATTCTGGAATTCACTCTGCCCTGTCCATTTCCAACTCTTCCTTTTATGACTGTCTATTATTATTGAATCCCTATAGTGTAGACCATTCAGCCCATTGAGTCCACATCAGCCTCTCAAAGTGTATCCCACCCAGACCCACTCCCCTTCCCATATCCTGGTAACCCTGCATTTCCCATGACTAATCCACTTAAGCCTGAACATCTTTGGACTGTGGGAGGGAACCTGGAGTACCCAGAGGAAACTCTCACCATTACAGCAAGAATGTGCAAACTCCACACAGTCGCCCGACGCTGGTGTTAAAACTGGGACCCTGGTGCTGTGAGGCAGCTGTGCGAACCACTGAACCACTGTGCCATCCTATTAATCACCCTTCTTTTGGTGTGTTTAAATGTTGTTGATCCCCATCTCCAAACCTTTCACTATTTCCTCCTTTAGCTTAGGGTCTGATTTTCACCCTGTGAAGCCTCTTGGGATGTTTCTCGATGTATAATTGCAAATTTTGCATCTTATCCTGATACCAGTTTAGCTCAGACTTCTATTTAATGAAATCTACATAATCATAATGTAATAATATCAAGGTATATTTATTTCTTCCAACCATCTTTCCATCTATCTATCTCTGTCTTTCTATCCATCTATTGTTGCATCTATTTATCTTTCCAAGCTCACAAAAATTCACTGAAGACTGAATAAAGCTATTTATAGCCCAATAACATACTGGATTGTGTTTCCTGAAAGCAACTCACCTTGGGCTTCATCTGACCTAAATAAACCACTCAGGATAATTTGTGTTTTATGAAGTAGTCTCTACTGAGTAATTCCATCCCCAATCACCCTGTATACAATGCAATTTACCCATTTTAGTTGGGTTATGTCAATATTAATAGGATGTAATCAGGCCCCTAGTTTTTCAATATAGGGGTGGAATTGTATGTAGTAAACCTAGAAGAAAACTCAATTGACTGATTAAATATGTCCTTCTGGCTATTGCACTTCCAAGACTTGCATAACACAATCACAAATCGCTTATTTAAAGATACAATACAAATGAAATTTGGAGGGGTCGGGAGGAGTTTAGCAATAATTTGTGAAGAGTAGGGCTGACACATAGATTCAGTAACACTTCCCTTGAATTTTTGCCGTTATATGCAAGTGGCCACATTGACTTGATTTCAATAGGGAGTGAAATATGATCTCGTCATAATAATTGCAATCTTCCCGGCTTAGCATTACTCAACCCTGCCTTTTAATGTCTTCATGCGTGCAGCAAGAATTGTTGGATGCCTCAGAGGAAGTGAAAACTTTTGTAGGGTGCTTTATCATACACTTCATCTGAGTCATGCACCAGCTCATACACTCACACCTTGAATGAGCACTAGCAGCCATATAAAAGGGTCTGTCTTGCGGGGTCCACTCCTTGTTGTATTGGATGTAAAAGGATCTGCAAATGTAGATTGATTGTAATAAGCACAACCCCTTATGGTTATTTCACAAGGGACTTGGACAGAGTAATGAAAGAGCTTATAGCAGATGGACCTGGAGCTAGTCTGCTCTGTATAGTCTCTGTAATAGTTCATGTAATCTATGTAAATAACTGCAGTGATGCAATAAACATCATATTGTTCACTCAAAGAAGACTGTTCTAGTTAGACCAGAAAGCTGGATATTTTAATCTAAAAAGATCACTTCAGACATGTAGCAACCCACACATAACAGGCTCAAGCAGACTTAGATTCTGTGGTCTCTGGGCTCAGGAGGGAACCATGCGAAAACATGTTCCATTGAACATAGGCAAGCAGTGTGTAATGTACTGGTAGGCCTCAAAAACAGAAATCGCTGAATAAGCTCAGCAGGTCTGGCAGCATCTGTGGAGAGAAATCAGAGTTAATGTTTCAGGTCAAGTGTCCCTTCCTCAGAACTGATGGTGCTCAGAATGTCTGAGGAAGCGTCACTCGACCAGAAACTTTAACTCTGATTTCTCTCCACAGTTGCTGCCAGACCTGCTGAGCTAATCCAGCAGTTTGTGTTTTTGTCTCTGATTTACAGCATCCATAGTTCTTTTGGTTTGTATTTAGTACTGACAGGCCATCCTGTCACAATTTCTCGAAGAACTGAGGAGACCAGCTCAAACATGAGAACGATGGTGTTTCCAGCCATTAGGGGAAAGTGTTCTTCGAGTTACGGACAGGCCAGTGTCATGAAACATCAAATACCTCAATCAGAAGTGTCTATACTGTGGCTGTAAGTCTCTTTGAAAGTTGTAAATGTCAGTGCATCACCAATCTTAAGGAGATTGGTCAATGCCTTGGATTAGGCTTTGCAGCTCTCCGCTGGTTTACATCAAAGTGCCTTCCAGCAACAAGGAGACATGTAGTCAGACCCCGAGAAGGATGATGATGATGGTGATGATGTAGATTACACTCAGAGTGCTTCTGTTTCTTACTCATTACCCACCATTGTCACATTCACCTTGCAGACAGGTCGTTAAGTATTCACTGGTACTTCAGAGACAAGCAAGAGAAGACACACACTGCCTTGCCTCTAACGCCCAGGTCAACCCTTAAGTTAGTGCAGATGGAACAATGTCTGGCAGGGGAACACAGAGGGTGTGAACCATGAACACCAAAACAGTAAACCTCAGAAGAAAAGCTACAGTTCAAGGATTGTTTTTGCGTTTTGGGAAACAATTTTGACCTTGTACCCCTCCTCACCAGGTTTTCTTTGCTGCAAATGTCCTCACAATTCTAATGAGCAATAATTAATGTCAGGCATGGGTCAGGCGATAGCATCCTCTCCTCTTGAATCAAAGGATTATGGATTTCAGTTTAAATCATGAGACTTAGACCCAAGATTTCGACTGACACCACTGAGGGAAATGATGCACTGTTGACAGTGTCACCTTCTAGATGAGACACTGAACTGATGTGCTACCTGCCATCTCAAGTGGAAGCAAAGATTCCTTGGTACTACTTTGAAGAAGGTGGAGTTATAGAGTCATAGAGATGTATAGCACAGAAACAAACCCTTCAGTCCAACCTGTCCACGCCGATCAGATATCCCAACCCAATCTAGTCCCACCTGCCAGCACCCAGCCCATATCCCTCCAAATCCTTCCTATTCATATACCCATCCAAATGCCTTTTAAATGTTGCAATTGTACCAGCCTCCACTATTTCCTCTGGCAGCTAATTCCACACACGTACCACTCACTGCATGAAAAAGTTGCCGCTTAGCTCTCTTTTATATCTTTCTCCTCTCACCCTAAGCCTATGCCCTCTAGTTCTGGACTCCTCCACCCCAAAGAAAAGACTTTGTCTATTTATCCTATCCATGCTCCTCATGATTTTATAAACCTATACAAGGTCACCCCCTTAGCCCCCGACGCTCCAGGGAAAACAGCACCAGCCTATTCAACCTCTCCCATAGCTCAAATCCTCCAACCCTGGCAACATCCTTGTAAATCTTTTCTGAACCCTTTCAAGTTTCACAACATCTTTCCGATAGGAAGGAGACCAGAATTGCACACAATATTCCAACAGTGGCCTAACCAATGTCCTGTACAGCCACAACATGACCTCCCCAACTCCTGTACTCAATACTCTCATCAATAAAGGAAAGCATACCAAACGCCTTCTTCACTCTCCTATCTACCTGCGACTCCCCTTTCAAGGAGATATGAACCTGCACTCTCTTTGTTCAGCAACACTCCCTAGGACCTTAACATTAAGTGTATAACTCCTGCTCAGATTTGCTTTCCCAAAATGCAGCAGCTTACATTTATATAAATTAAACTCCATCTGCCACTTCTCAGCCCATTGGCCCAACTGATCAAGATCCTGTTGTAATCTGAGGTAACCTTCTTCGCTGTCCACTACACCTTCAATTTTGGTATCATCTGCAAACTTACTAACTGTGCCTCTTATGCTCAAATCCAAATCATTTATATAAATTATGAAAAGTAGTGGACCCAGCACCGATCCTTGTGGCACCCCACTGGTCACAGGTCTCCAGTCTGATAAACAACCCTCCACCATCATCCTCAGTCTTCTACCTTTGAGCCAGTTCTGTATCCAAATGGCTAGTTCTCCCTGTATTCCATTTGATCTAACCTTGCTAACCAGTCTCCTGGGGGAACCTTGTTGAACACCTTACTGAAGTCCACATTTACCACTCTGCCCTCATCAATCCTCTTTGTTACTTCTTCAAAAAACTCAGTGAAGTTTGTGAGACATGATTTCCCATGCACAAAGCCATGTTGACTATCCCTAATCTGTCCTTGTCTTTCCAAATACATGCACATCCTGTCCCTCAGGATTCCCTCCAATGACTTGCCCACCACCGAAGTCAGGCTTACTAATGTATACTTCCCCGGTTTGTCCTTACCATCCTTCTTAAACAGTGGCACAATGTTAGCCAACCTCCAGTCTTCCGGCACCTCACCTGTGACTATCAATGATACAAATATCTCAGCAAGTTACCCAGCAATCACTTCTCTAGCTTCCCACAGAGTTCTAGGGTACACCTGATCAGGTCCTGGGGATGTCTCCCCTTTTATGTGTTTCAATACATCCAGCACTTCCTCCTCTGTAATATGGACATTTTTCAAGATGTCACTGTCTATTTCCCTACAGTCTATATCTTCCCTGTCCTTTTCCACAGTAAATACTGATGCAAAATACTCGTTTAATATCTCCCCCATTTTCTGCGGCTCCACACAAGGGCTGCCTTGCTGATCTTTGAGAGCCCTATTCTGTCCCGAGTTAACCTTCTGTCCGTAATGTATTTGTAAAAACCATTTGGATTCTCCTTAACTCTATTTGCCAAAGCTATCTCATGTCCCTTTTCTGCCCTCCTGATTTCACTCTTAAGTATACTCCTACTGCCTTTATACTCTTCTAAGGATTCACTCGATCTATCCTTATTTTTCTTAACCAAACCCTCAATTTCTTCAGTCAACCAGCATTCCCTATACTCACCAGTCTTTCCTTTCACCCTAACTGGAATTTACTTTCTCTGGGCTCTCATTATCTCAGTTGTTAAACATTTATCCCTCAGCCACATCACTGAAGTAGATTACATAGCCGGAACTCTGCAGTTGGTGGGAGCTAGCTATCTACAAATGTACTGCCATGTGTCCCTGGGTATTACAACAATGGCTGCACCTCAAAAGATTTAATTGGATGAACAATGGTTTAAAATTGTTAAATAAATGCATCTTTTCTTTCTTTCAAAGATGGAAATGTCAGTTGTTTGCTTAGAAAGAGAATGGAGGCCAATTATAACATCCCCACACAGACTGATCATTTATGCAGGATTATATTCTATAGTTCAGACCAACTTCATACAATAAATTTATGTTGCTGCTGCCCCTGGTTGCCACATGAATAGTGTCCTTCATCCTCCCTAGGGTGACACAGCAGAAATATTGCATCCCCATTACTACTTGAATCTTGTTAAATTGCGCTAGTGTCACGCTCCAAGAATCTAATGCTTTAAAATGGCGACACTAATGTAATACAATCTACGCTAATGTTTTATGCATATAGGTCTTTCTGTTCCTTCTGGCTCTGTCCCAAACCCTTAGGATTTTTATCATTACACGTCTCTTCAACTTTTGAGCATTACAATTGAACAATGCTTAAGCACATTTTCATGCTGAGGATGTGGAATGATCTTTGAAATGTGTAGATTAAGGAATAAAAGGATTCTCTTCTTCCATAGCTATAGATGCACCTGTCACTTTACAGTTGTTAATGAGGCAAGAGTCTGCACACAGTTACAATGGATTTTAACTCTGTAACTGTCGTGCAAAATCATCAACTTACATACTGCACCTTCTAGTTCTTGCTTTTTAAATTATCATTACTCCCTGATTCCCAGTTGTTTCCAAAACTAAACCCACAGCAATATATATGTTTTTGATTATAATGCCTTCATTTGTTACTTGTATTTCTCTCATTCTGTCCAAGATCTTTTGCTTTCATTTCTCCCTGTCTTTGCTTTCTTGTGCTTTCTGAAAATGATCAGCCTCTTATCTTGCTACTCCAGAATAGAAGGAGATTTAGACTGTCTAATCTGTCCTTCATTAGATCATACCGGAGCTATTCTTGAACTTAGTTTAGTTTCATTGATCTGTGACCTTTGATATTTTTAATCAAAACAAAGCTATCAATCCCAATCTCCTCTCATGTTAATCATTACCACTCTGTCTGTAGCCAGCAATCTCCATATCTGTGGATCCGAGTCACTAATCAAGTCCAAAAGAATATTCCATTTTAATGCAGCTATTGGAGTTATATAAACTTGAAGGAGAGATTGCCTGATACAGTCTCATAGAGAAAGCTGGTGGCTGGAGGTACAATCCAAAATCCAAAGATTAATAGGATTCACAGTATCTCAATTAGGTATGGGCACCCTTTTGAAGACGATAAAGAAAGAAACCAATTGCATTTATCCAGAGCCATTTCATGATTTCAAAGTGCTTTATGGACAATTAAGTATTTCTGAAATGTAGTTACTGCTGTGATGTAACCGAACGAATGAAGGATTTTATTGTCTCATGAATTTTACAGTAAGAATACAATAAAATACAGTGAAAAGCTTTCATTGGCCACCACAGTTTGGTGCCATTTTGAATCATTTAAGAATAAGGAAAAGAAAGAAAGGTAAAGCTGAAAAAGAGTCCATCAGTCCTGAACCAGCTCATCGTCGACTATGCCTGCACCACCATCCCTCGTCCACCACCTCACCACCATCTACACTGGATCCAACCAATGTTGAAGTCGCCCCACCTCATTTGCCATCTTCCACTGGGCTGACTCTCCTCTGTCATTGCCTCTCTGCTGCCTGTGCCAAACCCAACCAACATCGGAGTCACATCTCTCGCCCCCGGGCCCTCCTAATTTATGCCACTGTGTTGACCTTCCGCCAATGCTTTGCTGCCACCAGCGCTGGACCCAACAAGCAATGATCTCGCCAATCCTCAAGCTCCATCTTTCACCGCTTTGCGAAAACCCCCATGCGACTGAAAAAGTCACCAATCCATGCATCAAACCCACACTAAGGAGTACAAAGAGTGCCCAATAATGTCTCTGGGCTTTTGTTTTCCCCAAGTCTGAGTTTTGTTGAGTTTTCTGGAAGGATTTTTGCTCTGAGGCCCATTGCGACCTCTCACCCTTTCTTAACAAACTCGTCAAGATAACCGTCTACCCGGCCCCTAGGGCATCCCTAACGTCCAATTCTGGCCCCATCTCACCACGCGCTGTTCCCAGAACAACTTACTACTCAGTGGATATCTGCTCCTGTGAGAGCCAGGATTCTCTCCTTGCATCCTTGCCATGTTTAAAAAGGCTGCTGGGATCCTGGGTTGTTGACAGAGAGAGTCTGCCCATACCAGAGAAGGGGAAGATGGCATTGTGATTCTCTGACAGGGAGCTGGATGTTCTGCCGAGGGAGTGCTGCAAAAAAGGCTCCCTCTACTCCCAGGACTGACAGAGGAGGCCATGCCAGCAGAACTTGACAGCCTGGTATCAGACCACAAGGCATGGAGGAATAGCCAGGTTAGTAAATTAAGTCTCTGATGGCCAACACCACAGAGTCTTCTGTCTGCGACCTCACACTCATTACTGGGCTATTGCACCCACCTCCCAGCAAAGCATACACTCTGCCACTTTCAGTATTGCCTGTGATATCAATCACTCTTACCCCCATTCCTCCTAGTCTCTCATACTCCTGACTCTGCATGGCCTCTATGCTGCCTCCTTGGAAAACCTCTCCACATTTTGTTAAACCACCCATACCAGCACTAACAGCTGTACCACCATGTCTCCCTCTCAATCCCTCCCTTTCTCTCATCACAGGAGAAGTCAACTCTTACCAGGGCAGAGCAAGTGCGTATGAGTGGATGGGAGTCTGACATTATGTTCCTAACCCCGCCTCAAGGAGAGAATCCTGGCTCTCACAGGAGAAGAGAGAGACTGCTTTTGTGGGAATCCTGAAACATTAATTTCCTGCAAACTGTGTAAGTATCATTCTTAATTCCAATGCAACTCTCATAGTAACCCTGCGGTCAGTCTCTTTCATTGCATGCCACTTATAACTATTGGTCATGATGCCTTCTACCTCTTGTATCTTGTATGTAACAGCCAGCATGTTGACCACCATGCTGCACAGAAATGTTGCCCCACCCAGAACCTCTGAGGATAACACTAACGAAGTCTCCAAGGAAGCAACTTCAAGGCTGCGTTTTGCAGTAACCCACATTCACTCAGACACGGACATCTCAGTGGGAACATCGAGAAAGTTGGGAGTGCAAGCTGGTGAGTATGATAATGCCACAGGGTGGCCGAGGAAGAAATATCCAGTCTCAGGCACTTGGAGATGTGCTGGAGACCAAGCACCTGCTCAGCTCCAGGCAGAAGAAGACTCTGTGGTGTTGGCCATCAGAGACTTAATTCACATGAACAGTAACAGCAGGCAGCTCTGTGGGACACAATAACCCTCATTGCCTGGAAGCTGCATCAATGCAGCAAGTCATATGATTGCAACATGTCACTGGACAGGTTGGCAGTTGCCATGGACACAGTCCCAGCACCCTCAGGGTCTGCCAGAGAGGAGCATGCAAACCTATACTCCATTGTCTCAGCCATTGGCCCTCAGGATCGGGCTGTGGATGGGGAACCTGACGCACAAGGCAGTTGGCTTTTCCTCTCAAAGGGACAGGGCAGTTCCAGGACGCACCCAGAGAAGGAACTACACACAGTCCCAATCAGAAGTCTCCACTTAGGACACTCTGGTGTCCCTCCATCAATCCTTGGATGGTCACACAAAGGAGGGTTCACTTGACTTTGTCAAGAGGAACCTCAACATGTCTGGCCCATCCAGACAAATCCCTGGGGTCACCCAATCAAGCCTCCAGGGCCAACAAGTACACTACCAAGCACAGTCCCTCCACCCCCAGCTGGGGTAACAGAAACTCAACTAAGAGCTGTTGGGAGGAAGAGGAGAATGAATTGAGAGCATTTTCATGGTGGGCATGATAATGAATTTTAATGACTTTGCACTTCTTACAAATGTCAGTGCTTTGATAATACACCTGATTGTTAAGCTTTCTGTGTAACCCTGTAGAGCTTAGTATCAGCATTTGGCATCACTTCACCACCACAGAAAATGTTCCATGGATGGAGGTTTGTGTTGAGAACCTGTTGCATCATCTGGAAGCAAGAGGAACACCGCTGTTAAATTGCATCTGGTCATGTTCACACCTTTGGCCTGCACCTGTCCACCTCTCCTATCCAGCCCCTAGTGTATATTGTTTGATTCCCTCATGTGAAGTGGATGTTGCTGGTTGGCAAACATTATTACCTGTCCCTAGTTCCCTTTGGGTAGGTGGTGTTGAGCTGCCTTCCTGAACTGTGCTGTTGATAGACCCACAATGCCATGAGGGAGGCATTACCAGGTTTTTGAGGCATCAAAAGTAAGAGAAAGGCAATATATTTCCAAGTTAGGATGCTGAGTGGCTTGGAGGGGAACTCACAGATGACGGTGTTTTCATGAACCTGCTGCTCTTGTCCTTCTGGATGGAAGTGGTCATGGGTTTGGAAGGTGCTGTTTAAGGATCTTTGGTGAATTTCTGCAGCGTATCTTGTAGATGCTGCTGCTACTGAGAATCAGTGGAGGAAAGAGTGGAAGCCTGTGCACATGGTGCCAGTCAAGCGAGCTGCTTTGGCCTGGATGGTGTACAGCGACAAGGCATGGATGGTGTGAGCAAGCAGACATTTGAGACGTCTGTGAGGGCTAAGAGAGCAGGCAAACAGTTCTGAGATACAGCCTGGTCCAATCTGTGAGCTGGCTCATTTTTCATACTTGCAAAATGCCCCTTTTGAAACTTTCTAATTATAATCGCCAGTGCAAACTGCAATTCAATTCTATTCTTTCAACATGCCCTGCCAGTATTGGACAGGTGCAGTGGTTGAAGGGTGCATGTGTCTGGTGCTTGTGCCTGGGTTAAGGTTTAATCAAATTTAACATGGAATTTGTTCAGAGCCAGCGGTGAGCTGAAATTGCCAGGTATTCGCTTTTGTTTCCATGTCGAGATTTCTTGATGCTCAGCTTCTTTGGTGAGTTTGAAATGATTTTAATGAGTCATGGAGTGCTGTTGAAAAGATATTTAATAAGTAATAATCCCTCTTAATTGGCAACTCCCCACTGCTTCCTGATTAACTCACCATGTTTCTTGGGAAAAGCATAGAAGATGATGTGAGATGATCTCAACGTCAAGATGGACTTCATTGGATTTCTCGTCCAATTCTGCCAAAACCTCCCTTAGCCCACATCACTCTGACCCTGTAGGATTCAACCCATGTCAGCCACCAGGGTTCAGTTAGCTTCACTGGGAAGTCTACCATCCAGTGATATACTCATTGAGCAAGAAGCATAGTCTCCTGTTGTTAAAATCTCATCACTGCAGTAAACTATATGAAGTACATGGAAATAGCAGATGGTAAAGATTCACAGCCGGTAATGCTTCTGAGTCTAATGCCTGCAGTGCAGAAAATTGCATCATGTTAATGTCTGAGGAGATGCTGCGAGCCCCACTTCTAATCAATACAGCAGATCAAATAGCAACACAACTTCAAAACTGCATAAAATGTTGTGAAGGGTCAGAGTGACCTGCATTGATGCAATGTTCTACAAAGCAGTTTCATTAGATCAGCCATACCGTTCAGGCAAGTTCTCTTTTCAGCTGAACTATGATATGGTTTTCCATTATTGACTGAAAGAAAGATAACAGAGACTTGTTAGAAACTTCCTTCAAGATAAACCTCTTCCCTCCGATTCCCAGAAGAACATGAACAGGATTGCCACATTCCTTACTGTCTTGTACCATATTGAGGAGAAATACCCAGCAACCCCAGCAATAAATCAACTTCAAACTGACTGCCTTACACTGTACTGATTGGGTAATAAGCTGTGCTCCCTGGTGCAGTCACCAGTAGATGTCTGATCCAATCACCTTGTCTGTGAAGCAGCCTTTCACAGAAGTTTATAAATATACCTCATTCTCACAGTTACTAAATTGAATTCCCAAATTGCTTCAGGAGAGTATATTGAAAACAAAATACATTCTTTGTACTGCAAGTCAACCTTGCATGATTAGTCTTGGATCAATGAGATTCTGGAGACTGTGGCTGATCCCTTTGGAAAAGTCCATTTCATGGACAGTTGGTGTTTGTGCTGTCATCTCTAAGCTAAACTGCCAGAAACTAGAAATATCAGGGCTTAAAAATAACATCATAGGGAAGCATATGGATATGACTTAGAAATGTAGCTTTCAGTCTCGAGTAATGAGTCACAATGTTATTATTCTCACTCCTCACACAATGAAAGATATTTGTTGTTCACGTTTGGTCTACAGCTGATTACGACCTCAACTGGTTAAACGACAATTGCATACTTTCAGATTAAAGGCTGCAGTACATAAAAAATATAATCAACGTTTTTCAGTATTTAAGAATACAAATGCTTATCCAATGTACAATTTTATAGATTGACACTTTCTTGCACAGAGATAGCAACATCTGAAATGTTGTTCAAAAAAGGAAAAACATCTCTATTAGACTCTGCTAATATAAAACATCAAATGTAAGATGAAGATCGACATGTCTGTGAGTTCTTAAGGGGAGATGCACTAAAACCTGAGTATGAGGGAGGCTTGGAGTAATTCACTTCCTGATTACCCAAAACCTGTTTACAATGTACAAGGCACAAGTCAGTAATGCGATAAAATATTCCCAACTGATTGGATGTGTTTAGGAACATTTAGGAAGTTTGACACCATCCTAGACAAAGTAACCTGCTGGATCAGCACCTATTCACCATATTAACCATAGATTTCCTCTTTCATTGGAGCTAAGTGGCAGCGGTGTGTACCATCTACCAGATGTAGTGTAACAAACTGCCAAGGCTCCTTTTACTGCACCCTCTGTGTGACCTCTCACACTGAGAAGCACAAGGGAAGCTCAGGAACACCATCACTTACAAGTACCTAGCTAGGTTGAAAAATGTCCATTTTGCAGAAGACGTACTGGATATCTTAAAACATATAAAGGTGGATAAATTCCTGGGAAATTTGTGAGAATCCTTACTGAGATATTTGTGTCATCGATAGCCACCGGTGAGGTGCCAGAAGACTGGAGGTTGGCTAACGTGATGCCACTATTTAAGAAAGGTGGAACAGAAAAGCCAGGGAACTATAGGCCGGTGAACCTGACATCAGTGATGGGCAAGTTGTTGGAGGGAATGCTGAGGGACAGGATTTACATGCATTTGTAAGGCCAAGGACTGATTAGGGATAGTTAACATAGCTTTGTGCATGAGAAATCATGTTCACTAATTTTACTGAATGTCTTTGAAGAAATAACAAAGAGGATTGATGAGGGCAGAGTGGTGGATGTGATCTACCTGGACTTCAGTAAGGCCTTCAACAATGTTCCAAATGGGAGACTGGTTAACAAGGTTAGATCACATGGAATACAGGGAGAACTAGCCATTCGGATACAGAACTGGTTTGAAGGTAGGTGACAGAGGGGGTGGTGGAGGGTTGCTTTTCAGACTGGAGGCCTGTGACCAGTGGTGAGCCACAAGGATCGATGCTGGGTTTACGGCTTCTCATCATTTATATAAATGATTTAGATGAGAACATAGGAGTTATCATTAATAAGTTTACAGACGACACCAAAATTGGAGGTGTAGTGGATACTGAAGAAGGTGACCTCAGAGAACAATGGGACCTGGATCAGATGGGCCAATGGGCTGAGGAGTGGCAGATGGAGTTTAATTTAGACAAATGTGAGGTGCTGTATTTTGGAAAGGAAAATCAGGACTTACACACTTAATGATAAGGTCCTAGGGAGTGTTGCTGAACAAAGAGACCTTGGAATACAGGTTCATAGTTCCTTGAAAGTAGAGTTGCAGGTAGACAGGATAGTGAAGAAAGCATTTGGAATACTTGCCTTTATTGGTCAGTACATTGAGTATAGGAATTGGGAGGTCATGTTGTGACTGTACAGGGCACTTTTCAGGCACCTTTTGGCACACTGTGTTTAGATTAGATTAGATTCCCTACAGTGAGGAAATAGGCGCTTTGGCCCAACAAGTCCACACCGACCCTCCGAAGAGTAACCCACCCAGACCCATTTCCCTTTGACTAATGCACCTAACACTATGGGCAAGTTAGCATGACCAATTCACCTGACTTGCACATCTTTGGAGTGTGGGAGGAAATCAGACCGCTCAGAGGAAACCCAAGCAGACACAGGGAGACTGTGTAAACTCCACACAAGCAGTCGCCCAAGGCTGAAATTGAACCTGGGTCCCTGGTGTTGTGAGGCAGTAGTGCTAAACATTGAGCCATTGTACCGCTCCAAATCTGGTCTCCTTCCTATCGGAAGAATATTGTGAAACTTGAAAGGGTTCAGAAAAGATTTACAAGGATTTTGCCAGGGTTGGTGGGTTTTTGAGCTATAGGGTGAGGCTGAATAGGCTGGATTGTTTTCCTGGTGTGTTGGGAGCTGAGGTGCATTCTTAAAGAGGTCTATAAAGTCATGAGGAACATGAATAGAGTAAATAGACAAAATCTTGTCCCTGCTGTGGGGGAGTCTCGAACTAAAGGGCTAGTTTTAAGGTGACAGGACAAACATTTAAAATGGACCTTATGGGCAACTTTTTCATTTAGTTGGTGATGTGTGTATGGAATGAGCTTCCAGAGGAAGTGGTGGAGGCTGGCACAATAACCATTTAAAAGGCATCTTGATGGGTATATGAATAGGAAGTATTCAGAAGATTATGGGCCAATTATTGGATTAGTTTAGGATATCTGATCAGTATCGAAAATTGAACTGAAGGCTCCATTTCCGTGCTGTACATCTCAATGACTCTATGACTCTATAATAGCCAAGGTCTTTTCGCCAGGGTAAGGGAGTCCAAAACTAGAAGGCATAGATTTAATGTGAGAAAGGAAAGATTTAAAAGGGACCTAATTGGGAACATTTTCACACAGAGGATGGTACGTGGCAAATGGGACTAGATTAATTTAGGATAACTGGTCAGCATGGATGGTCTGTTTCTGTGCTGTACAGCTCAATGACTCTATGACTCTAAGTCACAAACCACATGACTTGGAAATACATTGCCATTCTTTCAAAACTGCTGTTTTAAATTCATGGAAGCCCACCCCTAATGGAACTGAAATTCAATCATCGCAAAAGGCAGCTCACCACCTTCTCGAGGGTAATTAATGAAGTGAAATTAATGCTTGCCTTGCCAATGTGACTCAAGAATGAATGTTTTTATAAAATTATCAAATGAAAACAGTACCTCAGTGTTTAACAAAGTTCTTTGAAGTACAAACTCAGAGAGGGTGATGGCAGAAGTGATAATGTCACGGAGATGACTAAGCCAGAAACCCAGGCTAATGTTCTGTTGACAAATGTTCACATTCCATCCTAGCAGGTGGGTGAATTTAAATTTGATCAGTATATCTTGAATAACTCTCAGTAATGGTGACCATGAGGTCATTGACAATCAATGCAAAAACCCACTTGGTTCACTAGTGTCTTTCAGAAATGGAAATCTGCCATCCTTAGCTGGTCTGGCCTACATGTGATTCCACACTCACACCAATGTGGTTTATTCTTAACTGTTCTCTGAATTGACCTAACAAGCCACTTAGTTCAAGAGCAATTAGGGATGGGCAATAAATGTGTGTCTTCGGGCTGTGGAGTGGGTTGCTAGGGCTGATTGCCTGCCCCCCCTTCAGCGGTTATGTTAGCGCCTGGGTGTCTCTGGAGAGGGAGCACGCGGTGACCACCAACACCCTTGAGCTGTTTGGGGAGAGGTAGGTACCACAGGGAGTGGAGTGTATTATTTCCCCCTCCAATTCTATTTTGATTTAACTCCTGCCCTCCCCTTCACTGTTTGATCACACAGCATTGCCCTTTGATGTGAAGGGCACTGCTTGTCACTGGCCACTCGGGTGTTTCCTTTCTTTCTGGTGGTGGAAATTGAATAAAGATTTGTACACCTTGCACCTTTCACAGTATGTCACACCTGTACACACATGACATAGGGAAAAATGAACCCTACCGCAGTTAGGTGGTTGTGTGGAGGTAAGCAAAAAAAAAAGAACAGGAGTGTCAAAAAAAATGTGTGCCTTAGAAGGACATTGCTTGTCTCTGGCCACTCTGGTGTTTCCTTTCTACCTATTGTTGGAAAATGAACAAGGATTTATACACCTGTTGTTTTTCATTGTGTCTTACATCTGCACATATACAACGTGGATGCAAGGGAAAATATAAGCACTAATAGGTGGTAGTGTGGGGAATAGAAAAAGAAAATAAAAGAAAAAGAAAGAAAAAATATAAACATGACATTTCGAATCTCCTCAGTTTAGGAGACTGACTCTGCTGGAAAAAAAATAAATAAATGCATGTCAATGCTCACATTCCAGGAGAGGGAAATAGAATGGATTTACATCCATTTACATTTACATTTTTGTATCACTTACATCTTTTAAATACAATTTTTGCCAAAGTGTAGTCAACAGCTAGTTGCTGTATCCATTTTTCAATACAAATCCATGTTCCAAAACTACCCATCTGTCATCTGTTCCAAAATTCCAAACTCTGCAACTGTCATTTACCCTCCTCTGATAGTTTATCCTCATGTTTATTGACAAGAAAGTATTGCAATCATAAGCATTACTGCTTCTCATTCTTTTCTCTGACTGTCGAGCAACATTTAATTCATTTTATAAATAATTTAAGTTATGGCCTTGACTTGTATTTCTATGTCTACCAGAACTACAATAGCTTGACCATCGGATATCCTTTTGTTTTCCCAATGTGCAAGTGATTTTGTGGACACTACAATTATATGCAAAGGCTTTGTTAATCTCCCTTCTTTCACCTCTTTCCGTTAGATGCTGTTTGGCCATCATCCTGACCAGTCAGCTAGTAGGAAAACTTACCAGTCCTCTCTCTGATTCTTATCAATTGATATTGTTAATACTTGGCGAATATAGTCTGATGAGAAACAGCAGGTTTTGTTAAGGGATACAATAACCTTCTGACAGAATAAATTGCAGATTCACTGACTTCTCAAAAATAAGTGTCTTATCATGCTCTATGTCAAGTTTAATTTGTGTCTTTTCATGAAGGTTTACTCAAAAGCATACATATCTCACGAGAGAATACATCAGTATTTATAAAATGGCTTTTTGCAATTACTTTACATGAAGTGCAGCTCTTTTTAATGACCTTCATGTGTTGCCAACACCAAATCTGAAGTAAGTTGTTCTTTTCTATGTTGATCCACAAGAATTGAAGTAATGTTTTAACTAATATGTTCCACACTGCTGAAGTGCAAGTGTTATATAGCACTTCACAGTTACAGTATTGTTGTTAACACACTGAGTACAGCACTACAACTCTGAGAGTAGGAAATTCACTTCAATTCATTATCAATCTTTATTCTCTTCCAATAACTTTCTGAATTAGGTGCATTTTCAGGATCCACCCTCTCTGTTTTGCAGTTTGTGGGTTCCAACTCTGTTTTCTGCTGGAGTAGCCAGTTCTACAACATGTGCTTTCAAATTCAATCTGCCTGTTTCTAATGCTTGCATTTTGTTAAAACTACATGCAGTGTCTTGTCTACTTTGACATGATTGGATCATCTGGTTCTTTGTAACTCCAAAGAATATGCCACTAGGATTGACGGAAATAATTCTTTCCCTATTACTTTATTTCAGAGAAGCAGATATCTAGTCGAATCCCTACATAGAAGAACCCCTACAGTGTGTAAACAGGTCCTTTGGCCCAATACGTCCACATTAATCTTCTGAAGAGTAACCCACCCAGACCCATTCCCCTACATTTTACCCCTGACTAATACATCTAACCTACACATCCCTGAACACTATGCACAATTTAGCATGGCCAGTTCTCCTAACCTGCACACCTTTGTGATTGTGAGAGGAAACCGGTACATCCAGAGGGAACCCATATAGACACAGGGAGAATGTGCATACTCCACACAGACAGTCACCCAAAGCTGGAATTCAACCCAGGTCCCTGGCACTGTGAGGCAGCAGTGCTAACCATTGAACCACGCTCCATGCCACAATCACCAAATAGAACCAGAAATCTGGGCACAGTCCAACAATTCAAACATATCGTTCTGATCCAGTGATCCCCAAATTGAATCTGATACAATCCATGATGCAACCCATTGAAGATGCAATTGTGGGCGACATGGTGACTCGGTGGTTAGCACTGCTGCCTCACAGGGCCACGGACCTGGGTTTGATTCCCATCTCGGGTGATGGTCTGTGTGGAGTTTGCACATTCTCCCCATGGCTATGTGGGTTCCTGTGGATGCTCCCGTTTCCTCCCATGATCCAAAGATATGCAGGTCAGATGAATTGGCCATGCTAAATTGCCCATAGTATTAGGTTCATTAGTCAGGGGTGAATATAGGGTAGGGGAATGAGTCTGGGTGACTTATTCTTTGGAGGGTTGGCGTGGACTTACTGGGCTGGAGGGCCTGTTTCCATACTGTAGGGAATCTAATCTAAAGTCTATGATATAATCCTCCAACAATTCGTCTCTTCAAAACCGAAGCCTAACCATGCCTCATAGGCAGACATTTATTTTTAAAATTTTATCCAAAACCTTTAATGGAAAGTCCAAATTTTCTTCATTATCCAACAGACAACTAGCTCACAAAATATTTTATTTTTGTTATTCAATGTATTTAAATAAAGAGAACTCTATTTCATGTAAAGTAGCTGGAAAAAGCCATTTTATAAATACTGATGTATTCTCTGGTGAGATACATTTGTTGTTGAGTAAACCTTGTATGAAACAACAGTGCCAATGCCGTTATTTGTTTTCTCAATAATAGGTGCGACCTGTCCACTTACTCACATAATTCTACAATTTTTCTTCATTTGTATAAATGATTTAGATGTGAATTTAGGAGGTATTGTTAATGAGCTAGCAGATGATATCAAACTAGGTGGTGTGGTGGACAGTGAAGAAGGTTATCTCAGAGTACAATGGGATCTTAATCAGATGGGCCAATGTCAAGATGTTCCATTTTGCTAAGGCAAACCAGGACAAGACTTATACAGTTAATGGTCAGGCCCCGGGGAGTGTTGCAAACAAAGAGACCTGGGGTGCAGGTACATAATTCCTTGAAAGTGGAGTCGCAGGTAGTTAGGGTGGTGGAGAAGGCATTTGACACATATGCCTTTACTGTTCAGTGCATTGAGTATAGGAGATGGGATGACATGCTGCGGCTGTACAGAACATTTAAAAGTACAAGCCACTTTTAAAATATGGTGTTCAATTCTGCTTTCCCTGCTCTCGGAAGGATATTGTTAAACTTGAAAGTGTTCGGAAAGAATTTACAAGGATATTGCCAGGATTGGAGGGTTTGAGCTACAGGGAGAGGCTGAATAGTCTGCAGCTTTTTTCCGTGGAGTGTCAGATGCTGAGGGGTGACCTTATTGAGGTTTATAAAATCATGAAGGACATGGATAGCGTGAAGAGCCCAAGTCGTTTTCCAAGGGTAGGGGAGTCCAAAACTAGAAGGCATAGGTTTAAGGTGGGAATGGAAGGACTTAAAAAGGACTTTTTCATGCAGAGAGTGGTGCATGTTTCGAATGAGCTGCCAGAGGATGCAGCGGAGGAGGGTACAATTACAGCATTTAAGAGGCATCTGGATAGGTAGATGAATATGAAGGGTTTAGAAGGATATGGGCCAAATGCTGGCAAATGTTTAAGAGCAGTTTAGGATATCTGATCAGTGTAGCCACGATGGACCAAAATGTTTGCTTCCATGGTGTAGAACTCTACGACTATAACTTGCCAAATGATTCACAGTGTGAAAACACTGGGGAATAATTGCACCAGAATAAAAACAGCAAATTACTGTACTGTAAAGAAGTATCGGCGAGAGGAAAGAAAAGCTAACATTTCTGATTCATGTCATTGTGGACATCAACTTGAAATATTAACTCTGTCACTTCCTCCACAGTTATTGCTTAATAATTTGCATTTGTTCTCTACCATTTTGTATAATACCATTAGGTTTGTGGTTTTTATCTGATTTGTTTCTTACCTTCAAAACCACACCTTCAGTTAACCATCTTCTACTGTCATGTTTTATTCCAAAACACCTATTGGTGAAGGATAGAACTGGAGCCAATCCTGTCATATTTGCATTACATTTATTGCAATGCTAAACATTACAAGCATACTTTTTCTGCCCTCGACGACCAGGGTTTTAATTTGTCGCTACTCTGTCTTTAAATAACCTTACACAAGTTAGTGCCTTTTGGAAAGGAGTTGTGCTGTAACAAAAATACAAATTTTCAAGGAAGTTGTGATGACCCCTACAAGGCTGATGGGGAATCTCTAGTCAATCTCCCTCTGGGGCTCACTGTGAATGGTCTGTCCAGCTGGAGCTAATACCTGAGCAGACCCAACCTTTTGGTTAAGCAAAGTCTGAAAATGCTGGACTCCTGATCTTGGAAGCTAAGGAGACTCAAGCCTAGTTAATACCTGCAAGGGAGACCACTAGGGAATATTTGTGGCCCTTCTGTCACAGGAGTAGTGTATGTACCACAGGACTGGGAGGTCCAGGTTCAAGAACCACCTGCTTTAGAGGGGTGTAATAACAACTTCGAATAGGGTGATCAGAAAAATAGGTTAATAAGAATTAAAACAGACTGGTGGTGACTATTAGGTTATAAAACATAGCCGTGGTGATTTTGATGATTGGAAAATTGTTCAGCCGTGAGTGTTAATGCTCCTGTATAGGGGAAAAAAATTAGTTTACAAGAAGCAGACCCATGGTGCTCTTGTGGCACAGTGGTGGTGTCCCTATCTCTCAGCAAGGAGACCTGGGTGTTATGGACTAAGCCAGGCCCCCTTAAAACATTTCAAGAAGGTAGCCCACACCCTAATTTTCCCAGCTGTTTTAGGCAGGTGTTATGATATCCCAGGAATGATGCAGCTGGTCACACCACTAGGCTTCAAAGTAAAAGAGAATTAATTTACACACCATGGATTGAAACACGAGCAAAAGGAAACGCAATTTAGAACAACACCTATTTGAAAATCCAACTGACACAATATCCGCTGAAACGTAACAAAGGAACTGTTCTAATTTCCTGCAACATACTCATAAACACACTCCTTAGCAAAAAAAAAGGTAAATTCAAACATAGGTTTGCACAGGAGAAATGTTAGAGAGAGAGAGAGTCAGCCAGAAAACCTCTGTTGAATCAGGAAACCTTTTCTTCCTAGCAGCTTTCCTTGACCACCAGCTTTGAACCGACTGCTTGCTAAAACCCTGAACTGGGAGATCTAGCCACTCCCCTTTCATTCTACAAGTTTTTTTTTATCCCTAAAAGCCTTTTCCATGATTGTTGCCTTAGGCAATATCTGTTAGCCATTAGCAAAGTGCCTTCACCCAGACAAATCAGACCCTCTGCCTTTTACAACCCCTCTTGAAAAACCTAAGGGCAACATAACTTTGCTAAAGGAGCAGCATCTTCACATGTGTTTAAGTCCCAGCTGCTCCAGAGACTGTCATAACATCTGTTATCTGTTGATTTGAAAGTAGATATGTAAAAAAATAAAGGAGTCCTAATGCCCAGGTGTCATTGGAGAGAGAGTACATAGTGTCCATCGATGTTCTTAATCTAAACTTCCAATGGCTACATGGGTGATTTACTGGTAGTAGTTAATGGTTAAAACCAAAACAAAGTCGAGGTGATTTGGTGATGGGAAAGTTATTCAGTTGTGTGTGAAAGTATTTCTGGATATAGTGAAAAAAAAGGAAAAGCAGATCTGGAGATGGATCTGCAAAGCTGACAGACCCTGGCTGGGAGTAGTCTATGTACGTCTCAGGTATTTTTGTGTTCAACAATAAACAATGCACCTTTCCACACAGGCTTGCTGTGTAATTACTTGAGCTTAAAAAAATTAAATTTACATTCTTGCGTTGATAATATACTTTAGTTCCCTCAATACCATCTGATCCCACTGTCGTTAATTATATTGAAGTTCAGTAAAGATCAATTTTACATCAACCACCTCATCCATTCAGATACAATTAATAAAGAATTAATATTCACACTTATGGGGTCTGTTTTATTTATGGAAAGGCTTCCTCTTTGTCTTCAGAGGAATCACATCTCTTTTTGTTTTGGTCCTCAGTGCCTTCAGCATGATCTCCAAGGAACAGTTAGAAAAGCTGGAAAACTGCCTTCCCACATCGCCCTGGCAAGTTCTTGCCTCTGGAATTCATCACAAGGATCTTTCTTGCAACAAGGATTCCTTTTGATGGAGAGCCTTCATTTACACAGTGTGGATCACCATCATATTCTTATTATAATTGGCTAGAAAACACAAAAGCTGGGTACTAATGCCAATGCTAAGTTCAGGAGCAATGGCAAAGTCTACTGCAAAAGTTAATGGTTCCTTAATCTGTTCCTGACTTTCCCACTTGTATGTTGGTTTGTTCTATTAAGATTTCATTCACTGGATAAAAATCAATGTATCAAAATATCTCTCAGGCTCATATCATTAAGGAATATGATTAAATAAAGATTAATAATAGATATGCATCAACGATACTGGCAAGCTGTTATTTGAAAATAGATCTAATCCTTAAACACAGTTAAATAATTAGTGTGATACTTCATTACACTCTGTGTCTGTATATAACAGCAAAGGTATGTGTGTGATCATTAATTACACCTATCACGACCTATCCCTAGTTTTCTTAGAAAATTGATAACATAATAGGGAAAGAATAACTTTGGCAAGGAAGCCATCTTAGGGCTTTAATTACCAAATTCTCTGCCGTAGTTGGAATATTGGCAGAGAAAATACTTTTCAATTACCACACTTCAATTAATTTTGCATTAACATTTGATGAATCTCAGAGTAACTCCTATATAAATCAAATAGTGTACACCGGGAATTGCAATAACTGAGATATCGTATGTCTATTTCACCACAAGGTGCCAAAAAGGAACATATCCCTGCAGCAGGAGGTATTATATGCTTTGTTGGTTTGCCAGCTCAATGCAGGAGTCCTCGGCACATGCAAGTTTATATCAGTAGAAAATGGTTCCTGATGATTTTTACATATGATTCATAATGGCAAAATTTCCAGTACTTGGCAAAAGTTCTGGCAACTCTGCAGTTTCAAGCAAGTGGAACTGAAATACATGAACACTAGACAAATACAGGCAAATAATTATAAATTCACAGTACAGCTTGAAGGAACTGTCTTTAGTTTAATGGACTCTGTAATATTTAATGTAATTAAACCAAACAATTCATTGAGCAATACAGTCAATCAGTGATTAGGTCTGATGCTGAGTTATGCAAATGTTATGAGCTTTTCATTCATCCAAGTGCAGTGTGGAATTAGCTGATCTCAGCCAGGATTTTCCAGGTTAGGAACTTAAAGAATTAGAGTTGCCACTTTCAGCACAACCTATTAACTCCAGTCAGAAGATATAGTTTTATAACTGAGAGGGTACAAATAGAATCAGATCAGTGAAACTTCCTCTGCATTTGTACTGACTGATTTGGAGAATAAAGCAAATACCTGCTGTAAAAGTTCAGGGAAATTCAGATTTGAGTGTGCAATGCCAGAAAGGTTTTGATCTTATATTGTTGTTCATTGGTCCCTTAGGCTAAGGAGCAATGACTATGAACTTCTTATAAACCCACTGCAGGAAATCTTCCTCATCCCGAAACCATGACGTCTGTGGAGCAAGATAGGGTGACAAGGATAATGTCAGATTCTCTACAGTAAGAAGTGTTCTCCCAATTTTATCCTCAAGCTTCTCGTTAAATCGCACTAGTTACATTTCGCTTCCAAAATGCTGCTTCTTCACCATGAGAGTAGATAGCGCAAATTCTGAACAAGCAAAATAGACCTGGTACGAGGCTGAGGAACCCAGCATCTATTGGGAGAGAAACAGAGTTAATATTTCAAGTCCAGTATGACTCTTCTTTAATACTTGAGTTCTGAAGAAGAGTCATACTGTATTTGAAAGACTAACTGTTTCTTTTTTCACAGATGCTGCTACACCTGTGGAGTTTCTCCAGTGTTCTGTGTTTGGTTCAGATTTCCAGCAAGCACAGTATTTTGCTTTGCTTAAAAGACTGCTGCTCCCTGAATACCCATCCCAGACTTTATGCCACTCTTATTGTGTTCACAACCTGTGGTGATGCTGCTCCTTTAACAAGGTTATGTTATCCTTGGGGGTTTTTTCAGGAGCTCGTAAAGGCACATGTTCTGAAATGTCTGGATTGAGCTACTTGAGGAAGCTTTTAAGTTAAAAGAGAAACACTTGTACAATGAAAGGGGGCAGCCAGTTCTCCCAGCTCAGCTTTTTTTTGCTTAGATGTGGTTTGAGTTTCAGCAGTCTGGCTGTTCACAGCAAGTAGTCAGTCAATGTTGGTCAAAGAAACAGCTATATGGAAGAAGGTGTTCCATACTGAATCTCTCTGCCATCTCTCTCTCTGACATCTCTCGTGTAAGACCCTGTGTTTAATTTTGCCTTTTGTGCCACTTGATGTTTATAGGGATTTGAAACAGCATCATTAAATTGGGATAGTCTATTGGGTTTTTGGATAGGTTAAGTTATTCTACATTCTGTGCTCTTTTTTGTTTGCGTTTCATTCAGTAAATGTTGCAAATAAATTCTGTTTTGTTTAAAACTAAATGGTTGGGCCAGCAGCTTCCCTCCTGGAATATCCACATTACACCTGCTTAAAACAACTCACCAAGTTAGGGTCTGGGCTACTTTATTGAAATATTTTGAGGGTGTCTAGCCTGGTCTGACCTCTTTAACCATTCATCCACACATCATTACATTGACAAATGACCAGGCTCACCACATCATTGTATCTGGTCTCAGATGAACTCACACACCACTGCAGGTCTCCAATAAATTTCTTTGGAGCTGAAAATGCCTACAACTTGCAGCTGTAACAAGGACAGAATGCCCCTGGTGCTCACCTTCCACCCTACCAACCTTTGCATAAACCAAATCATCCGCTGACATTTCCGTCACCTCCAAACGGACCCCACCACCAGGGATATATTTCCCTCCCCACCCCTTTCCGCCTTCCGCAAAGACCGTTCCCTCCGTGACTACCTGGTCAGGTCCATGCCCGCCAACAACCCACTGTCCCATCGTGGCACCTTCCCCTGCCACCGCAGGAAGTGCAAAACCTGCGCCCACACCTCCTCCCTTACCTCCATCCAAGGCCCCAAAGGAGCCTTCCACATTCATCAAAGTTTTACCGGCATATCCACTAATATCATTTATTGTTTCTGTTGCTCCCAATGCAGTCTCCTCTACATTGGGGAGACTGGGCGCCTCCTAGCAGAGCGCTTTAGGGAACATCTCTGGGACACCCGCACCAATCAACCATACTGCCTTGTGGCCCAACATTTCAACTCCCCCTCCCACTCAGCCGAGGACATGGGGGTCCTGGGCCTCCTTCACCACTGCTCCCTCACCACCAGATGCCTGGAGGAGGAACGCCTCATCTTCTGCCTCGGAACACTTCAACCCCAGGGCATCAATGTGGACTTCACCAGTTTCCACATTTCCCCTTCCCCTTCCCCCATCTCACCCCAATTCCAAACTTCTAGCTCAGCACTGTCCCCATGACTTGTCCTACCTGCCTATCTTCCTTTCCACCTGTCCACTCCACCCTCCTCTCTGACCTATCACCTTCATCCCCACCCCACTCACCTATTGTACTCTATGCTACTTTCTCCCCATCCCCACCCTCCTCTCATTTATCTCTCCACTCTTCGGGAACTCTACCTGTATTCCTGATGAAGGGCTTTTGCCCGAAACGTCGATTTTCCTGTTCCTCAGATGCTGCCTGAATTGCTGTGCTTTTCTGGCACCACTCCAATCCAGAATCTGGTTTCCAGCATCTGCAGTCATTGTTTTTACCTATATCAAGATTAGGGCCAATCAAGCATAGTAGTGGGAAGTTGTGCGTGGAGTCAGAGGAGATGGGGAAGGACGAAATGAATACTTTTCATCAGTATTCACCTCGAAAAAGACAATGTGATTGAGGTGAATACTGAGATACAGGCTACTAGACTAGATGGGATTGATGTTCACAAGGAGGAGGTGTTCTGGAAAGTGTAAAAATAGATAAATCCCCTGGGCTGGATGGGATTTATCCTAGGATTCACTGGGAAACCAGGGAGGAGATTGCCGAACCTTTGGCTTTGATCTTTATGTCGTCATTGTCTACAGGAATAGTGCCAGAAGACTGGAGATAGCAAATGTTGTTCCCTTGTTCAAGAATGGATGTCAAGACAGCCCTGGTAATTATAGACCTGTGAGCCTTACTTTGGTTGTGTATAAATTGTTGGAAAGGATTATTAGAGATAGGATTTATAATCATTTAGAAAGGGATAAGTTGATTAGGGATAGTCAATACAGTTTGTGTAGGGTAGGTTGTGTCTCACAAACCTTACTGAGTTCTTTGAGAACGTGACCAAACAGGTGGATGAGGGTAAAGCACTTGATGTGATGTACACGATTTCAGTAAGGCATTTGATAAGGTTCCCCACGGGTAGGCTAGTTTACAACATACAGAGGCATGAGATTGAAGGTGTTTTTGCGGTTGGATCAGAAATTAACGAACTGACAGAAGACAAAGGTGGTTTGTGCGAAATATTCATTTTGGAGTTCAATTACTAGTGGTGTACCACAAGGGTCCACTATTGTTTGTCATTTTATAAATGACCTGGATGAGAGCATAGAAAGATGGATTAGTAAATTTGCAGATGACACTAGAGTCAGTAGAGTTGTGGATAGTGATGAAGGATGTTATAGGTTACAAAGGGACATAGGTAAGCTGCAGAGCTGGGCTGAGAGATGGCAAATGGAGTTTAATGCAGAAAAGTCTGAAGTGATTCATTTTGGAAGGAGTAACAGGATGCAAAGTATTGGGCAAATGGTAAGATTTTTGGTGGTGTAGATGAACAGAGCGATCTTAGTGTCCAGGTATATAGATCATTGAAACTTGCCACCCAGGTTGTTAGAGTTCTTAAGACGGCATATGGTGTGTTAGCTTTTATTGGCGGAGGGATTGAGTTTCGGAACCATGAGGTCATGTTGCAGCTGTACAAAACGCTGGTGAGCCAACACTTGCGTACAGCTCTAGTCATCGCTTTATAGGAAGGATGTAGAAGCTTTGGAAAGGAAAGGTTCAGAGGAGATTTACTAGGATGTTGCCTGGTTTGGAGGGAAGGTCTTATGAGGAAAGGCTGAGGGATTTGAGGCTGTATTCATTAGAGAGAAGAAGGTTGAGAGGTGACTTGATTGAGACATATTATATAATCAGAGGGCTAAATATGTTGGACAATGAGAGCCTTTTTCCTTGGATAGTGATGGCTAGCACGAGGGGACATAGCTTTAAATTGAGGGTTGATAGATATAGGACAGATGTCAGAGGTAGTTTTTTTTTACTCAGAAACTAGTTTGGGCATGGAATGCACTGCCTGCAACAGTAGTGGACTTGCCAACATTAAGGGCATTTAAATGGTCATTAGATAGGCATAGGATGAGAATGGAACAGTGTAGGTTAGATGGGCTTCAGATTGGTTTCACAGGGTTTCACATTTCCCACAGGGAAGAAATTCCAGCCTTTTGATTTAACAAAAGTGAAGGTATGAGAATATATTTCCAAGTCAGAATAGTGAGTGGTTTGGAGGGGAACTTGCAGGTGAAGATGTTCCTGTATACCTGCTGCCCTTGTCCTTCCAGATGGAAATGGTCATAGGTTCAGAAGGTACTGTCGAAGGAGTTTTGCTGAATTTCTGCAATGCGTCTTGTAGATAGTCCAACTGCTGCTACTGAGCATCAGTGATGGAGACACTAGGCGCTTATGGATGTGATGCCAATTAAGGAGGCTGCTTTGTCCGGATGGTGTCAAGCTTCTGGAGTTTTGTTGGAACTGCATCATCCAGGCAATTAGGGAGTATTCCAGCACACCCCTGACTTGAAGATGGTAAATGGCATTGGGGAGTCAGGAGATGAGTTACTCACGGTAGTGCTCTTAACCTCTGACCTGCTCTGTGTACAACTGGTGAGTTCAGTTCAGTTTTTGGTAAACAGTAATCCCCAGGATTTGATAGTGGGGGATTCAGGGACAGCTATGCCATTGAATGTCAAGGGAATGTGGTTAGATTGTCTTGTATTGGAGATGGTCATTTCCTAGCATTTGTGTGGCATGATTGTTCCTTGCTATTTGTTAGTCCAAGTTTGGAAATTGTCCAGGTCTTGTTGCATTTGAATATGGACTGCTTCATTGTCTGAGGTGTAGCAAATGGTGCAGAATATTGTGTAGTCATTAATGAACATCCACACTAATGATGGAGGAAAGGTCATTCATGAAGTAGCTGAAGGTGGTTGGGCTTAGGACTCTCTGCAAATTATTCCAAACATGGAGCATAGTGTTGCTGCAGATTGTGACATCCCCTAGAGTAAGACCTGTGGCCTGAAGGAGTGGTAGCCATCATATGCTAATGGTTTCCAAACTGCTCTAAGTTCTTATGCTGTTGCCATAGATCCAATGGAGACCTGTGTGGAAGCTGCCAATGTCAAGCCTGGGGACTATGATGGATGTTAGCAGTGCAATCTGTGCCAGATCAAACCACTTTACCACATCACCTTATGTAAAGTTCAGGGCTGCAGCCCAGGTCATGGATGTTGAAACAACGTTGACTTCCCTCAGGTGCGGAGTGCCATAAGCCATGCCTATAATTGCATTATAGGTTCCGTATCACAAACTGGTTGATGTCGTAAACAGAAAAGGTCCTCCTCCCTCTACAAGGATCTCAGTGAGTCCCTCTCTCACTGCACCCCCCAGATCATCTCCTCTGCCCTGAAGACCTCTCCGCCCCCACCCCCTCTCCGACCTATCACCCTCACCCTCACCTCCTTCCACCTATTGTATTCCCAGCGCCCCTCCCCCAAATTCCCTCTCCCCTACCCTTTATCTCAGCCCGCTTGGCACACCAGCCTCATTCCTGAAGAAGGGCTTATGCCTGAAACGTCGATTCTCCTGCTCCTCGGATGCTGCCTGGCCTGCTGAGTTTTTCCAGCACCACATTTTTCAACTCTGGGCTTCAGCATCTGCAGTCCTCACTTTCTCCTCCGAAAAGTGGCTCACCCAGTCATTGAACAAATCATCTGTGATCATTGGTACCACAACAGAAAAGTCTGCTGGAAGCTGCCATAATTCCTCTATCCATAAGAGGTCTCAGATTCCTGGTTCAATTGCTCTTTTACAAAGGTTGTTCCTGTGAGATAAGGTTTACCCACTTCAACCATGGATGATGATTCCATTACACAGTCCCTCGACTGAGACCAAGTATACATATAGTGCTGCCCATTATTTCACCAGGGCTATCATGGAGTAGATAATAGGCCTCTTGAAGATGACCATCCGATGTTTCGATTGATCTTGGAGGGTGTTGCTTTGCAGCTGGGTAAGAGTGTGCTGCAGAATTATAGCATGTTGTACAGACAAGTAGGAGGATGTGATGGATGTTGCAGAGCTGAAAGAGCTGCAACAGTCTTCTGAGGAGGAAGAGGAGAATACTGAGAAGGAGGAGCATCAGGGGGATAGAGTGGAGAGGGGTTGGGCAAAATAACCGAGACAGGATTTAATTGATTAACTGAAATAATCGTTCATTGAGTGTAAATTTGTTCTTGCTTGAAAGGCAAGCAAACGCTGTTTAGTCTCACAACGATTTTTTTGTTTGTTCTTTCTTTGCTTTTCCAACTGTTCAATAAAAGTTAATATTCTCAACTGCTTGAAGGCTTTCCAATATGTGATGCTCACACATTGAACCATGATAAGATGGTATTGCTCTTCTGGGTATTAGGAAAAGAGCAGTATTCCTTCAGACAGGGTTGTATCATTAAATAATGCTAAGGCTGGCTCGCCCCTAGCTTTATTGTTGTAGTTTCAGTTTCAATGACAGTCAACCAGCCAGGTGTTGATGCAAGGTGGCAATAGAATGTGAGCTTCTATTTCCAGTGCAACATTATCCATGCCACCTTTGTGCTTTTAGAAGCTTTTCTTCTTCATTTTTCTCCCATTGCTAGTACAGTGAAGACCTATTGCTGGCTGGCATCGTTTGAGTTGGTTCATAGCAGGACCTTAAATAAGGCACTGGTGGCAGACATCCTGTGAGATCCTGGCAGGGTTGAGTGTTCCCACTCTGGTGTGCACAAGATGGCGCAAGCGTAGCGTCGATAGAGGCATGGTGAAGACACAACATAGCAAAATGGAAACATAGAAAATAGGAGAGGAGTAGCCCATTCAGCCCTTTGAGCCAGCTCCACCATTCAATATGATCGTCGTTGTTCATCCAACCCTGCTCCCACTTGGTCCCCATAACTTTTGATCCAATTAGCTCCAAGAACTATATTTAGTGCCTTCCTGGAAAATGTTTGATGTTTTGATTAAATGCAGTCAACACGGCTTTGTGAGGGGCAGGTCATGCCTCACAAACCTTATCGGGTTCTTTGAGGATGTGACTAGAAAAGTTGATTGAGGGTCGAGCTGTGGATGTGTTGTATATGGACTTCAGCAAGGCATTTGATAAGGTTCCCCATAGTAGGCTCATTCAGAAGGTCAGGAGGAATGGGATACAGGGGAACTTAGCTGTCTGGATACAGAATTGGCTGGCCAACGAGTGGTAGTAGAAGGAAAATAGCCAGCGAGTGGTAGTAGAAGGAAAATATTCTGCCTGGAAGTCTGTGGTGAGTGGTGTTCCACAGAGCTCTGCCCTTGGGCCTCTACTGTTTGTAATTTTTATTAATGACTTGGATGAGGGGATTGAAGGATGGGTTAGCAAGTTTGCAGACGACACAAAGGTTGGAGGTGTCGTTGACAGTATAGAGGGCTGTTGTAGGCTGCAGCGGGACATTGACAGGATGCAGAGATGGGCTGAGAGGTGGCAGATGGAGTTCAACCTCGATAAATGCGAGGTGATGCATTTAGGAAGGTCGAATTTGAAAGCTAAGTACAGTATTAAGGATAGGATTCTTGGCAGTGTGGAGGAACAGAGGGATCTTGGTGTGCAGGTACATAGATCCCTTAAAATAGCCACCCAAGTGGACAGGGTTGTTAAGAAAGCATATGGTGTTTTAGCTTTCATTAGCAGGGGTATTGAGTTTAAGAGTCATGAGATCTTGTTGCAGCTCTATAAAACTTTGGTTAGACCGCACTTGGAATACTGCGTCCAGTTCTGGTCGCCCTATTATATGAAAGATGTGGATGCTTTGGAGAGGGTTCAGAGGAGGTTTACCAGGATGCTGCCTGGACTGGAGGGCTTATCTTATGAAGAGAGGTTGACTGAGCTCGGACTTTTTTCATTGGAGAAAAGGAGGAGGAGAGGGGACGTAATTGAGGTATACAAGATAATGAGAGGCATAGATAGAGTCGATAGCCAGAGACTATTTCCCAGGGCAGAAATGACTGACATGAGGGGTCATAGTTTTAAGCTGGTTGGAGGAAAGTATAGAGGGGATGTCAGAGGCAGTTTCTTTACACAGAGAGTTGTGAGAGCATGGAATGCGTTGCCAGCAGGGTCCTTATGGAAGCAAGGTCATTGGGGACATTTAAGAGACTACTGGACATGCATATGGTCACAGAAATTTGGGGGTGCATACATGAGGATCAGTGGTCGGCACAACATCGTGGGCTGAAGGGCCTGTTCTGTGCTGTACTGTTCTATGTTCTATGTTCTATGTTCTATGTTCTATGTTTTGGCCTCAACTGCATGTGATGAGCGGCAGCGAGTTGTGTGAGGCAACTCAATAAAGCTCATGGAGAGAAGCCTTCCATGGATCTCCACAAAATGGAAAATGTAGCGGAATTTTGGTAAACAATCAGCACCTTTGTATTTACTCACCACCACACATAAACTGCCCATGGGAAAAATTCAGCCCAACTTGTTCAAAGTGAGTGTAAAATTAAATATAGAGAGGTCCGCTCAAGAAGAACATTTTTTCTTCTATTACTTTATGATGTTTTCTTGAAATTAATCTTCACATTCTTTTCCATGTCTTTAAATATATTTATATACCATCAACAAGATCTCATTAAAAATAGAAAAAAAATCCACAATTGAATGTTCTCAAACTTGCTTCGCTCATGCTGCCAACGTGGTGATCTGATGGCTTGAAGGTTAATGTTCTCATCAAAAAAAAACACATATGCTACAAGTTTCCTCAGCTCTCAGTCCCTCACAATCAATTTTACACCCATGGAGAAGGTTAATGAGATGGATGGGGAAGTGGTGTAAACAGATGCTGATAGGAATGGGCATAATTCCAGATGTTGCTTCTTAACTGCATCATTGGAGAAAATTGAACTGTTTGCTATCAGTGCTCTTGGGTATTAGGAATATCTGTTTCTATAACCATACTTCATTTATCTTTTTGAAGCTGCAGAATACTGATTGTGTAATCGCAGGTCCTGTGTGGAATGTGCAGCTCCCTGTCCTGGAATTAGATTAGATTACTTACAGTGTGGAAACAGGCCCTTCGGCCCAACAAGTCCACACCGACCCGCCAAAGCACACCCCACCCAGACCCATTCCCTTACATTTATCCCTTCACCTAACACTACGGGTAATTTAGCATGGCCAATTCACCTAACTTGCACATTGTTTTGAACTGTGGGAGGAAACCGGAGCACCCGGAGGAAACCCACGCAGTCACGGGGAGGATGTGCAAACTCCACACAGTCAGTCGCCTGAGGCGGGAATTGAACCTGGGTCTCTGGAGCTGTGAGGCAGCAGTGCTAATCACTGTGCCACCATGCTGCCCACAAATGGCTAACTAAAACACAGACTTTGCCTCTTGTGGCTTAGCTTTTCTGCTAAAGAATTATCTGCACACTTACTGCAGTTTCATAGTGTTTGTGTTCAGCATCCAAGAAACCCACAGATTAAGGAGCAAAATTTGTCTCTGAATGCATTATGCTGGTGAAAATGTAATGTATAAAACAACATAGCATTTTTAAATTAAAAATAAATCATTCATAGGATGTTGGCCAGCACTTATTGCTCTCCCATGTTGTCCAGAGGCATCCCCATTGCTGAGGGTCTGAAGTTACATGTAGGTCAGACCAGGGAAGCATGGCAGATTTCCTTCCCTATATGACATTAGTTTGTGTAGTAACGGACTTTGAGGATAGTTTTTTTAATACAAATCTTATCAGCCGTCATGATAGGATCCAAACCCATGTTGCCTGAACCTTAGCCTGAGGTTGAGTGTCACTGGAACCAGCGATATTCCCACTATGTCATGGCCTCCTATGTATCAGATAGGATCCGTGGCTTCACAAACAGAAGTAGAAGGACAAAAGTGAGGAAGTCTTGGAAAATCTTTGTAGGTCAGTGGTTTGACCTCAGCTAGGGGAACATGTCTCATTCTAGATGCCACACTTTGGAAGGAAGCCAAGGTTTTGGAGAGGCTATTACAAAGTAGATTTTCCAGAATGGTGTCAAGGAATATAGATATCAATTCTGGGACAGACTAGAGAAGTTAGAGTTGTTCTCCTCAGAGTGGAGAGGTTTAAATATAAGAGAGTTGTCCAGAATCATTTTCGTGAGTGAGCTGGCAGAAGTGACATTAAGAACAGGATTAAGGTAACAAAAACAGAGGGGTAAGACATTGCTTTAACCAATGATCTCTTGTGATCTGCAAAATAATCTTTGGAAGGAAGCAGATTCTGTTGCAACTTTCCAAAAGTAATGGGATATCACTTGGAAGGAGATTTTGCTTTCTTGCCTGTAGGGAAGGAACAATGAAGACAAGACTAATTGGATAGACCTTTCAAAGGAGGTGCAGCAAGCACAATGGGCCAGGTAGCTTCCTTTAGTGTTGGAAATCTGCTAGCATTAAGGGATGTAGCAGCAAGGCAGAAAACTAGAACAGTACAAAGATTCCTCCTTCAGTCTAATTTGTGGAAGTCATAGAGTCATACAGCACGAACACAGACTCTTCAGTCCAACTAGTCCACACCGACCATAATGGAGGGGTAAGTGGGGACTGCAGGTGCTGGAGATCAGAGCTTAAAAATGTGTTGCTGGAAAAGCGCAGCAGGTCAGGCAGCATCAAAGGAGCAGGAGAATCGACGTCAGGCATAAGCCCTTCTTCAGGAATTTTTCAGGGCAGAAGAGATGACCGGGGGGGGGGGGTGCAGTGAGAGAGGGACTCACTGAGATCCTTGTAGAGGGAGGAGGAGAGCTTCTTCAAGGAAGGCATCCTTGCAAGAGGATTCGCAGTAGGTTAAAATCAACTTGGAGAAAGTGAGGACTGCAGATGCTGGAGATCGGAGTTTAAAAATGTGTTGCTGGAAAAGTGCAGCAGGTCAGGCAGCATCAAAGGAGCAGGAGAATCGACGTTTCGGGCATAACCCCTTCTTCAGGAAGAAGGGCTTATGCCTGAAACGTGATTCTCCTGCTCCTTTGTTGCTGCCTGACCTGCTGCGCTTTCCCAGCAACACATTTTTAAGCTCTACATGCCGACCATAATCCCAAACTAAACTCGTCCCACCTGCCTGCTCCTGGGCCAGACCCTCCAAACCTTTCCTGTTCATGTACTTATCCAAATGTCTTTTAAATGTTCTAACTGTACCAACCTCTGCCAGCTCATTCCACACATAAACCACTCTCTTTGTAAAAGAGCTGCCTCTCATGTCTTTTTTAAAACTTTCTCCTCTCACCTTAGAAGTATGCCCCTAGTTTTGAACTCATCCACTCTCAGGAAAAGACGCTTACCATTCACCTTATTTATGCTCCTCATGATTTTATAAACCTTTCTAAGGTCACCTCAATCTCATGTGCTCCAGTCTTTTTTAAAATATCTCAAACCAGCCCACAGCTCCACAAAAGATTTCAAGCATTCTTTCAGTAACCCTTCACTAGACCATTGGAGTTTGCCTGATGTGAGGCTTCTTGAGTTTCAGAATTTGACTGAGCCTCAGGAACACCATACACACCTTCTGCAATGGCTAATAAATTTTCCTTTCTCACGAAGGTGTTTTTGTTGGAATTTGAAAAGGAAATGGAAAACTTCATCTCTGTTCAGATAAAGATCGTCAAATGAGCAGGTCTTTAATGCAAGACTGAAACATTTTTGAGACACAGGGTGAGAGATATGACCATTGGGCCAAAGAGGCAAATGTAGATTAGATTACATTACAGTGTGGAAACAGGCCCTTCGGCCCAACAAGTCCACACCGACCCTCCGAAGCGCAACCCACCCATACCCCTACATTTACCCCTTACCTAACACTACGGGCAATTTAGCATGGCCAATTCACCTGACCTGCACATCTTCGGACTGTGGGAGGAAACCGGAGCACCTGGAGGAAACCCACGCAGACACAGGGAGAACGTGCAAACTCCACACAGTCAGTCGCCTGAGGCGGGAATTGAACCCGGGTCTCTAGCGCTGTGAGGCAGCAGTGCTAACCACTGTGCCACAGACTGTGAGTCAGAAGAGTAAGACCAAATGAAGTAGCTAGCTGAAGGAAGCAAGCTGCTCAGTTTAGTGTTATGACATTGAAGTGTCTTTCTCAACTCTGAATGAGATTTGAAAGCAGAAAACTTCTGATTCACAATTAAAGTGGTTGATTTGCATTTCTTTATGGGTACAGAGTTCCAAGAAAAAGTTGATCCTTGCATTCCTGTATTTCAATATGGTGCAACTTTCCAATCACTGTTCAGATTGTTTTATTAATAGTTCATGATTGCAATATTTACATTTTGTGATGTGTGTAGTCAGAAACCTAGAAGTGCACAATGTCTAATAAGCAAGTTGAATCGGAATGGAGGGATAATTAACCAATACACACTATGACAATGCCACACAGACTTGGTAGATGGAGAGATGGCTTAGAACCTCAAATGTGTCAGACTTAGTATCCAGATCCTCCTCATTGTCTCTGTAACAATATCTATCATATCAGTGCAATATCTGCATCACTGCTGACATTCAAGAATCAGCATCTTGTTTATGACAAAGGCATCTTCTTATTATTCTAGCAGGGCACTTTCCTCTAAAAGTAGACCAAAGAGACACTGCAGAGCTACACCCAGAGGATGTGGGAGTCTGGAACTCACTTCCCTGGTTGGGGCCGAACCCTCATAACATTTAAGAAGTATTTAAGCATGCACTTGCGATTCCAAGGCAAATAAGACTATGGGCCAAGTGTTGGAAAATGGGATGAGAATAATTAAGTGCTTGTTTTTGACTGGTTCAGATGTGATGGGCTAAAGGGCCTTCTTCTGAGCTGTGGACATATGTGACCCTAGTAGGAGATGGTGCAGCAAAACCACCCGCTGCTGAGCAAATACGCAACAGCCTCAAACAATGTGATGGCCTGTGGATATCTCAAAGAAAATGATGAGGAGCAACGTAGATTCCACTTTGCTGCCTGTCATCACATGCTGGCAATGAAGGAGGTCCAAAGGTTCCTTCAGACCCAGCTTTAACAATGCTGTTCATGCAGACAGTTAGCATCAAGAAAAACTGAACATTCCAAAAAGCAACAGAAGGAGACTTTGTGACTGGATTCAACAGGATAGATGCTGCAGTTCAATGGTAAAAGCATTTCAGACCTGGTGAGAGATGTGCTGATGAAGAAGAATGTTCAGTATTCCCTGGAGCTGGAGCATTAATCACTCCAATGCAGTTACAGATTGTGATCTGTTGGAGCAGTTCTGAAAATGGCTTCAACTGGAGACCAAACAGACGTTAGAGGCTCTGTGAATAAGGTTAAAATCCCCAGAATTAAAGCCTGCAAAACATCAAATTAAAGAAAAGTACTGACTGCTCAGATTGAGTATCAGCACCAAAGTGAGTAACCATCATGACACAGTACAACACGTTAGGGAATCTAGATCCGGGGGTCATAGTTTAAAAGTGGGAAGTAGAGCATTTAATATTGAGACGAGGAAATGTTTCTTCACTCAGACAGTGGTCAACCTGTGGAATTTGCACTCTCAGAAGGCTGTGGAGGCTGGATCACTGACGGTGAAAGAGATTGATGAGTTTTTGGATATGGAGAGAAAGCAGGAATATAACTTTGAAATGGTGGATCAGCCATGTTCATATTGAGAACTGGACCAGCCTTCAAAAGGCCAAATAGCCTACTCCAGCTCCTTGTTTCTGCATTTCTGCAGCAAGGGAAATCAAGGGCCATAAAGACAATTTAAACCGAGAACAAAAACTAAGAGACATTGTAAAACCAGCATTAAAGCAATAAAGGAGCATTTTAGAAGACTAAATGGAAAAGATCAACTGGGAGAAGAAAGTTAGGAGACTTTATTGAAGAGATAGAAAAGGCATCCATTATTAAAAACACAGTTAAGGCTGGCAGCACTTATTGAAACCGTCGATAGTGGGAATCTCTCAGGAAAAAAACTGGAAAGAAAAGAGAATTATTATTCGAATAGCAGTCAATGGGAGACAGCCTGAAAGAAAAAGCATTTAGGCCGCAAGCAGTGAAATTCATTTAGTAAGGAAATAGGAATCATTTATTTAGGCCATAAATAGCAGGTGTCATTCAGAGAAGCTACAAATAAAAGCAGGAATCCTCCATTTATCTATAAAAGGTGGAAATTGTCCATTAAATCTCAGTTTTAACTGCAAAAATGTGAGAAAGCCTTCAGGACAGTAGCACAGAGCAATAGCACTGCTCTTATGAGGAAAACAATTGGGGGATTTTAAGCAGGAAAAATGCATAATTACACTAGAAATTTATTGGTCAGAATATTGAGTACAGGAGTTGGGAGGTCATGTTGCGGCTGTACAGGACATTAGTTAGGCCACTGTTGGAATATTGCGTGCAATTCTGGCCTCCTTCCTATTGGAAAGATGTTGTGAAACTTGAAAGGGTTCGGAAAAGATTTACAAGGATGTTGCCAGGGTTGGAGGATCTGAGCTACAGGGAGAGGCTGAACATGCTGGGGCTGTTTTCCCTGGAGCGTCAGAGGCTGAGGGGTGACCTTATAGAGGTTTACAAAATTATGAGGGGCATGGATAGGATAAATAGACAAAGTCTTTTCCCTGGGGTTGGGGAGTCCAGAACTACAGGGCATAGGTTTAGGGTGATAGGGGAAAGATATAAAAGAGACCTAAGGGGCAACTTTTTCATGCAGAGGGTGGTACGTGTATGGAATGAGCTGCCAGAGGATGTGGTGGAAGCTGGTACAATTGCAATATTTAAGAGGCATTTGGATGGGTATATGAATAGGAAGGGTTTGGAGGGATATGGGCCGGGTGCTGGATTGGGTTGGGATATCTGGTCAGCGTGGACGCATTGGACCGAAGGGTCTGTTTCCATGCTGTACATCTCTATGACTCTAAATATTATTGCAAGAAAGACTTAACTGAGAGATCGGTCAAATAAAACAAGCAGTTGAACATCTAATAAAAACAAATCATATGAAATAGAATAACTTTCAAATTAGATAATAAATCAGAAGCTGAACAAATGAATACACTTCTACAAACAATTGGGAATGTAGTTGATGCTGTTATTGCTTAACAGGTTATAAAAGGAGCAACAACTACTTCGGAAAGTACTGAATTCCTTTCATAATTATTTTAACCTCAGAATAAATAAAATTCTTGAAAGAGCAAAATTTAACAAAAATGTCCAGCATCTGGGGAATCCACAGATAATTGAATTAATGATTTTACAGATTTGTGGAGAACAGACACAATGGTGACTTCAAAATGAACAGAATGATTGTTCGAGGTTTCTCAAATTTAATACAGTCAAAAAATGTTATTGATACTATAGGAAGAGTCACAGTTGGTGTGGGAAGCCAGTGTCTGAAAGCAACATGACACTAAGAGGTAACGATGAACCAGATCAGGGGAATCCATTCAATTTTTATGTTGCAAAACTATGGAAGACATACACAATACACAAAACCAATATAGTGGATAGGAAAGACATCAGATACTAAAGCTCCTTCTCAGTTCTGTGGAGCAAGCAAACTTCACAGACACTGAAAGTGCCCAGCTATTAAAAAAGAATGCTTTACCTACTAAGATAAAAATCACACAACACCAGGTTATAGTCCAACAGGTTTAATTGGAAGCACACTAGCTTTCGGAGCTACGCTCTTTCATCAGGTGATTAAGAATAATAGATAACTTTTAGAAAATGTGCCAATGTAGGACACAATCCCAGAAAACAGGTAAGTATCCACACAAAGGGGTCAGTGTGGTAGAACTGTCTACAATAGTAAAAAAGACTCCGTAGAGAAAATCTATTATCCTGATCTAAATTTTTACCAAAATGATATTTATGTCATTGGATATCTTACCAATTTCAAAATTGACACAGGAGCGACATGTCACTGTATTATCAGATAGTGAATCTTGTTTGAAAGCATACTGTTGATAACTGTGCAACTATAATATCTAGGAAGTATAGTATACAAGCAACTCTCCAATGCAAGTGTTGTTAGATAGTAGAAAACTTATATGTAACTCAAAATCAAGAATTCCTATTCTTGGGTCTGAATACATGTCTTGCCCTCACTCATTTTCAAATGTGAAAACAGTTAAATTAGTTGAAGTGAAGAAGCATCTTTTCCAGGAACAGCCAATGAGCCAAGAAACAGTTGATTAAGGAATAGCTGGTTGCTGATGTATCTATCAAGGGAGCACCGATAGAGGATTTTATAATGTTTCCATAGACTTAATGTAGAACTCAAGTGACAGTTGGAATTCATTGAGATTAGCCTTAGTTAGCAATATGAATTTATTTCACACTGGAAGTAGGATGAAAATGTTTTTTTGAACTGGATTGCAAGAAATGTTTTCTGCTACTTTCAACACTAAAAGGAAGTTCAGACTACAAGGATCCACAAAGTTTATAAGCAAACACTAGCAGCCAGATAGGTGATGAGTAGTGTACCTTGAGCTCATTGATTACAATTGAAGTAATGTAGGGTGCAATACTGCTTGGTGAACAAATAGCTTTGACACAGTTAAGTGTGCAATCAGGCGTTGAAGTTTTTTGGTAGCTACAAGTCCAGACAGAGAAATTAATTTCCTTACCTTTACAGGAAGGACCCTCAGTGCCAGTTACAGAGATCATGCCAAGCAAGAAGCAATTCTTAAATAGCAGAATGAGGAAGTGGACAAAATTGGTTTTACCAACAATGCAATTGCTGAGACCGAATGAGTATGTCAAAAACATTCAGCAAGTTAAGGAGTCTGCGTTGTTCAGCACAGATCTACAGACAGACTTAGAATAGAGAATTTGCTACAAAGACAGAAGTTGTGGTGCTATATATCTCTATGGAAGCCACTGCTGAGAAGGAATGATCAATGTCCAGAGATCCAAGATCTCATCAAGAAGAAATTACCTAGTTGCGTAATCCAGGAAACTGCAAACAAGAAATTGCCTATTTCAAGAGGACAACTCCTCTGCAAAGAAATACATGAGATTAAAGCTCCTCCACATGTTGCAACTTGTTTCATCAGGAAAGACCTTATGCAATTTCCAGATCTTACGTTGCAAGGAAAAAATTAGTCATCAGTCTTCCAACCGGAGAACAAACAAGCTTCTAAGTCAGATAAGAATACATTCTAAGAGAGTGGTTAAATCTCCCAGCTACCTGAATTTATAAAGTTAGAAACTTGTGGCGAGATAGATAGTAGTAAGTGTAATTATATGTACAAATGTAAATTATTAAGAATGAAAAGAAAAGCTTAAGGAGAAATATTGTGTGAGGCAGTGCCTAAAGCATCACCCACCTTGATGATGTCATTTAGCTGAACTGTGGGAGAAAAGAGTGTTGACATTGATGGTGTAAGACCCAATTTCCAAACTCTGTAACTACATCTAACACATCACGGTAACGTGTACATAGCTGCTTACATAAGTTAAACCATGCTTTCAGTTACACCTTGTTTGAAATAATTGCCTATTCTCATTAGAGTGGTGAGTAATTTTCCTCTACCACACTAGACCAAGTAGTCCCTGCAGATTCCTAACCTGGAAGAGGGTGCTTGGAACAAACCTACCTCATGTTAGCAATAGTGAAGGCAACCTTGTATAATTCAGTGATTAGTGGTAAGGATAATTCATAGAAAACAACCAATTTGAAAAGATTGGAGATTAAAGTAAGTGACATTAGTTTAAAAAGATTAGTTCAAAGATGAAGTTTTAAATGCATCTTGTTTGACGTTGTGAATATTTCTCTCCACCTTATTCACTGTTGCTATGCCTTTATAAGAATGATATACGTTGCAAAATTTAATCTAATCTCATGATAATATAGCTCGAACAAATTTATTATTTTTAATCAAAATTGGATCAACTGAAACAAGATCAACTGGGACAAGAATATAGACAGGAGTCATGGCACCTTATAATGCCCAAGCATTGACATTCATCATAATGCCACTTAATGTAAATGGTAATTTGAAAAATGCTTTTCATTCCCTAATTCGGCTTAATTTAAAAATATTATGATTAATGTCCATTAATAAAATCTGTTAGCTCTCCAATCATAATTTATTCTAATTTAGATGGGCCAGGCCAACTTGTAATCATTTATGTTGCTCAGATCCTACTCAGTGAGATGTCAATATTATGATCATGAGCTGTCAAGCAGTTGCAATTATATGTACATTGAAAACTGACAAACAAGAAATTAAAAAGAATGATTGAAAGATTTTATTATTATCACTTCAAATGATCTATATGTATACACTTATATTGATTAATTGAGCAGTGACAGTGGAAATAATATGAGAGCTTCTGGAGATGTCAGTTGATTCAGTTGAGAAATCAATAATCAGTTTAATCTTCAGTTTCATTGCCTGTTCTAACACAAATCTCCCACAATGGGACATGTACATGCCAATTTTCCTGTATCTCTATGATGAGAAACAAATCTGCATTTATGAGCCTTATATTTTGAGCAGGATATCTTTTGGCACAAGGGGTAGCGCCCTTATCTCTGAGCCAGAATGAGTGGGTTCAAGTCACACTTGACAGCCAAGGAAGGTACATGCATAATGTGAGCAAACTGCTGAAGTACCACCTTGTTAATTTTTCTAACATATGCAAGCAACAATCTGTAAAAGCAGAAGAGATTCCCAGTCAGCCATGTGATGGAAAGAATTTGGAACCTGCACCATTAATATCATTGCCCCAGTCTATAACATGCAAGATGTATGTTGGCACAACTTGGGCAACTTGATGGTAGTAATACTATATTAGCTCATTAGGATTAATCGGTGCCAACAAATTTACATCCTCATGCCAGTTGGGGAAGATTGAAGACATGCCTCTTCCCCTAACCATGATAGAGGCAATGGTGCTGTGGGTTTGAGTACCTTCACATGGTGAACCCAAGTATTTTGTTCCTTGAAGATAGTTTGGCAGGGTGTTCTCTCTTTCTTTATAAAGAAAAGGCTCATGTGCATGATCGGCATTTCCTGGCCCATGAATCTCATGTACCTCAAAACTAACAGCAGAGAAGCCTCAGATTGTACCTTTTACATCACAGAAAGGTTTTCAATTGGATTATAGGAGGATATGGATGAGCTGGTTAGCTGGACTAATCAGTGGCAAATTGAATTCTATCATGATATCTGTGAGGTGATGCATAAACAAGGTAAGATGAACAGTAAGCTCCTAGGAGGAACTGAGTGTCAAAGGGGCCTTGGTGTGCATGTCTATTGGTCACTTAAGGAGGCAGGGTAGGTAGATAAAGTAGCAAAGAAGGTATAATGGGTACCCACCTTCATGAGTTGAGGCATAAGTTTTAAGACTCTGGAGGTTTATGCTGGCTGTGTACAAAACTTTGCTTATGCTACAGTTTGTGTGCTGTCCGGAATCCCCATTATGAGAGGAATGTAATTGAACTGAAGAAAATGCAGAAAAGATTTATCAGGATTTGCCAGGGCTGGAGAGTTTTAGTTGTGACAGTTAGTTTTATATTGGAGTGGTTTTTCTTGGAGAAGAGGTGACTGAGGGGTGGACATGATTGAGATGTATCAAATTATGAGGGGCATAGATAGGTAGACGGGAAGGAACTATCTCCTAGAGGGACTAGGGGCAGAGATATAAGGTAAAAGGCAGGGATTTTTGAGGGAGTAGAATCTCTACAGTGACAACAGAGGCCATTCAGCCTGCACTGACCCTCAGAAGAGCATCCCACCAAGACCCTTCCCTATATCCATAACCCCACACTTACCATGGCCAATCCACCTAACCTGTACATCTTTGGACTGTAGTAGGAAATGAGCATCCAGAGGAAACCCACGCGGACATGGGGAGTATGTGCAAACTCCACATAGACAGTCACCCAAGGCTGGGATCGAACCCAGGTCCCTGGTGCTGCAAGGCAGCAGTCTAACCACTCAGCCACCATGACGTCTGCCTGAGGCAGAAACCCCTAAAATATTGAAGAAGTATTCAGATGTACACTTGCAATGCCAAGGCATACAAAGCAATGGGCCAAATGCTGATAAACAAGATTAACATAGTTAGGCATTTGTTTTTGACTGGTGCAGACTCAAAGAGCCTAATGACTTTGTTCTGTTCTACAGATTTCTATGAATTTATGAAATGTGCAGCAACACTACAAGGTGGTGCAAGTGAAGCAAGAGACATTTTTAAAAAATCTTGAATCAAATGAACCCTGCAATCTAAGCTATAATTAATTGGATGTTTGTATTTCTTTGCAGTGGATCGAATTGTTAACATTGTTTCGATAAACTCCTGACGATTTTGCTTGATAACCTCCATTCTCCAAGTGCTTTACCCTACGTTAGTCACCTAACGTGCCCACCCCTCATGCCCACCAGCTTCCACACCAATTGTGATATAAACAAACACTGCTTGATTGAACGATTCGTGAATGTTGGTCAAATAACCTTGCCTCTCTGTCTCCATTTAATTTATCACCAATTAACGAAATTATTCAAAGCAAATATAAAAATGAACAAAACATCTCTTTTCAAGTGTTTGAATGATATTCCTCCATGCCTTGCCCACAACGCTGCCCTTCCAAATAATCTAATTCCAGGACCATTCTGGATGTTGAGCTACCTTCACACACTTTATTCTTCTGAACTCCATACCCAGGCAGAGTACTGTATATTCACAGTAAAAATACTGTACTTACTAAGCTTGTAAAAATTAGACTGCTCAAAGCAGGTCCAATATCCCATTGTGAACAATTTACTTCATGCATAGATTGGATTTGTAAATGAGAGGCCTGTCCTCAGTCAGAAACATTAGACGTAATTTTGATTGATGCGGCTTAAAGTGCTTTTATAAAAGTAAATCCTTCTCCATCCAGAGCAAGCTTGGAACAACAATTAAAGCTGTTTGCTTAAAATTTCAAGCTCCCTCACTTCTCAGTTCAACATCGCCCTGCATCTGAATTCTCTTAGCCATTCTGATTATTGTTACAGGCACACCTGTTATAGTCCGCATCGAAATGCTAACCGAAAATGATGTGATTTTCCTTTGGAAAATGATAATTGTATTAATCAATGGACAAAAGCACTGGACAACTGAGCTGCAGTTATACCAATATTCCTTGTGTTTTGCCGTTACAAGACATTGGTGGCCTCTAAGCTTGACCTTCTCGTTTGGCTTTTTCTCTCCCTGTTTGCAGATGCTACACCAGCTGCAGTTCAGATCAGAAGTCCAGCAGCACAGTCATTCTCATAGTAAACTCTACCTGCAGCCTTACATTCCCATACCACTTTAGTTGCCATCAAATGGATGGTGAGGTGAAATACATTCCAACTCCTAAGCAATTAATAGTGCTAGAATATACAGGAGGCACCATGACCAAAACACACAGTAACAATTATGCTTTAGGATTCAGTGATGGATTCAAACTGTTAGTTGTGCTCATGGACAATAAATAGCTATAGCTCCAAGTCATAACTATAAATAAATTATCAGCAGAGACAATGGACTGGGGAAAAGACTGAGATTTATTGTAACTAGCAAAAACACTGGGAGTATGTTATCAGCAAGACTTGGCTTTGCAGAGCTTCAGGATTTTGACCAACTGACGATAGAAATTGAGTCTGGAAATAGCTGCAGGACAAGAACTGTGATTTGGGAGAAGAGGAAGAAATTAGGATTGATTAATTGCTGGTACAGGGAATAAACAATAATTTGAAGCTAACAGGAAAGCAGGGGGTCCACTGGAATTAAAATAGAAACAAGATCATATTCTTCAGATAGACGTACTGTATGTTAATCAATTCTTCAGATGATAAATCACACAATTTTTATTCTTGACTAATGTATCTTTCAGAAAGGTGACAAAGAGAAACCACAGACTGGAGGCCAGTGGAGTGCCACAAGGATTGGTGCTGAGTCTTCTACTTTTTTTGTCATTTACATAAATGCTTTGGATGCGAGCATAAGAGGTACAGTTAGTAAGTTTGCAAATGACACCAAAATTGGAGGTGTAGTGGACAGCGAAGAGGGTTACCTCAGATTATATCAGGATCTTGATCAGATGGGCCAATGGGCTGAGAAGTGGCAGTTCAAGTTTAATTCAGATAAATGCAAGGTGCTGCATTTTGGGAAAGCAAATCTTAGCAGGACTTATACACTTAATGGTAAGGTCCTAGGGAGTGTTGCTGAACAAAGAGACCTTGGAGTGCAGGTTCAAAGCTCCTTGAAAGTGGAGTCGCAGGCAGATGGGATAGTGAAGAAGGCGTTTGGTATGCTTTCCTTTATTGGTCAGAGTATTGAGTACAGGATTTGGAAGGTCATGTTGTGGCTGTACAGGACATTGCTTAGGCCACTGATGGAATATTGCATGCAATTCTGATTTCCTTCCTATGTTGTGAAAGATGTTGTGAAACTTGAAAGGGTTCAGAAAAGATTTACAAAGATCTTGCCAGGGTTGGAAGATTTGAGCTATAGGGAGAGGCTGAACAGGCTGGGTCTGTTTTCCCTGGAGCGTCGGAGGCTGAGGGGTGGCCTTATAGAGGTTTACAAAATTTTGAGGGGCATGGATAGGGTAAATAGACAAAGTCTTTTCCTTGGGGTCGGGAAGTCCAGAACTAGAGGCCAAAGGTTTAGGGTGAGAGGAGAAAGATATAAAAGGAACCTAAGGGGTAACTTTTTCACACAGAGGGTGGTACAAGTATGAAATGAGCTGCCAGAGGAAGTGGTGGAGGCTGGTACAGTTGCAACATTTAAGAGGCATTTGGATGGGTATATGAATAGGAAGGGTTTGGAGGGATATGGGCTGGGTGCTGGCAAGTGGGACTAGATTGGATTGGGATATCTGGTCAGCATGGACAGGTGAGACTGAAGGGTCTGTTTTCATGCTGTACATCTCTATGACTCTATGATTCTAAATGCAAGCAGATCATATGTGTAAGGTTAATGTGGCCAAGTTTGGGACTAGGCTTATTGCTAGACAAACATGTCTCCAAATGATTCACTACATTAGTGCTCCTCCATCATCACAGGTTTCCTCACAAATGCTTTGGCCCCTGCAATGTATGATGTTTAACTGCTAAAACAGGTCTGTACTTAAACCCCTTGTAAGCATTCCAATTGCTTACCGTTAGGGCAGATCACTTCAGAATAGAAAAACATTAAGAAGTAGCTACAAAATAGCAGAATTTGCTGGGAAAGCTCATCAGATCTGACAACATCTGTAGAGAGAAAACAAAATTAACATTTCAGGTCCACTGACTGCTCTTCTTCGAGTTTTTCATTTAGAAGTGACTGGTGGTTTTGAGTCTGTATTTGAAATGGGATCCTTGACTCAAGACTTTTCTTTTGACCTGACAGTATACACCAACATGTTCATCCTCTATATGTACATGCTTACCCAGTATATACAAAAATGTTCATCCTCTATATATATATGCAAACCTGGTATGTACAAAATGTATATACTGGGTATGCATGCATGTATTGAAGATAAATCAATTATTACACTATTTTACTGTTGTTTTTAATGGGTTTAAGTTAGATCCACTTATGATTAAATAAAACGGTAACTTCCTCACCTTGAGCATAAATCAGCCACTTCTAGAATAAAAATTCCAAGGAATGATCAAATTATTACGTGTGAAAATTGATCCAGTTCCTCTTAGTGAATTGCCTTTAGGTGAGCTGCATACTTTGCGATCAGAAGGTGCTGATTTGTGTATGTCTATTGAAAGCTATCTCAGTCCTAATTAGATCAGATGCAATTTAAGTTTGACTTTTCCAATCTTCTCATCTGTGTAGCCTATCTGCATCTGACAGCTGTTAAAGGAGGATAACTAGCACAAAGGGCTCGTTTGAAAACCTGTAAGTGCCTGCAAAATAACAAGGGCCTGAGAACAAAAGCTCAATCCGCAACAACCTGAGGTAGTTTTAAGTTACACTTTGGGCATTGTAGCTTTAGTTTTCTGTTGTGGGAATGAGCAGTTTACAGCAAGCAATCTGCTATTACACTCTTCATAAATTACTGGAATATTCAATTTAAAACCAATTCTGGTGTTTAATATTGTGCCTTCTCTTTCAAATGCCCTCCCACCAAAGTAAAACATCACTGTCTGTAATGTGAATCATCAGGAGGAATTTGGCAAAGGTTCAATAATATTAGATGTGACATACTAAAAGGGGAGAATTAAAAGAAAGTGGCTAACTTCCAAATTAATCTTGAATGGCAGTGAGATCAATAACTAATAATGGAATGTTGTACGTGATGAGGTACTATGGATTAAATAGAGATGTTTGTAACACACGTATAAGAGAACATGCATTCAGTGTTCCCTGCTGATCTTTGGTTTGTATTGTTTGTTCAAGTGTGGGTTTTCCGGAATCCAAACAGTCCCAAGGATATTCCCATTAATGGTCCAAGAGGATTACATTTTCACCATTTTTCAAAAGATAGGTCAAAGCTTAACATTGGAGTATTAAATTCAAAGATATTTTCACCAGAAATGAAAAGAGGGAGCGTAATCCTGTTAATGGTCTGCTAGATGTTTCAAGCAGGTACGTGAAAAGTAATAAAAATTTCATTTGATTCCAGGATCAGGAATGTAACTAGCTCCCTGGGACAGTCAGTTGAATTTTAATCTTTTCAAAGTAAACACTATAACAATAAATCTATCCAAAAGTCAGCAATAATTTGCTTTTACCTTCAATCTTACCAAAACAAACACTTCAAACACAATTTTAATTAACAATTAGAAAAGCAAACACTTCATTAGTTGGTAACCCCTTGTCCTAATATTATTTTTTCTCTATGGTCTCGTACTCTCCATTCCTTCTCCAATTAATTAGATTACAACAGTTAAAATGACTTTTTTTTGTGTGTCTTTAACGATTAAAGGTCACATTTTCTAGTTTTAATGTCACGTACCTCAGTGTAAAGCCTGCCAGCCACCATTTTCAACAACCTAAAGTCTTCATGTTTATTCAGTTCAAGAGTTTATGTAAAATATTTAATTCCATTTGATATTACAAACACTTTGTTGAACTGGTTCAACTAACTGCAGTGAGTATTTGAAGAATAAATGCAAAGGCAGGAAGTCTTATATAATGAGTTAACATTTTATGTCCACTATGACTCCCCTTCACAACTGGAATTTTGCAAAGAACCTTCATAATGGCCTTGAACTATCATCTCTGTCTCTCTTCTACAGATGCTGTCAGCCTGCTGAGTTTCTCTAGCTTTTGCTGTGTTTGTTTGAGCAAATGAAGGCGTTTTGAAGGAGCAGGTGGTTTTCATTTGTACTGCTGCAGCGACGTATCTTTCCCCCATTTGGCTTTCTTTGGCATCACTGTGCGTTTGACTGTTTTTACGAGAAAGAGAGAAATAGAAAGAAGGCAAGAGTGAGATAAAGAGCGATGTGATGTTAATCAGAGAAGCAGCTGAGAAAATGAGAAAAGGTGGTGAGAATTGACAGAAAATGAAAAGGGACAATTTGCAATTGCAAATGTTTTTCATGACCAATGAATACCTGAAAGCAGTTTACAGCCATTTAAATGTGTTTGTTTTTCAATGTAGTCACTGTTGTAACCTAGGGGAGGGCATGACATGATAAAGATTGAAGGGAATAAGGTGTGAGAGGAAAGGACAGGAAGAGACATAGATAAGGCAGATGGAAAGGAAATAATTTACGTAGACATGAATAAAAAAAGGCACAAAGGCTTTATAATTGGAAAATCCTGAACATTTTTTCCCATTTATCAAATCGCTACAGTGTAGGTAGAGGCCATTTGGCCCATCAAGCCTGCACTGACACTCTGAACAGCATCTCACCCTATTCCTGTCACCCCACATTTGAACTGCTGTGCTCTTCCAGCACCACTAATCCAGAATCTGGTTTCCAGCATCTGCAGTCATTGTTTTTACCCCACATTTACCAGTCCACCTAACTTGCATATCCCTGGACACTACTGGCCAACTTAGCCTGGCCAGTCCACCTAACCTGCACATCTTTGGATTGAGGGAGGAATCCAGAGCACTGGTTTCCCAATCAGTGGAAACCCACACAGACACAGGGAGAACATGCAAACTCCACACAGAGGCTGGAATCAAACCTGGGTCCACGGTGCTGTGAGGCAACAGTGCCAACCACTGTGTAACTGTGCCATCCATTGTTTAGCATTAAGCCAAGAATTATGTGGAACAATGTACTAGGGTGACGTAGGCTGCACATTTCTCTCCAGAATCCTATATCCCTTCAGGGTGTCAGGCCTCCTGATATCTGTGCTTTCAGTTTGAGTCTTAAATGGACTCATCTGCAAAATTAAAAGAAAAATTGAAAAGTACTGACATAGGAATTTCTGCTTACAGGATCATTTTTATGAGATCCCAGAGGCATGGTGGATTCTTGCACACATCTGGACGAGATCAGAAAAAGAAGTTATAAGGCATTTGACACCACATGCTCCTGTTAAGTTGTTGGAAAGAAGGGAGTATGTCGCACAATAAAATGATCAGTAAACATGTAGACAGTTATCCCAACTTAAACAAGCACAAAGCAGCTGAAGAGTTTGAAATTTTGAGATAAAGAGATGGGGTTATGGAAAGGTACTGAATCGTCACGTCCAGCCTAGGTCATATAATATTGTAATGAGCAATGTTCAAGAAACATGTGACTTATTCAAACTGTGAATAACAACCACACATCACCTGTTACTCAGGTCAATGACTCAGTTACTGAATATATCACACATCTCGGACAAGTGGTGCAGATCTCTGTTCAATGACAGACAGCACACTGCAAGGAGAAACAACACAGCCAAGTAATGATGTTCTATTAACAGAATGAAAGTTAGTTGGGTAGTCTGACCTTGGAGTAGGATAAAATTCCAGCACAATATCAAGGGCTGAAGGGCATGTATTGTGCTGAATTGATCTATGTTTTATATTCTAATAACTTGTCATGTCACATGTCCACCGAAGCATTGTCATAACGTGCAGAAATAATTTATCTATATGCATGCTTGTACAATTCTTTAAAGGGAAAAGGATAGATGTTGTGGTAGGCAGGCATTGTCCCTTTAAGGCAGTTAGTTACATCACATCACAATGTGTGACATTCCAGTCAGGCTGTATGTGCAATGGAGTCAAGAGTGTGGTGCTGGAAAAGCACAGCAGATCATGCAGCATCTGAGGAGCAGGAGAATTGACATTTGGATATAAGCCATTCATCAGAAATTGTGCAATGGAGCGCAATGAAGTCAATCTCATATATTCATTTTGTCAATTACATCTTTTAATGTGCAGTGATATCATTAAACACAGAACCCAGCCAAATGTGTAGGTCTGTGATACAAAATCAGTATCAATAGTTAGTGTTGTTAAGAAACTTTAAGGTATCCATTGCAACTTTTGGGGTCTATGTTTCATGAACTTACATATAGGCCCATGCTCAAACCACTTCACACTGGCAGTGGCGTTTGTTGAAAGAAATACACCACTCTCCACTTCTGTTTATCTACTCCTGTTCCACTTTTGTTTGTCTCTACTTAAATGGTCCATTTTGGTTCTTTACTTTTTGTTCTTCCTTTCTCTTTCTGTCTGCTTTATATTTAGTTTTTCTTTCTCTTATTCTCTCTTCTCTTTTCCATTTGTTTTGTCTGTTTCTTTTCTTTTCTCTCCTACCATGTTTTGGTACAATGAATTTGAGAAGGCAGTTTTCCTGCCTTATTATTAGGAACTTACAAAAGTAAAGAATGTCTAAAAATATCCACTTTGAATAGCTGAGAAGCAAGCCATTTACCCAATGAGACAGATGAGATAGTTAGTTCCCTGCTGAGGAAGAATAAAATTAACAGCCAGATGTAGCAGTTGCAGCAATGAAAGTGTCAGTGTGCAGGTCAAAATAGAACTGCTGCTGTGTAAATTTATCTGTGTTCTTGTGATTTTCTGAGTATAGGCATTTCTTTTAAAAAATGGTTTTCCGTGATACAAGATCCATTCGTTTCGACATATCCCACAGAAGGATTTTAATAGAAAAAGACGTCAAATACTGAACCTTTTACGTTGCACAAATAAAGTTACAAAATGACTGGTAAGTTCTGGTTTAATCACTTTCCACATGTTCAATTTACTGCAGTGGTTTCCTGTCCTTCATTGTAGAGCATATCAGGACCCAGAATAAAATCATCACTTGCTTGACAAAACTTTCACTTACATTTCTTTGCTGAACAGTGTGTGAGTTTTATTTTCTGTCAGCTTTTATGATAATTATAGAAAATTGCTCCCAACCTTGCAAATTTTAAGATATACATTTCAAAAAACTTATTAAAATTCAAAACTTGAATACTGCCAGTTTCTTTCATTTACATCTGACTTGCTGTCTACTGAGATGGAGCTCTTGTACTCTGTCTTCACTAATGTCCCTTATAATGTCTTTCTCCATACTAAGGTGAACCTTGCACATTGTCTAGCATTTGCCAACTCATTCTTTCAGTAACAAAACCTGATAATGCATTTTTAAATCCATTTGCTATTTCTCTACATTAGAATTTAAAAATCCTGAATTACAAAATGTGCTTATTGAATGCATACCATAATTAAAAACTTAGTGACTCATAGAAAGTATGGAAAGATGACTGAGCAAATTATGGTCAATTTGAAATGATGATCCCTTGGATACGTCAAAGCTGACAACAGGATAGGTGAGTCTGTTCCAATAGCTAGGTGTACCTCCATCTTCTGTAATACAGATCCCGCCCTCTATTTCAAAAGACAGTCTATCGACACAGAAAAACCTTGCCCAAAAAGCTTAGTGTGCAGTTTACTTGATGAAAGAATGCAAAATCCTGCAAGTGAACAGTTCTTAAAAAGAGGAAAGTCTTGCGTTGCTTCTGGGAATGGGAAGCTTAATGGTTGGAGATACTTAATTTTGTGGAAGGTCAGCAATCAGCTTGCAGATGATGGGATGAAAATATAGCAGAAAGTTTTTGGATGTTTGATGATAGATCTAGCTTCCTGACAGCAAGCATAGGGGAGTCCTTTTGCATTCATCCACATGTTATGCCTGTGTGAGAAAGTTTCACAGGATTCACCAAATTATACATTATCAAGGTTTCTTAGAAAATCCCATGATGAAATTAGAAAGACAAGGATGATCGATGGTGTAACTACACCAAATGGACTGCAACAGTTCGAGAAGGGCACTCTCCACCACCCTGTCGAGGGCAACTAGGGATGGGCAATAAATATTGGCCAAGCCAAAGTTGTCTCCATCCCATGAGTGAATAAAACAAAAGGGAACATCACCACCTTCAAGTTCCTCATTATCCTGAGTTCAAAAGATATCACTGTTCATTACTGTCAATTAGTTAAATTACCCTGGAACTACCTCTCTAACAGCACTGTGGATGTGTGCACATCTAACGGATTGCAACAGTTCAATAGGCAGCTTGATACCACCTTAAGGGCAATTAGGGATGGCCAATCAACACTGGCCCAGCTAATATTGCCAACATCCTGTGAATGAAGGAAATAGAATATAGTCTTGTTTGGAAACTTGTGTTCTAAAGTGGGTAAATTAGTTACAGCTTGAAATTTGACTTATATTTCTATACTGTGCACATTAAAAACAGAGGCACAGTTTTCGTGCCATTTTCCATTTATTCTGAGTGGTGATGGGGTGTCTGATGTTTGTTGAAATGTGCATTATTCATGAATGTTTACAGTTTTGAAGTACAGCTTGAGGTGAACAGTCAGGGCACTGGCAATAATAGTGCACGATAGAACAACAATGATTGCTGTCCATAGTGATAGGAGTCACAAAAGTAACATCACGAAAAACACAGAGCTTTCCAGAAGTTTGTATATGTCGGTTCAGTCAGGGTAAAAGGAGCTGTTAGTTTAGCAGTCTCCAACAGGCAATGGGGTGGGGCATGAGAGATTATGGAATTGTATGGTCTAGGTGGATTGGATAAAGGGATGAGTTGGATTCAGAGTAGACACGGGCATACTTCTGTGTGTAGGATGAGAGGTAAACATGGCAAGTGGATGATAGGACCATGTATAATGGGAGACATTCAAGGAAAAATGAGGGATGAGGATTGGGAGGCAGGTTAGGGGGAAGGTTGGTCACGAGTAGAGGGTGATGGAGTGAATTTAAAAAGGGATTTGCACATTTCATGTATTTAGTGTCTCCAAAAGTGCAATTCCTTGATTTGGAAGCTGGCTCATTTTAAATGGGTGGAGTGAGTGAGTACCATTGGCCAACTAAAGGGAAATGCTGATAATGATCAGTATAAAAGACTGAAGCGTTGCCAGAAGTGCTGATGGGATGATTAATCTTAGCCTCCTGCAGAGATTCCCAGTTCCACAGAAGCCAGTTCTTTGCCAATTTGATTTGCTCCACTAGGTATCAAGAAACTGCTGGAGGCCCTAGACACTGGAAAGGTTATGGGCCCTGACAGCAACCTACTGCTTGACAGTAACCTGAAGCTGTGCCGGATAGTTTCTTCTTGACTGTGCTCTGAATCGGTTTCATCTCAGTGATGGTTTCCATTAAGACGTATGTTGCTTAGCTTCAATCTTGATTCTCAATCTGGTGGCCAATCTGTGGGGAAGTATTTAGACTTAGCACCAAAACTTGTTTACTATGCTTGCATTTGCTCCCTGTGTTTGCTTGCAAGTGAATTTCAATTTTTTTTTCTTCCTCAGACATGCTGTTCGAGAATTGCTGCTTACTTCTCATGATCACTGTCACTGATAATGATGCTGCTTCTGTGGGGAAAATGAAAAACTGAAACATTCTTAAGCTGTGTTCTCCCATCATTTGATGTAAAATTTGAATGTGCCATAATGATTTGTTTGCCAGACTATGTTGCCTGCTTCAACAACGTCATTTAACGATTCATCAGTGAGTTCAGATTGCTCATACAGCTCATTATTTTTCTCATCACCTCGTTTCTTCTCTCAATGTTTTCTGATTTCTGTCAACTGAACTGTCTTCAGACATCCAATCCAAGATGGTGGCAGAGTAGGGTTCCTGAGCCTGTGATTCCTCCCCTCAATCTGCTTTCCTTTTCTATCTCTTCGTTTTTTTCTCTCTTTTCTATTTCTTTTCCTTTTTTTGACTTACCTCTTGTGAAGGGCTTGATCACGGCAACGCCGGTGGCAAGGTGTGCCCAGCACGGACTCGGACTCGTACTCAGGCTGGAGGCATCGGAGGTGGGTTTGGGCTCCTGGTGGTGTCTGCATTGGCAAGGTGGGCCTAGCGCCAATTCATGGCTCCTGTGGCGGTGGCGGATTTGGGTACCCTGCAAATTCTGCATCCAGCGTCTATGCATGAAGGTGGCAGCAGAGTCCAATTTGTGCCCATAGTAGACTCCTGGCAGTGGAAGCAGAGACAGGTTTGGGCTTGTGCCGGACCCAATGGCAATGATGGCGGCTGCAGGCCCAGCAAGATGAATGGTGGCAACAATGTCAGAGGAGGTGAGGCGGTGCATAGCAAGGGGACTCACGGCTAGCCACTCCAGGCTCATGGCTGAGCACCAAAATAGAAGGACTATAAAGTACAACTTTAAACCAAAACATAGAATTATAAAGGCAGAAAAATAAATAAATAAATATTTTTCTCAGTTTGAAGATGACGCCAGAGAGTGGCAACACTTTACAACACTTCTCACTGTATTTTGTAACAAAATACAAGTGATAATAAATGAATCAATCAGAAGTGCTAACAACGGAAAAGATATCTGCCAATCATGTTTGTCATAGATATCCATTCTGTTGATGATAATTCACTCATGTCAACACTAGTAATCTCAATGGGTTCTGTCTTCATTTTGGGCTCCATCATGGATCTAGGAAGAATTGTTTACTGTTGATTGTAACAAAGTGAACTTCCACAGTCATTTAAATAAGGTGAAGGTTGAGATACGTATTCATACTCAAGAGAAAGGACTTACGGTCATCAAATATGTACACATTTTCAATGCTTTTACAGACTTTGTGTTGCAGAGTTGCTCGTAGTTTTCCATTGATGTTGAGAGCTGTAATGTTTCATGCACCATAAAGTCTTACTGTAGACTCAAAAGTCTGTTTCTTCGTCCATGGCATACAATGTCATAATATATTAACATTTGCTGCAGTTACAACTTTAAAAATTAATGCGATTTCCTTTGTGACATAAATCAATTCTTATCAAAGTTAATTGGTTGAATCATCAATTTCCCCAGGGAAGACATTAGATGTGGCTTTTACTGTACATTGCTCTACCTTATCAATATCTTTCTGTGAGAAGTTATTTGACTTCTGTAACTACATTCTACTTCTGCACATCATCTGGAAGTGACTTATTCTTTTGCAGATGAAGCTTTCTTTTTTACTTGCTGGGCACTGCTCGTGCTTATTGGGTTTCATCACTTCACAGCATTTACACAAACTTTTAGTATCCGTTGTGTGGCCTATACTTTGTGTTGGCTGGTAATCAAAGTCTGTAGAGATTTTTACACCTTACAAGCTGAATGGGTCCTGTTACTCACCTGCGATAAGATTGATTCTGTATTCTTAGGATTTACAAAATGCCGTGCAAAAACTGTACAAACACTACATGGGACAAACAGGCAGAAAATTAGCCACCAGGATACATAAACATCAACTAGCCATAAAACGACATGACCTTCTCTCACTAATATCCTTACATACAGCTGAGAAAGGATGCCACTTTGACTGGGGCAATGCATCCATCCTCGGACAAGCCAAACACAAACATGCACAAGAATTCCTAGAAGCATGGCATTCCAACCAGAACTCTGTCAATAAACACATTGACTTAGATCCCATTTACCACCCCCTGAAAAAAAGAACAGGAAATGACATCACCATGAAAAATGATGTCGTCACAGGAAATGGCATTACCAACCCAAGGAAGCCTAAATGCATAAATTTAAAGTGGACCATACCACCAGTGCTTCATCCAGAGGCTCACTGATCATGTTACCCAGTACAGTGTCGAAACTTCTGAAAATGAACCTTCCAGCTCAGTGAGCAAACCTACATCCAGACCACACTTTGGGATTATTTTTAATTACTGAGATATGGGAATACTTGCCAATCCCTAGTTGCTCTTGAAAAAAGTAGCTTTTTAAAATTAACATGTGGGATATCAGCATCACTGGCTGGGCCAGCATTAAGGCCCGTCCCTAGTTGCCCTTGAGAAGGTGGTAGTGAGCTGCCTTCTTGAACTGTTGCAGTCCACCTGCTGAGGGTTGACCAACAATGCCCTTAGGGAGAGAATTCCAAGATTTTGACCCAGTAAACATGAAGGAATTGTGATATATTTGCAAGTCAGGATGGTGAGTGGCTTGGAGGGGAACTTGCAGGTGTTAGTGTTTCTATGTGTCTGCTGCCCTTGGCCTTCTAAATGGAAGTGGTCGGGGGCTTGGAAGGTGCTGTCTGAGGATCTTGGGAAACTTCTGCAGTGCATCTTGTTGACAGTGCTGATACTGAGCATCAATGGTGGAGGGAGTGGATGCTTGTGAATGTAGTGCCAATCAAGCTGTCTGCTTTGTCCTGGAGAGTGTCAAGCTTCTTGAGTGTTGTTGGGGCTGCACTTATTCAGGCAAGTTGGGAGTACTTCATCATACTCCTGTCTTGTGCCTTATAGTTGATGAACAGGTTTTGGAGATTTAGGAAATAAGTTACTCACCACAGTATTCCTAGTCTCTGACTTTCTCTTGTAGCCACTTTGTTTATGTGGTGAGTCCAGTTGAGTTTCTGGTCAATAATAACCTAAGGATGTTGGTACAGTGAGGGGATGGGGGCAGAGGTGGTTTCAGTGATGGCAATGCCATTAAATGCCAAGCAGCGGTGGTTAGACTGTCTCTTATTGGTGATGGTCATAGCCTGTCATTTGAGTTTTGCGAATGTTTCCTGCCACTTGTCAGCCCAAGACTGGATATTGTCTAGATTTTGTTGCATTTGAACATGAAGCATAATGGTGATCTTTCTTCACTGCAGTCTATTTGGTGTACTTATATTTGCAATGCTGTTAGGGAAGGAGTTCAGGATTTTGTCCCAGTGAAATTGAAAGAAAGGCAATATATTTCCAAACCAGGATGGTGAGTGGTTTGAAGGGGAACTTGCATGTGACAGTTCTCCCATGTATCTGCTGTCATTGTCCTTCTCGATGATAATGGGTTTTGGAAAGTGTTATCTAAAAAACCTTGGTGATTTTCTGTTGTGCATCTTGTGGGTGGTTCACACTGTGCATCACTAGCGATGGGAGTGAATGTCAATTGATATGGTGCTGATCAAGTGGAAAGTTTTATCCTGGATGGTGTCAAATTTCTTGAGTATTGTTGGAGCTGCATTCATCCTGGAAATTGGGAAGTAATCTATCACACAGCTGACTTATGATTTGTACATGGTGAACATACTTTGGTGGGTCAAGAGGTAAGTTAGTTGCTGTAGGATTCCCAAACATTGAACTGCTGTTGCTGTTCATTCATATTATTTAGCTAGTCCCATGCAGTTTCTGGTCAGTGGTAGACTTCAGATTGTTGATAGTGGGAGATACAATGATGGTAAAACCATCGGAAGGCATGGCAAAATGATTAAAGCCTTCCATTGGATATGGTCATTTCCTTGAACATTGTGATGCAAATACTATTTGCCAAATGTCAGCCCGAGCCTGGAAATTGTCCAGGTCTTGTTTCATTTGGACAGTATCTGAGCAGTCATGAATGATGCTGAAAATTATGCAATCATCAGTGCACACCCATTTCTGATCTTATGATGGGAGGAAAGTCATTGTTCAAGCAGCTGAAGATGGTTAGGCATTGGACATTACCCTGAGGAACTCCTGCAGCTAAGATGACTGACCTCCAACAACCACTCCTATTGATTCAAGGTTTTCTACAATCCCTTAATGTCACATTTACTCAAATGCAGCCTTGATGACAAGGGCCGTTACTCTCACTTCACCTCCTGGAATTCAGCCGATTTGTCCATGTTTGAACCATAGCTGTAATGAAGTCAGGAGCTGAGTGACCCTTGTGGAACCTAAATTCAGCACTGCATCTCTGACCAGGAGTGCTGCTGTAATTCATTAACGCTTGAAGCAATCTGAAACAGCCTAGGTGTGACTTGTGTGCCATCTCCATGTATCTTTTAACTCACACTTACTTTTTCCCTTTTCTGTACATTCTGCCTTATTGAATATGCTCATGAGTGTAAGTGACGCAGGTTGCTTAAGTATTCTGCTCCTTCTACTGCTGACTGTCTGCCTGAGCTACTTTTAACAGCTGCAAATTGAATTTATTTTTGGCTTATTGGAATTTGTTCTGTCGATCAAATTGCAGTGCCATCACTGTCATATAAGCAGACTTTGCCAATCACTTCCAGCATGTGACTGCATAAGAAGTTAACAGCATCTCCCTTTTTGGTCTCCAGGGTTGATTGGTCTAAAGTGATGGAGGAAAACTTCATTGTGGTCAACTGAAAAGATCTTACCTTAAGTAAAATGTAGGTTATTGCATGGTAGCAATCAGTGATAATCCTAAGATGTTCTGCTTTTCGCCTTATCACATCACCAGATGAATCACGTTTCTGAACCCTTTCAGAACCAATACCTCATTCAATGAGGGACAGAATGGTTGAGCCTCATACTAATGGTATATCACCTCCTTATGAGCATGCAAATCTATTCCATCTCCTGATCCCTCCCTGATAAGAGATTATCATCCAAACTGGTCTGTCACATGTTCAACATTAACAGTAGAAAGTGATTCCCTGACGTTCAGTCCATATGTTCCATTTGATACTCAGCCCTGAAAACCAAACTCAGCATTTCTGCATTTGCAGACTTACTTTGGATGATGGGCATGAGTGTTCTCTGTGAGAAGAGAAGCACAGACTACTTATCTCTTTTCAACACCATGCCAGCTTCTTTGGTTGTCCCACTGATCTGGACCTATGCTGCCACATCCATCCTAGCTGCCCACTGCCAGCCCTAAGAACAAGGCACTATCTTTCCTGGACAGAATGGAGAAGTACCTGCAATTGAGGCATCGCTTAGACTTTGGCAGTATGAGCTTTGAAGCCAGGAAGGTGATGGCCTAGTGGCATTACCGCTGGACTGTTAATCCAGAGACATTAGAATGTTCAAATCCTGACATGGCAGAGGTTGGCATTTGAGTTTAATATGATTCTGGAATCCATACAGCCATTGTTGGAAAAACCTATTTGATTCACTAATGCCCTTTCCTTACTTGGTCTGGCCTACCCATGACTCCAGACCCATTGCAATGTGGTTGACTCTTAACAGTCCTCTGGGAAAAGCAATAAATTCGGCCCTCAGCCCATGAATAGATAAAAAGAAAAATTAAACATTATCTGCTCTGGAACATCTACAGACAAGAAAATAAATCAAAAGACCTGACTGCAATCTGCAGAACATTTGAATTATGCACCTGGCTTGTGAGGAATGAACGGCCTGTACATTTAGCCTTTAAGTATAGTGCCCAGAGTGTCAGCTTCAGGTGGAAACGATGTGGGAGGTGACTTCCTGCCAACCTTTCCATATGATTTGCAGCATATATAAACTGAGTTAGCTGGCCACTGTGTGATTGATCATGCCCTGCTCTCACAAGCTGAAGCATCCATTTACTTCCCATCCCACTGCCACTGACTTCATATCTACCTATCACTAAAAGAAAATGACTTTGTCCCACATTTTTAGATTGTAACAGCAGTAGTAACTTGTATTTGCACAACACATTTTGTTTAGAAAAAGCTCCAAAGTGCTTCACAGTATTATTATCATTTAAAATGCATCCAGATGGGTAAATGAATAGTAAGGGTTCAGAGGGATATGGGCCAAGTGCTGGTAAATTGGACTAGATTAATTTAAAATATCTGGTCAGCTGGCTGAGTTGGGCTGAAGGGTCTGCTTCCGTGCTGTACATCTGAATGACTCCATCAAACAAAAATGTGGTGCAGAAGCAGAAGTGATGGAGGAGTATATTAATACAAATAAACAAAAGCCTGATCAAATATAGGTTGTAAGGAGTATGTTAAAGGAGGAAGGGGAATTAGAGTTTCAAAGATGTTTAGGGAATGAACTGCAGAGCTTATGGGCCCAAGGTACTGAAGATGGAGGCATTGATGGTGGGGTGATCAAAATCAAAAATGTCCAGCAAGCCAAATTACAGCACAGGAGATATCTCAGAGAGTTATGGGGTAGCAGGAGATAACAAAGATAGCAAGGTATGTGTTCTATCAAAACATTTACAAACAAAGAATTACAAATTTGAGCATTTCTTAACTGGGAGCCAATGTAGGTCAGGGGTGATGGGTGAATTAGGCCCGGTGGGAGTTAGGACCTCAGAAACAAAGATGTAGTTGAATTCAGTTTTATTGATGGTAGAATATGATTGGCCAGTCACTGCCTTGGAACAATTTAGAACAGAGGTAGCAGTGGCTTGGGTAAGAGTCAGGTGAGGCAGCATCCGAGGAGCCAGAGAATCGATGTTTTCAGCAGAACCCTTCATCAGGTCCTGAAGAAGGGTCCTGCCTGAAATGTTGGCTCTTTTGCTCCTTGGATGCTGCCTGATCTGCTGAGTTTTTTTTCCAGCACCACACTTTATCAACTCTGACTCTCCAGCATCTGAAGTCATCACTTTCTCCTAAGAGTCAGGTGATGTGACAAAGATTTAAAAAAAGGTGGTTTTAGTAACAGCGCAGATATGTGATTAAAAGAATATCTCAGAATCAACTCTTCAATCAGGGTTGTGGACAATCTGTTTCAGTCTTAACAGTTTCGAGGGCCAAATGATGGCAAATGGGACTAGATTAATTTAGGCTATCTTGTCAGCATGGACAAATTGGACTGAAGGGTCTGTTTCCCATGCTGTACAACCCCATGAGTCTCTGACTGTATGAGTTGCTAGAGAGGCGGATGAGGTCAAAGGGATTGAACAAAAATTGTGAATGGGCCCCCCAAAACAATGATTTTTGTCCACCCAATATATAGTTGGGGGAAATTTCTGCTCATCCTTGATGTCGTGCCTGACAGTTTAGAGACAATGTAGTGAAGTTGGTGAGATTAGAAAGCTGGGTTGTGTGATGATAGTACAGATAGAAGATCCTTTATCCAAAATGCTCAGGACCAGCTGTTTTTCGGAATTCAGAATAGAGATAGTTTAATAGTGAAATTTTTAAAAATCTTACAGGCGCAGACTTCTAAGTAAGAACGTGCTTGGTCACACGCCCCCTTCCCCCACGCACGTCGCATCTGAGTGACATGCATCGAGTGGGTTAACTGTTTGCTCGCCAAACAACCTTGTTAATGAGAAAAAAACTTGAGGTTATTCAATTAGATTAGATTACTTACAGTTTGGAAACAAGCCCTTCGGCCCAACAAGTCCACTCCGACCCACCAAAGCACAACCCACCCAGACCCATCCTCCTACATTTACCCCTTCACCTAACACTACGGGCAATTTTAGCATGGCCAATTCACCTAACCTGCACATTTTTGGACTGTGGGAGGAAACCGGAGCACCCGGAGGAAACCCACGCAGACACGGGGAGAATATGCAAACTCCACACAGTCAGTCGCCTGAGGCAGGAATTGAACCCACATCTCTGGCGCTTTGAGGCAGCAGTGCTAACCACTGTGCCTCACAAAAAACCTTTGGATTTTGGAGCTTTTTGGTTTTTGGATGTTCGGATAAAGGATTTTCCACCTGTAATTGAAATTGTGGTGGCAATGTAAGATCTGGTGTCATCAGTATGTAAGCTGAAGCTGAACGTTTGGATGATGCCACTTAAAGACAATGCCCATAGCACGTCTTAAAGACAATAGATAAGAAAATCTGGATCTTGTATCAGAGACACATCCAGTTCTGTTCTTTCATTTTCCTTTTTGTTAATTCTCTGTTGCCATCTCATCTAGGTGAGAAATATTTTAAGCATATGAATCCTTTGTTTGCTTTGGCATTTACTGTGGAATAGAGCTTATTCATTGAAATAGTTTGCATTCCTTCTGCAAAATTTAATCTATTATGGAATTCAACTTATTTTCCCCAATCTGACATTACTGCACTTTTTCTATTTGGCAACATCGAACGCAATTAATGTCCATCATTTTGCTGTCAGAACCATTCTCACAACAAAGGAGGCACAATTTTGAGAGACACTCCACATTGACCTGCTTTATCTTGCTTGCTTTGTGAATTTCTACAACAGCATGCTCTCTGTTTTAAGTTGTTACTGTGCGTGAGGTTTATGGACATTACTATTGTCTTGCCAATTTTAAAACTTTATAAAAGTGTTCCTTTTAATGCTGAGTCCATAAAATCTGTTGATTTTTAAAAAAGAATCACATTATACTTGCTTTTTAACAGCGTGCTGTGAAAGACTTTATGACTTCTGTATCAATACAATGAACAATCATCCAAAATTTAATGCTCTAGTTTAATTATTCTAACCACATATATGACAGAACACAATTACATACCAAATACATGTACTTGATAAACAATCATACATATCATTATTGCGTAATGGTCATTTCATAAAATTCTGGTAACCGCATTATAAGAAGGATGTGGAAGCTTTGGAAAGAATGCAGAGGAGATTTACTGGGATGTTGCCTGATATGGAGGGAAGGTCTTATGGGGAAAGATTGAGCAACTTGAAGCTGTTTTCACTAGAGAGATGAAGGTTGAGAGGTGACTTAATTGAGACATATATAAGGTAATCAGAGGGTTAGATAGAGTGGATAGTGAGAGCCTATTTCCTCAGATGGTGATGGCTAGCATGAGGGGACATAGCTTTAAATTGAAGGGTGATAGATATAGGACAGATATCAGAGGTAGTTTCTTTACTCAGAGTAGTAACGGCATGGAACGCACTGGCTGCAACAGTAGTAGACTTGCCAACTTTAAGGGCATTTAAATGGTCATTGGAAAAAAATATATGGATGAAAATGGTATAGTGTGGGATAGATGAGCTTCAGATTGGTTCCACAGGTTGGCGCAACATGGAGGGCCGAAGGGCCTGTAGTGCACTGTACTGTCCTATATTCTATGTTCTATATCATACAAAAGTGAGTTAATAGTATGATATTAAAAACTGAAAGAACTGTGAATGCTGTAAATCAGGACCAAAAACAGAAATTGCTGGAAAAGCTCAGCAGGTCTGGCTGGCAGGATATCATGATACGATGAGTCTTAAACAGATCCTTCGGTCCAACCCGTCAATGCCCACCAGATATCCCAACCCAACCTAGTCCCACATCCCTCCAAACCCTTCTATTCCTATACCCATCCAAATGCCTCTTAAATGTTGCAAATGTACCAGCCTCCACCACTTCCTCTATGATTGTTTACCAAGTACATGTATTTGGTATGTAATCATGTTCTGTCATTTATATGGTTAGAATTATTGTGGTATATCTATTGTAAAAATTCAATTACAAACTTATTTATTTTGTCCAATCAGTGTCAGGCAAGTTTTTCAAAAGAAGAGTAGTGAAACAAAAGCAATCTGCTTACTTCCTTGCAATCTAAACTATTCAAACGTGGCAACTCTAGTTATAATTCTCTCTACGGTGAGGGAAGCAGTTACATTTTAATGTCAAAGTTCATTCAATCCATTCAACATCTTCAGCTGATGTGCTGTGCAGAGAGGTTGGGAAACAAACTGTATTCTTTTCAGTTTCAAAGAATGAGAGGTAATCTCATTGAAGTCGACAAAATAATTAAAAGGACAGATAGGGTAGATCCAATTAAGATGTTTCTTCTAATTGGCGAGTTTAGAATTAGGGGTACAATTTGAACATAAGGGAAATGCCATTTTGGTCTGAGATGAGGATTTTTTTTTAATTTAGAGCATTGTGAAACTTTTGGAATTTTCCATCACAAAGGGCTGATCAGGCTCTTTGGGAATGTTCAAGATACACTTTTCAGTCTTCAGGTATGTTTAAAGGTAGAGATTAGTTTTCTGATTTCTAGCTAGATTTCTGATTATTAATGAATTCGGGGGTATGGGAATGGGATGAGTAAAAAGCATTGAAGGGTTTGATCAGCCACCTTCTTTTTGAATGTTGGGTCAGGCTAGAACTGTTAATGGACTACTTGTTTCCTACAGATGGTTCTAATACCACCAGAAATGAATCTTTCGGGTCAGAAGGTCCCAATGCAGGCAATGGTCTGCAGTCAGGAAATATGTTGCACATATTCCACTTGTGGAGTCAATTGTCATGTATTCCTTAACCCATCCTTATGTGGTCCAGATAGAGTCATAGAGCCATAGAGATGTACAGCACGGAAACAGACTCTATGGTCCAACCCGTCCATGCCAACCAGATATCCCAAACCAATCTAGTCCCACCTGCCAGCACTCAGCCCATATCCCTCCAAACCCTTCTTATTCATTTACCCATCCAAATGCCCCTTAAATGTTGCAATTGTATCAGCCTCCACCACTTCCTCTGGCAGCTCATTCCATACACATACCACCCTCTGTTTGAAAAAGTTGCCCTGTAGGTCTCTTTTATATCTTTCCCCTCTCACCCTAAACCTATGCCCTCTAGTTCTGGACTTCCCCACTCCAGGGAAAAGACTTTGTCTCTTTATCCTAATCATGCCCCTCATAATTTTGTAAACCTCTATAAGGTCATCCCTCAGCCTCCAACGCTCCAGGGAAAACAGAACCAGCCTGTTCAGCCTCTCCCTATAGCTCAAATCCTCAACCCTGGCAACATCCTTGTAAATCTTTTCTGAACCCTTTCAAGTTTCACAATATCTTTCCAGTAGGAAGGAGACAAGAATTGCATACAATATTCCAACAGTGGTTTAACCAATGTCCTGTACAGCTGCAACATGACATCCCAACTCCTGCACTCAATACTCTAACCAATAAAAGAAAGCAATCCAAACGCCTTCTTCTCTATCCTATCTCCCTGCAACTCAACTTTCAAGGAGCTATGAACCTGCACTCCAAGTTCTCTTTGTTCAGCAACACTCCCTAGGACCTTACCAATAAGTGTATAAGTCCTGCTAAAATTTGCTTTCCCAAAATGCAGCACCTCACATTTATCTGAATTAAACTCCATCTGCCATTTCTCAGCCCATTGGCCCCTCTGATCAAGATTCTGTTGTAATCGGAGGTAACCTTCTTCGCTGTCCACTACACCTCCAATTTTGGTATCATCTGCAAACTTACTAACTGTACCTCTTATGCTCGCATCCAAATCATTTATGTAAATGACAAAAAGTAGAGGACCCAGCACTGATCCTTGTGGCACCCCAGTGGTCACAGGCCTCCAGTCTGAAAAACAACCCTCCACCATCACCGTCTGTCTTCTACCTTTGAGCCAGTTCTATATCCAAATGGCTAGTTCTCCCTGTATTCCATGAGATCTAACCTTGCTAACCAGTCTCCCATGGGGAACCTTGTCGAACGCCTTACTGAAGTCCATATAGATCACATCTACTGCTCTGCCCTCATCGATCCTCTTTGTTACTTCTTCAAAAACCTCAATCAAGTTTGTGAGAAATGATTTCCCACGCACAAAGCCATGTTGACTATCCCTAATCAGTCCTTGCTTTTCCAAATACATGTACATCCTGTCCCTCAGGGTTCCCTTTAACAACTTGCCCACCACCGACATCAGTTTCACTGGTCTATAGTTCCCTGGCTTGTCTTTACTACCCTTCTTAAAGAGTGGCACCATGTTAGCCAACCACCAGTCTTCCAGAACCTCCACTGTGACTATCGATGTTACAAATATCTCAGCAAGAGGCCCAGCAATCACTTCTCTAGCTTTCCATAGAGTTCTTGGGTACACCTGATCAGGTCCTGGGATTTGTCCACCTTTATGCATTTCAAGACATCCTCTGTAATATGGACACTTTGCAAGGTGTCACCATCTATTTCGCTACTTTCTATATCTTCCATATCCTTTATCCACAGTAAATACTGATGTAAAATGGTCGTTTAGTATCTCTCCCATTTTCTGTGGTTCCACACAAAGGCCGCTTTGCTGATCTTTGAGGCGCCCTATTCTCTCCCTAGTTACCCTTTTGTCCTTAATATATTTCAAAACCCTTTGGATTCTCCTTAATTCTATTTGCCAAAGCTATCTCATGTCCCCTTTTTGCCCTCCTGATTTCCCTCTTTAATATACTCCTACTGCCTTTATACTCTTCTAAGGATTCACTTGATCTATCCTGTCTATACCTTACATATGCTTCCTTCTTTTTCTTAACCAAACCCTCAACGTCTTTAGTCATCCAGCATTCCCTATACCTACCAGCCTTTCCTTTCACCCTAACAGGAATATACTTTGTCTGGATTCTCGTTATCTCATTTCTGAAGGCTTCCCATTTTCCATCTGTCCCTTTACCAACGAAAACCTGCCCCCAATCAGCTTTTGAAAGTTCTTGCCCAATACCATCAAAATTGGCCTTTCTCTAATTGAGAACTTCAACCTTTAGATCTGGTCTATCCTTTTCCATCACATTTTAAATCTAATAGAATTATGGTCGCTGGCCCCAAAGTGCTCCCCCACTGACATCTCGGTCACCTGCCCTGCCTTATTTCACAAGTGTAGGTCATAGATTTGCACCTTCTCTAGTAGGTACATCCACAGACTGCATCAAAACATTTCCACAGTATTTACTATGGAAAAGGATATGGAAGATATAGAAAGTAGCGAAATAGATAGCAACACCTTGCAAAATGTCCATATTACAGAGGATGTCTTGAAACGCATAAAGGTAGATAAATTTAACAAATTCCTCTCCATCTAAACCCTTAACAGTATGGCAGTCCCAGTCTATGTTTGGAAAGTTAAAATCCCCTACCATAACCACCCTATTATTCTTACAGGTAGCTGAGATTTCCTTACAAACTTATTTCTCAATTTCCCTCTGACTATTAGAGGGTCTATAATACAAACCCAATAAGGTGATCATCCCTTTCTTATTTCTCAGTTCCACCCAAATAACTTCCCTGGAGTGACATCCAGGAATATTCTCCCTCAGCACAGGGCTTATCAAAAATGTCACTCCCCCTCTTCTCTTGCCTCCCTTTCTATCCTTCCTGTAGCATTTGTATCCTGGAACATTTGTATCCTGCCCATCCCTGAGCAATGTTTCTGTAATTGCTATGATATCCCAGTCCCATGTTCCTAACCATGCCCTGAGTTCATCTGTCTTCTCTTTTAGGCCCCTTGCATTTAAATAAATCTTCCATAGAAGGGTGAAACCTGGGCTTCATGGCACAAGTCCGTTATCAGGTTGTTGTGATGGTTGCAGTCTATCTGGAGCTGTACCATGAAGAATGGATATCATCAGTTGTAGAGTGGGAGTATGTTCCAGTGGGGGTGAATCCACAGCAGCAAATCCATTTGATGAATTGAACAAATTCAGTAAAAAAAAGTGAGAAAATTTTTAAAAATGACCTTCTCAGATTATAAGAAATAAATCCAAGATTGTAGTTTAGCTCAAGCAAGGGAGAATGATAGCTAATGTGACAACACAGTCCTTGTCCTGTTTTGCTACATTGTATTAGTCACAAAAAAATGTGTTTGAGTTAATTAGGTAATTTTTTTTTTGCAAGGTGATCCATGTCAGTCTTTGATGAAAACATAATGGGCAATTATCATGAACAAAAATTTAGCCTGCAGGTTGTTTATCATCAAACAATTGAAAAATAAACTTGACCAAGCAGCTGTTTTGTTCAAGAATTAGTCTTTATGCATGCATTTTCCAGTAAGTATATTACTATGATTATGGGTTATTTACGAACGGAAAATATGACAACCAGATGCTATGGTAAATAAAGGTACACATTCTGGTATGTAAAATGTTTAGTCTCCTTATGTAATGTGAAATTAATCAGAAGAATGTACATTTTGTACATGCACAGTCATACAGAAAGACATGATTTCATCATAAAGTCGAGATAAGAAAAGAAATAAACACAGTGTGACCTTCATTAGTGTGCATATATAAACATATATAAACATCTGTCTGCTGTTAACACAGCTACTCTCAGAACTCATACACATTCTTGTGTCAGTAACAGGGATGCAGTTGCTCTAGAATTTTCTGACGATTCACTCTAAATTGGGATAAGTATCATTCCAGCTTGCTCTGGCCCAGTCTATTGAGTTAGTCTGCATCACTTGCTTTTATTATAATTATGATCAATGAACTTTATTTTCCTCAGGACTCATTTGACAACTCTTTGTTACCAATCTCATTTCTAATTAGGGATTTCAATTTCAAATGGCTTGCCATGGATTTCCCCTTTTGTTATTCCATTTTTATATTCCCTAATATAAAAATGGATCGTGAATATGTTAAGGATGATAATGTCAATTATGCCATTCCAATATCAGCAGAACAGAGACAGTGATCAAGATTCAAAGTGGGGCAAAGGAAAAAAAGCTGTACAATGCAACTGTATGTCAGGATAATGTGTATCTTAATATAAATGAAGATCTTACAGTGTCACAAAGAGGGAAAGAAACATACTTTAAGTGAAGGACAAGCTAAGGATGCAAGGGATATCAAATAATAGCAGTGCAGTCATTCAGTAGAGCCTCTAGAAACTCAAACATAGACATCCTGAGCCCTAGATAACCAAAACTGTGTAGAAGCTATGAAGTGACGATCAGCTGGCAAGAAGCTGTGGGAGAAATGTAATCTGTAGACATACCAGCAGCATTCGAAAGTAGAGATAGCACAGAGTTCTATCAATGCATGCACAACTTTACTGTGACTCTTATCAGAGGTTCTGATCCATAACTGTTTTTCGCAGTGCTTGAACATGTATTGTAACCACTTCCTATTTTGTTTTGTTCTGTTGTCATAGTAACTTAGATAGCAACATTTGAAGGAAAATGTGAGTGGGCATAAAGAGCCAAATCTTTGTTTCGGACTCAAGAAGTAGGAATCCACATAGGTTTGGATCCCAAATCTGCCCCCAAAGGGAAATAGCTTGTATTTGGGATTTTAATTCAAGTGCTCCCTGATTTAGTATGGAAGCAAGTTCCCTGTCCAAGTCAATGTGGAAAGTGAGTTCACAGAGCTAGAAGAAATTTTAAAAAATACAATGAAAACACAGAAAAAGCATCAGAACACACTGCGTACAGGGAATATCTCCACAAATCTGCCTGTAGTTTCATCTGGATCCAAGCTGTATCCCTAAGGTTGCCCAGAGTTCTGACAGCTGCCTGCAATGGCCTTGTTGCTGAGACTCCTGGAAGTGAAACTGCTCCAATCGCCTTTGGGAAACTGGAGGTCAGCTGTAAGATTTGATTAGGTTACCTACAGTGTGGAAACAGGCCCTTCAGCCCAACAAGTCCACACCGACCCGCCGAAGCGCAACCCACCCAGACACATTCCCCTACATTTATCCCTTCACCTAACACTACAGGCAATTTAGCATGGCCAATTCACCTAACCTGCACATTTTTGGACTGTGGGAGGAAACCAGAGCACCCGGAGGAAACCCACGCAGACACAGGGAGAATGTACAAACTCCACACAGTCAGTCGCCTGAGGTGGGAATTGAACCCGGGTCTCTGGCGCTGTGAGGCAGCAGTGCTAACCACTGTGCCACCGTGCCAGCCAACTTCCATCAATCCTGGTTAGCAAGGCTTTCATTAAGCCTAATTGACTCACAGGTAGATTGAATTGTGAAGAAGGCATTTGGTATGCTTTCCTTTATTGGTCAGAACATCGAGTATATGAGTTGGGAGGTCATGCTATGGTTGTACAGGACATTGGTTAGACCGCTTTTGGAATGTTGTGTGAAACTCCAGTCTCCCTCATATTGGAAGGATGTTGTGAAATTTGAAAGGGTTCAGAAAAGAGTTACAAGGATGTTCCCAGAGTTGGAGGGTTTGAACTATAGGGAGGGGAGCTGCAGGGAGGGGAGCTGGTAAGAAATGAGAGCTGTCTCTTCCCTGGAGGTCCATGGTCATTACGTGTCAATCAGTCCCTTACCTGATTGGTGACATGGTCTATATCAAAGTCTCAGGATTCAGTGGGGAACTGTTCTGCATCAATATAATCTGAGTGGAGTAATGTCTGGAATCACTGTTTTCCATGATTTCTTATCCTGCTCTGAGTTTTGATTTGCTTGGTCAGTCTCCATTCACCCCAACATCAAAATTGTCAGATGCCATCATATGAATTGGTTCAGAAGACTCCTCTGACTTCTCTCATTGTCTTACAAGTTTCGACACATGGGCAGTTTAATTTATGATAAACTGACTAATTTGAACCAGATAAATTATTAAAAGGCTTACTATGTTTCTTACAATTTATTTTTACAGCACATAATTCTGGTTACTTGTGTTTGGAAGACTAGACACTATTCTTATAAATGCCTCTGAGTTTCTACCTTCTACCACTGAACTTTTACCTTCCCGTGTATTTGTAAAACAGTACCAGGAGGTTTTGGAAGATACTTAATACTTAACACAATTGATTGACATTTCTCTAGTCCCACTCTCTTTGGGAATGATGGCTGTCATTACAGACAGCCCCAGAGACGAAGGGTCATGACCCTGACAGAAGATGACGACTGTGCTCTCTCACCAGGGTGAGGCAGGATCCCAGGATGGTGCAGGAATTTGGCTTCCAGAGGCCAAGTATGGATGTTGTGCAGGGGTCTGTGAATGAGGCACATTGCTTTTTCACACCTGAGTCTCAAGCAGTTTAATCCTTCTGGGTTTTGTAACTCCATTCCTGTGCCTGATCTTCTTCCTTCCTCCTTCCATATTGAAGATTACAATGTAAAATTAAACAAATGAGAATAAAGAAGTGTCTCTGGAAGTAAGACATTAACTTTGCTTTCTCTCCACAGATGTTGCCAGGCCTGCTCATTTTCTCCTGCAACTTCTATTGCTAAACATTACAATGGATTGGCTACTGGAGGACTTCAATTTGCACTGGTGTGGGCTTGCCTGACCCCAGGAAAATTGTAGTTAGTTGAGTGATGCCTGGATAGGTGGTAGGATGATCACAAATTGAGTTTTTATATGAACTCCGCCCCACCCATGCGTTGGGCGGGGAGCAATTAAATTCTGCTCCTGGTTGTCATTCTTAAGCACATCAACATTGATGAAAGAAAGGAAGGGAAAAGAAAGGATTACTTTCTACTGAACTACTTCTTTGTGATTTTCATGGAAGATTTTACATTTATACAAGTGTAAATGAATTTTATTTGAGGTTTGAACTAGATTTGAACCTGCGTGCTTCCTGGACTTAGTCTCCCAGCTGCTCCCAAAGTGGAATCTCTACCCTGTTACTTTTATGGGCTGAGTATTTGAAAACCCATGTCATCGATCAAAGGGTCCAAATTGCTATTTCATTATATTTTAAGGCTCTGGGTGATAATTTATATGCTTGTTTCAAGGGAGCGCAAATGATAGAGCTCAAGTACAATGGCATTAAATAAGACATTTAAAAATATTTTAAAAGGGTTTTGATCCTGAAGGAACAAGTATCCGAAATTAGATTGCACCAATAAGATAAATCATATGAAGATGAAGTGTGAAGGAATGATCACATACGTTTCTGACATTTGAGAGCAAGGTTCCTCATTTCTTGGCTACACAAAGAAAAATGTTTGCATTTATATTGCAATTGAAACCTCAGAATATCTCAAAGCACTCTTCAATCAATGAAGTACTTTGGAAGTGCATTTATTTAGTACAGGAAACATAGTTGCTAATTTGCAAATTAAAATTAAAATTGAAAACAACCAGATATACTTTGGTCATGATGTTAATTGCAGGTTTAATTTCAGAATGTGTTCTTCATACAAGTTCAGGCCAGACTGCTAGGTGATTTTAAACCATAATTATTGATAACATGCAAGCAATGTTAAGGCAGGAGATGTCCCTGCTCTGAGCTGCACTAGTTCCAATCTTCTAGCACAGCCCAAATCACATGACCACTGCAGCCACAGTTACATCTCAGCACACCTCAGAGCCTCACCTGCCTATTCATTAAACCCCACCTCTGTAGGTTAAATCTCAACAGGAAAGAATGCTCTATGCTTCTTTGTGCAGGATATTTCACATGCACCTGAGAAAGCAGATAGGATGTTGTGAATACCATCTCATACAAAAGATAACATCTCCAACACTCCACAGTCCTGCACTGTCACGTCAGTTTACAATGTGTGCATAAGTCTTTGGAGTGAGCGTAGAACTCATAAACCTTCTAATTCAAAGATGAGTGTGCCTACTGGCAAGCCACAGCTGACAAAACAGGGAATGATATCAAGATGGATCATGGATAATTAAAAAGGGCACATGATGAATTGATGCATGTTCTGGAGGGTGGGGAAATGTTTCAATGAAAATGTAAGTCAAGAGAAAATATTTTTGTAACTTGAAAAATGCATTGATCTTCAATTTCTTAGACATAGAACAGTATACAGCATGATTTTTTACAGTTGATTGTTGTACCAAATCCATTTATGCGTTATAAATCCAGTTAACTAGCATTAGCTCCACTTTTAAACACTGCTGCAAGAAACATGAAAGAGGAAATGAATGTTTAATGTAAAATAATCACAGCTGGAAACTGAAGCATGACTTTACCCATATTGGACGATGGACTTCACTACAGAAACTTAACAACCCAAGGTGAAACTGTTGACTTGAAATAGACCAACTGCCCTAAGTCATTACAAGATCTCATTTCAGCTGAAGACATTTAGCATGGAAGAAATCAATGAGTTTGCCCAAATGTCTGCAATAATCTGATTGAGTTATTTTGCTGGATACACTTTGAATGAAACTGGCAGATCCTTAATGGTTAAAGCTGCAGGGAAGAGAATGAGCCTCACTGCAGTTGTATTTATCACACTATGGAGACTGTGTTCTATTCTACAGATTAGATCCCACAGTTTGAAATTCAGCTTCTGCAAGAACTTGCACTCTGAACAGTAAGAATATAGAATGCACCCTGTTTTTGTTTTTTTTTAGCATTCTATCGTAATTTGGAAATATAAATATCCCCAAGCTTGCCTTCTGGAATAGCCAGTAGTTCATTGTGAGTGGAACACAAAGACGAATGTTATTTGTCACAGATTGTGTAAAGATAAAGTATCTGAGAAAATATAAGGCAGACTCTTCCAGTCTCAGAGATGGTGAGTTGAGAAGTGAAAAAACAGCTGAATTTGGCAAATGGTGTCATTCCAGAACTCTGCTGCCTTCCCACCTCTGCCCGAGTTAAGTCTGTGGTGAGAAGACCCAAGCTCCACCTTCCCACCAAGTGCCAGTTGATTAATTAAAGCTCCAGATGGCACAAAAAAAGACTCAACCAACTTGATTGTCAGATCAGCCTTGATCTTGTTGAGTGGCAGAACAGACTTGATGGGCTGAATGGCCTATTTCTGTTCCTACATTTCATGGTCTTACATACAGGAAAATGGAAATTGGCAGAATGTCAGTTGGGCTTGGGTCCCTCAGTCTGCAATCAGGATGGTTACCATTAAGAGCCACCCATTGCCTTTGCTTCCAAACCCCTGGCCTTCTCAGTTGATGTCCCCCAATACCAGAAACTACCTCACCCCCTCTCTCCCAACCTCAAACATGCCCCTATCAAGAAAAATGTGTTTACCCAAGACCTTGGCCCCAGGACTTTGTTTGTCCTTCTGGCAACAGCCATTTCCTTCTCGGTAATGATGCTGAATGTGAGAGTTAGGGGCCTCTGATTTGCCAGCAATGGTTGTTTGGTGGGATTTCTGTTTCTGGAGATTTCATTTCAGAGAAAAGACTGCCACTGTATAGATTGGGCCTTACAGTGTGGCAAATGAGTGAGACATATGTCAACACTAGCGGATCCCTGCTGTGGTTATTATTAATTTGCATTTTCAAACAGTCACTGGGGGATGTAGTTGTTGTGACTGAGCCAACGTTTATTGTCCATCCCCAGTTGCCCTTGAGAAGGTGGTGACGAGCTACCTTCTTGAACCACAGCAGATCATGTGCTGTAGGTAGACCCACAATGCAGTGAAGGAAAGGATTCCAGGAGTTTGACCCAGTGACAGTGAAGCAGTGGTGGTATATTTCCAAGACAGGATCGTGAGTGGCTTGGAGGGGAACTTGCAGATGGTGCTGTGCCCTTTTATCTGCTGCCCCTGTCATTTTAGATGGTAGTGATCATGGATTTAGAAGGTGCTGTATAAGGATCCTTGGTGAGTTTCTGCAGTGCATTTGTAGATGGCATTGTGCATCTGTGGTAGATAGAGTGGATATTTGCGGGTGTGGTGCCAAGCTGCTTTGTCCTGGATGGTGTCAAACTTCTGGGGTGTTGTTGGCACTCATCGAGGTAAGTGGGGATTTGTCAATCATATATGTGATGTATGCCTTGTAGATGGTGAAACAGGCTTTGAGGAGTTAGCAGGTGAGTTACTCATCACAATATTCTGAACCTCTGACCTGCTTTTGTAGCCATTGTTTATATATGGCCAGCCCTGTTCAGCTTCTGGCCAGTGGGAACATGTATGGATCCTAAATGAGATAATGATTTCTTCCAAACTGACGGATGATTTAACTTCAAACAATATCAGAGTGTCTCACATTTAACAAGTGACTCATTGACAATTTGAACATTCGTGAAGCCAAGGAAAAGACAGACACTTATTTTCATTAGCTCAGTTTGAGATACTTAACTAAAGATAAAATATCATGAATTGTCATTTTCTTTTTATAATATAACAATAATGCAGCCCCAATCCACAACCACATCCATAAGGGCAATGCCAAGTAAATGATCAGAAAACAGGAAGGACAAACAGCAGTGATTTTGGAGGATTTATGATTCCAGGTAGAACTACAACAAACAGGTGACATTTAGATTTGAGAACTAGAATAGGATTAAGGAATGTTAATGAATATGTCTACCAGTGTTCAGGACACCATTTCCACATCCGTATTCAGAATGCAGAAAAGGATATCCATGGTTTTAAGTGTAGCCAATTGTACGTGGATGTGTGTACTATCAAAAGTTGTCAGTCCCAAACTTTTTAAAGAGTTTATGTGAGTGAAAGTGATGTAACTTAGGAACATAAGGGTGGAAATTCAAGAAGGGATGTTATGGGTGGCATGATGGCTCAGTGGTTAGCACTTCTGCAAAATGCAAATTGCATAAACCGAATGACACATTTAGGCACATGTCCTATCAATTGGGCTTTATAAATGCTTATGTGTTTCCGGGTAAGGATCATGCTTTAATAGTAAGTAGTGACTTTGACTCAACCACTGATGACGAAGTGCTTGGTTGCATTACTCAAAATGGACCTTTTTAAACTTAATGAGCTTTTACACTATGTCTTACCTGTTCTCTGAACCAGCATGGAATTTTTTTTTTAACTATTATTCATTAATAGGATGTGGGCTCCACTGGCTTGGCCATCATTTACTGCCTGTCTCTAACTACCCTGGTGAAGGCGGTGGTGAGCTGAATGCAATCAGGGATGAACAACAAATGTCAGCAATTGAACGGAATGTACTCATCCTGAGGGTTGGTATCGGATTGAAATCCTCTTCAGCTGGCAGCACTGACCATAGTACTCAATGGCACAGTATCTGATCTACACACTACCAGCACCACTCCTAATACTGTAACTTACCCTAGCTTCATTCCCATGCTACTTCTGTGGTAGTACCTCAAGAGATTCTGGTTCCCTTGCCAAAGAGGTCATCCTAACACTGGGAAAATGATTTGGGGAGAAGGGCACAACTTCTAGTGTCAGAGAGGACTCCTGGAAATTCAGTGTTTACAGTACACTTAGTGTATAGTTAAATTTGAGAGTGCACTCAGTAGCACACTGTGATTAATCAACGTCAAGTCAGTCTTAAAAGAATTAACATGATGTGATTGAATTTTTCAGAAGCCACTTGGTAAAAATTATCTTTGCTATAAACTTGTTGCTTGGAGTAAATGCATTTGGTTTCATAATTGTCCTACTAGAGTGTTGAACACAACTATAAATGGATCTCTTGGCAGAGTCGTATCAGTGATTAATTAAGGTCACACTGTTTGTGACCAAGAGTTCCAGGTTTAAAAATAAATATTTGCTCCCCAGTCAAGTATATACATATAAAAATTATTACTGCATTCACATTCTTCCAACGTGCAAATCTAAATATTGCACATAACTTCTGAAGAGTATAGAGTTAAAAATCACACAACACCAGTTTATAGTCCCAACAGGTTTAATTGGAAGCACTAGCTTTCGGAGCGTCGCTCCTTCATCAGGTGGTTGAGCGGTGCTCCAAAAGCTAGTGCTTCCAATTAAACCTGTTGGACTGTAACCTGGTGTTGTGTGATTTTTAACTTTGTACACCCCAGTCCAACACCAGCATCTCCAAATCATGAAGAGTATAGAAGCATGGTCTAATGATAGGGTATTGTTAGGTCAGTCAGTGATTCTAAAGAAAGTTGTAAACATATATTCCTTACAATTCATGATTAGTTGATCTTAACATCGCTAATGATGAAATGACCTGGTTAACTGAATAAGAACTGTATTAAGATTCTACTCATGCTGAACCACAGTATTTTGTCTGATGCTAAATTAAGAAACTGAATGGCAAGTGCATTATTGAGATTCTCCTTTTACAAATAGCTGACTCCTCATCTATTATTGCCAAAAGTCCTGAAGGTTTAATCCCCTGGAGAAAAAGTGAACAATTTTCTCATTTCCATTCTCGAACTGAGAAGCAAAATAAGCTGCAAATGCAATGGTTTCATTTGAATTTGTGTCCACTTTATCTCAAGCTAGCTGGGAACTGATCACCAAGTTGCTCCCCTGGGAGAAGGCAGATGTATAAAGGTATTTCTAGCACACTTTCAACTGATGATATTCCACTTGGCTTAATTCCTTAATGTTAATAAAGTAGAACTGAACAATTTTTTATGATACCTTTTATATTTTAAGAAGCGTCCAACATATTTTTTCTGTTCTTTTGCAAGAATGAAATGATCTCTTACAGTGTGCTATTTTGTACATTGTTCATTCCTTCCTGATTTTTTTTTCTTTGCTGCTTCTTGCTCCATTCCCCATTTATTCTTTTTTACTGTCACAAAATGATTTGCAGTTTCCATTCCAACTCTGCTAGTTTTGTAGGGTACAATAATGAACCAGAAAGAAAATGTTTTGCTTCACACATTGCTGGTAATTACCACACTCTGAACAAAAAGCTTTCTTCACATATCCCCTTTAAATCATCCCCCTCTCACCTTGGGCGGCACGGTGGCACAGTGGTTAGCACTGCTGCCTCACAGCAACTGAGACCCGGGTTCAATTCCCGCCTCAGGCGACTGACTGTGTGGAGTTTGCACGTTCTCCCCGTGTCTGCGTGGGTTTCCTCCGGGTGCTCCGGTTTCCTCCCACAGTCCAAAAGATGTGCAGGGTCAGGTGAATTGGCCATGCTAAATTGCCCGTAGTGTGAGGTAAGGGGTAAATGTAGGGGTATGGGTGGGTTTCGCTTCGGCGGGTCGGTGTGGACTTGTTGGGCCGAAGGGCCTGTTTCCACACTGTAATGTAATGTAATGTAATGTAAATCTATCGCCCTTAGTATTTGACATTTCCACCCTCGGAAAAAGACTTCAACTATCCACCTTACCCATGCCTCTCATAATATTGTGAACTTAAATCAGGTCACCGCTCTGCCTCCGACTCTAATGAAAATGATCCAGGTTTATCCAACATCTCCTGATAGCTAATACATTCCAATCCAGGAAACATCCTGGTAAACTTCCTTTGCACAATCTCTAAAGCCTCCACAGTCTTCCCATCGTGCAGCAATCAAAACTGCGCACAGTACTCAAAATGAGGCCAAAAGTGTTATAGAGTTGCAACATGACTTGCCAACTTTTATACTCAATTCCCTGAATGATGAAGGCAAGTATGCCATATGCCTTCTTTATCCACTTACATTACCACTTTCAGGGAGTTATGGACTTGTACCCCCTAGATCCCTCTGTATACCAATGCTCCGAAGGGTCCTGCCATTTATTACATACTTTTCTCTGGCATTTGACCTCCCAAAATGCATCACCTCACACTTGTCTGAATTAAACTCCATCATTTATTTCTCTGCCCATATTTCCAACTGATTCACATTCTGCTGTATCCTTTGACAACCTTCCTCGCTACCCACAACGCCACTAATGTCTGCAAACATACTAATTAGAACATCTAAATTTCACCTACATTGTGTCTTCAGGGGATACCATCGCTCCTTAATTGGCTTTTCCCAATCCAGGAACTGTTAATTGAACTGTTATGAACTTTATCTTAGTTTTACTTCTTTATTATTATATATGACTTTTGTTAATTAATATAGACATTGTTTTATGGTGACATATAAAACCTTCCTAATATAAAGTTCCTGATGAAGGGCTTATGGTCAAAACATTGACTGTCCTGCTCCTCGGAGTCTGCCTGACCTGCTGTGCTTTTTCAGCACTGCACTCTTAACTTTGATCTCCAGCATCTGCAGTCCTCACTTTCTACATATAAGACTTTTCACAGTATTTTTCACATAAAAATAAATGTGACAAATTTCTATTATCTTCTATATTTTCGTCAAATCATTTCTACATATTACAAACAATAGAGGTCCCAACACTGACCCATGTGGGACACCACTGGTCACAGACCTCCAGTGAGAAAACAGCCCTCCGCAACTACCCTCTGATTTCTAAGATCAATTTTGTAATCAACTTACTAACTCACCATTGATCCCATGTGATTGAATCTTCTGGCCCAAACCACCACGAGGAACCTTGTCAAATGTTTTAGTAAAGCTAATGTAGATCACATCCATTGCCCTACCCTCATCGTTCATCTCCATCACCTCGTCAAAAAACTCAAAATTCTGAGACAGGATCGCGCCCACACAAAGCATGCTGACAGACACTAATAATTATTTTCCAAATGCGAATAAATCCAGTCCCTAAGAACCTTCTCCAATAATTTCCTGTAACTGAAGTAAGGCTCACCTGCCTGTAACTTTCTGAATTATCCCATTGTCCTTCTTAAACAAAGGGACAATATTGGTTATTCTCCAGTCTTCTGAGACCTCACCTGTTGTGAAAGAAGATACAAAGGTGTCTATCACAGCACCAGCAATTTACTCCCTTGCCTCCCTGAGTATCCTGGGGTAGGTCCCATTAGACCGTCAATACTTATCTATGTTAGTATGTTCAAGACATTTAACATCTCCTCCATCTTCTTAATATCAATGTGGCCCAGAATATTAGCATACTCTGATCTTTCAATCATCCATGTTTTTCTCCTTGGTGAATACTAATGCAAAGTCCTCAGTAAGGACCTCACCCACTTCCTCTGGTTCCATGCATAAATTTCCCCCCTTTATCCTTGAGTGGATCTATCCTTTCCTTAGATATCCTCTTGCTCCTCATAGATGTATAAAATACCTTGGGATTCTCCTTAAACCTACATGCCAATGACATTTCAATATCCTTGGTAGCTTTCTTAATTCCTTGTTTAAGTTCTTTCCTGCTTCCTTTATATTCCTCAACTTTCGGTATCTCTGATCATCCAAGGCTCCTGAATCTTCCCATGCTTGTCTTTCATCCTCACAGGAACGTGCTGCTCCTGAACTCTGATCAACTGGCCCTTAAAAGACTCCCACATGTCAGATGTGAATTTAAGGCTAAACTGCCTGTAGTTTTCATTATTACTGTTTTTTTGTACATGACATTCAGAAAATGGCCCATGAATTTCACTCACTAAGGAACTTTGAAGAAAGGAAAACTACTCTTGATTTTTAGCATGTGTGTAGAATAGACTGAGTGTGGAAGGAAGGAACTAAGAGCAAAGAAAAAAGAGATGAATATGGGTTAAATTACTTAAGGATTATGTGATTTCTTTTTGAAGAGACTATTTAATTAAATAAAACATTTGGTTTGATCACTCAAAGGTGGGAGCTGTGAATAAAACACTCATTGTTCTCTTGTAATGGCATTTGTGACATTGGCCTTAAACCAAGCTTTCTTGGATGTTTAATTTGTTACGGTATTCCCTCAATTCACAGTTCCTGTTCTATTTCTCTTCACAGTGAATAAAGTTATCATCTGTTAAATTGAAAAGTATTGGCTTCACAGGAGTAGAAGCCTGAAATTCACATGGTTTAACTTTCTCACTGAGATTGAGAATTCTGCGAATCTAAGCTATGAAAGAAACTATGAGCAGTTCAAAGTTTTAGAAGGAGTTTAAGCTAGAGTCACAATTCAAGTGTGAATCATATAGGTTAACAGTATTGCTGTGAAAAAAAAAGCTGTCTAAAGATTCACTTGAACTGACTGAATACAGTGATATCTTAGTGCTGCACAACAGGTTTTCATTTCTTTCCAAAGTTACAGGCTACAGACAGACATTATCACCATGCATGGGTCACCATGTACAGCAATTACCACTGCTCTGATGCGATATTGGTGTAAATATTTCTTTCATGGATTGCTTCATCTTGACCATGAGAAATACATGCACAAAGCAATTGCTGTATTTGAAGGAAGTTGCTTCTCTGAGTGAGGAACAACTGAGTTGAGGGTACTGCAAAGTAGATTGAGATGACTGAATTCTTGCAGTAACTAAATTTGTCATCTTGCAGAAAAAAAATATATTGTTAAGGATAATGCTATCTGTGGAACACTTCAGATCAATATAGTTTTGAAACATTTTGCTTTTCGACCTTTTCAAAACATTGAGAGAACTTGAAAATGAACCAGAATTCAGGGACATCCTTTTAAAATGGACACAAGCACTTCTTAAGAAATTACCTTAACATATGCAATTACACCACAGGTTGTAAGGGTGGTACTATAAGTAAGAGATGCTCAAATTATACACATTTGAGAATCATTGTCAGACATACACCCTTTCTGGAATAGTCGGGTGAAATTAATCATAACTGCATGACCGAGAAGCTTGTCAAAACTGAACAATAAAGACAGATTTGTGACTGAATGTATTTTGGATTGAAAAGTTCCCTGTTATTAAAACCATGAAAGAAAAGTGCAACAGAAACTTCTACCATTTTTGGATTAAATAAGGGGAAAGAAATAATTGGTAATTTTTGGTATTAAAATCTGATAATAAGACTTTTTGACCCTGTTCTTAAATGACACCTTTGAAAGTGATCTATATGGTTGAATTGGTTATCTTCGTTAATCATCTCATTTGCAGATGAATTTCCCTTATGATTGCCTTGAAGTATTAAAGCAGTAGTTTTTGGTGGTGGTTAAAGTAGTATTGAAATGGACACACTGCTGCCAGGACCTGCGTTTGATTCTACTCTTGGGCGACTGTGTGGAGTTTGCACATTCCCCTCTTGCCTCCGTGAGTTTCCTCCGGGTGCCCTGGTTTCCTCCCACAGTTCAAAGATGAGCAGGTTAGGTGGATGGGCCAGGCTAAATTACCCATAGTGCCTGACCTATGTGGGTTAGCCATGGAAAATGCAGAGTTTCAGGGATAGAGCAGAGACGTTGGTCTGCGTGGGATGCTCATTAAAGGGTTAGTGTGAACTTGATGGGCTGAATGGCCTGCTTCCACACTGGAGGCATTCTATGATTATGGACCATGTTGCATTCATCTAAATATGAGACTTGGGAAGTGGTAGAAAACATTTGAATTTCAGAGGATCAATGAGGTATTTTAAAATTTGGAAAATCCAATGCTTTGGCTCCCTTGAAGACAAGAAAATTATGTTATAACATATTAATAGCTGAACCATTGGCTTTACAATATGCTAACAGGACCCTCAGACTGGTAACAATGTATTTTGACCTAAAAGGAGCCAGCCAGGTATTAAAGTAATTGAGGGAACTGCTTGCAGTTACTTGCTTAAAAAGGAGGAGCTAATGGGCCCTTGTTTCATGTTGAGTGTTCCTATATCGAACTCAAATATCACCTGTGCCAGAGATATGTCAGAACTTAGCTATATACATTGATTAAAAATATCTAAAAAGAACACTTACTTCCCCCATACCATTTCTAATGCAGAGGACAAACATGACTTTGGGTTGTAATAAAGCCAACATTACATTTTAGTTTTATTGTGCACTTCTTCTAACAGACATCAGAAGTTTTGCCTTATTACTTGGCATTGTTGTCAATAACACAATTGTAATTGAAGCTCAAACTAATTCATCATATGCAATGTTTTGAAATATTTGAGCGATGTGATAATGGCAGGTAATTTCTTTCTTCTTGATGTGGCTTAACAGTTATCAAACTACCACACACACACACACACACACAGACACACACAGAGACGCACACACACACACACAGACACACACACACACACAGAGATGCACACACACACACAGACACACACACAGACAGACACACACACAGACACACGCACACACAGACACACACACACATAGACACACACATAGACACACACAGACACACACACACAGTCACATACACACACAGACACAGACACACACACAGACACACAGACACATACACACACAGACACATACACACACACAAACACACAGACTGTTATGACATGGGGTAAACTCTCCTGCTCAATTTAAAACCACCAACACAGAAAAGATTTATCCCATGCAGCAATGTGTAAAAATGTGAGTGGCCAAGCGCTATTTAAAGTAAACATTAACAACTTTTTTTCTTAAAGTATAACAGAGAATAATTAACTAACAACTATGTACAAGTCCTTACTCTAACCTAGCTTTTACCTTCCCTTCTATAATACGAGGCTGATAAAACTCCCAAATAAGATTTACAAAGCAACACTTCTTATCTCAAAACCAGACAGCTTTCAGGTCTTCTATTTGAATCTTCTTGTGTCTTCTTTTCTTCTAATCAGTAAAGGTACCTTTAAGAGAGCTATTTTTCAAGCAGTCTTTTACCCACTGGTACTTGGTAGTTTTGCTCCGAACTGTTCAATGTTTACCTGGTCTTGTACCCCAGAGCATCAGATTGTATCATTGGCTTTCAAGATTGTCAATATACTAAACTAAACTTGATTGGAAATTGGTATTTTTTGGGGGAATAATTTAACTGATTGACCCAACTCGAATGTGGTTTTTGTCAGTTCCAGCCAACCAACTACTCCAGTAGCTGGAGCACAAGTTACATTGTATCTTATTGAGAACACTTGGTGCTGTCACTGCTAGCTTTTAACTCTCTTAAAATGTATAGTTCACCCACATCTTCATAACAAAACACACACACATGCACAGACTCATGCACACACACACACAGATACACAGACACACACACATACATAGAGACACACACATACACATACACAGGCACACACAGACACACATGCACAGACACACAGGCACAGACACATGCACACACACACATACAGATACACAGACACATACAGATACACAGACACACACACATACACAGAGACACACACATACACAGACACACATGCACAGACACACACACAGACACATACACACACAGACACACAGACACACACACACACACTATGTTAGTACATCAGTTATGTTTGATTATCTCCACCATACTATTCACAAGAATAATCTTCAGATGTTGCTGTAATTTGTGGGGAATAATTTGCAATGTTTTTGAGTGAATATGTTTAATTTGCTGAGGGTTGAATTTAGTGCCTTTTCCTGCATTGGTTTGTCAGCTGAAAGCATCTAATTGGCAATTTTGGAAGGGGGGGGGGGGGGGATGAAGGTGATGTCCTGTCACCTACTAATCTCTATACTGATTAAATTCACAGCAGATGGCATTCTCCACTGGCAACTAAATGAGGTTCACAAATGGGCAATTATTGCCCATTAAGGACTGAGGATCTATCTCTTCACCATTGCTATTGACTCAGCAGTGAATATGAAGTATGCATGGCAGGGAGCTTGAGAAGCAAACTCTGGAGGTTGTCTGTGATGATCTGATTGGTACATCTTCATGTAAAGACATTTAGCACCCGATTGAGGATTGAGTACTGAGATGACAAACTCAGTGACGAAGCACCCCTTTGTCCTCACTGCCAATTCACCCTCTTTCCTGTGAGTCTATCCTGCAACCCACTTCCTACCATCTCTTACCTTGAGTTTGGGATCCAACAGGCATATCTGACTCCTGTGCTTCCAGGATCAGGCATTGTTTGCCCATTGGCACTACCATTCATTAGAAATGACAGTTTCAGCTTGCTTGGTAACAAGATATCTAAGTTGCAATTAGCTCTCTGGGGCTTTGCACCAAAGCAATGGCACGTGGCTCTTATTGGAGAGTCATTGGAGAGACAGCCATTGCCTCTGTTAAATCTAGCGCTCTAGGTGGATTATTTTTTAGAAAAAGGATAATTGCTAACCTCAAAAAAATCAGCTTACATTTTGCTTATGGTTTTCAAATATGCTTTTCATCTTTACTTAGATTACAGCAGAATTAATGAGCTATGTCACTGACTCCAAGAATAAATTATATGAGATCCAGTTACTTATTATGCTGTGTCCTCTATAAGGAAAGGAATTGTATTTATAATAGATCTTTCACATTTTCAGCATGGTTCAAAGTGCTTCAAGGCTGATTATTTACTTTTGAAATGTAGTTGGGAGGGCTTCAGTTTCTTGGAGCAATGGACCCCATTCTGAGGCAGATGTCTCCTATTAATAAGGGACTGATTGCTTCTGAACATGACTAAGACCAATGTCCTCAAGGGGAGTTTCACTAGTGTGATTGGGGGAAGTCTAAATTAAATTGACAAGGAGATGGACATATCAAAGTACAAGAGCTGAATAAGGTGTATTAATTGAGAGTGTCAGAGATGGGAAGTTTCATGTTAAATTGGAACAGAATATAGAGAACCGTAAAGACAGGGTTGTGGTGCATGTACATGTCCGCTTAAAACGTGGAGAACTGACTGCACTAATTATCAGTTGTGAAGATGACATAATGGCAGTAACAGAAATGTGTCTTAAATACTGTTGAGGAGTACATATTCAATATTTAAAGATATAAGGTTTTCAGAAATTATTAATATAGAGAAGAGGGAGGTGGGGCAGAAGTGCTAATTAGGAAAGACATTAAAGTGTTTGCATGTACATAAAGAAGCAAGGACAGAATTTACCTGGTTCAAGTAAAAGGGTATTATTACACTATGATGGGTATTCTATGACTCTTCAAATAGTGAGACAGATAGAGGGGCAAACCTGTTGGAATCTCAGAACTATGTACAAGAACTATATGACAGTAATGCTGAGCAGCGATACTAATTATTCAAATATTTATTGGGATAGTGCTAGAGTAAGGAGGAAGGACAATTTCTGAAATGTGCCATAGGAAATTCCCTGATCTTGGTCCAGCTGTAAAGGAAGCATTGCCTAATATGGTGATACGAATTGAGTTGGCCCAAGCCGAACAACTGTCTATGGGGGAACATTTGTATATGAGGATTGTGACAATATGAGAAAGTGATACATAGTTAGAGATGAAAGGCAAGTGTGGAACATTAGTACTTTGCATTGATGTGTCTGAAGGGAGAGGAATCTAACAAACATTATTGGAAACAGAGGTTGTAAACCAAATGAATGGGATGCAAATTGAGAGGAAAAAGTTAATGGAAAGGCTTAGCTAGAATAGATAAGTATCCTGTCTGGGAAAAGGTGTAAGGACAGTAGTAAAATAACTGCAATCAGTTTAACATCAGTGGTGGTATTTTTTTGAAACAATCAGGGAAACCAATCAGCAGGCACTTCAAGGAGGTTGGGTTAATTAAGTGAAACCAGCAGGAGTTTGTAAAAGCTAAGTCAATTTTGAATAATGATCAAATATTCTATTGAAGTGACAGAGAAGGCTGATGAATGGAATGCAGTTGACGTTGCTCATAAAACATTTAAAGAAAGCTTTTGACAAAGTACCACATGTAAAGCTGGTTAACAAAAATTGAGGCTCATGGAATAAGAGGATTAGTGTCAGCTTGGATAAGAAAAATTGGCTTTGGCACACAACACAGTGAATTGCGATAAATGCTTATTTTCAGACTGGAGCATGGACAACAGCGATGTTTCCCAAGGGCTAGTGCGAGGATAATGATTTTTATTTGCTTTATGATTTAAATATTGGAATACAGCATTAAATTTAAGAATCTACCAGTCATACCAAGCAGTAGCAAGCAGTGAAGATTACACTACACAAAAGCAACAGAATACAAGCAAGATTAAGCAGATTGGTTGGTCAAGTAGCTGGTGGAACTTAGTTCCAAGAAGTGTGGGCTGATATTTTTTGTCAGATAAAATACCGTGAGGCAATACATACTCTCTAGCAGAGTGCTAAATAGCGTGCAGAAAGCAGTAAATAACCAAAGATTTTTGAATTGTCAGATCACTTTGAGTGCGAGCAGCAGCAAAGGTAGGACAGTTTGTTTTAAAATTACTTACCGGTAGCGGGCAGCGGTGTTTTTTTCTCTCTTTACAGAAAGAGCGGGAGCAGCAGGGGGAAGTGACGAAGACCGGAGGAGCAGCCGGGTAGGTTTTTTTCCCTTTAAAAGCGCGCAGGAGAAGAACCCGAGGCACTACAGAGGTAGTGTCTCCCACCCGCCCTCCTCCTCTAACCAGGGGCAAGTAACGGGGCTCAGGCCTCTGGCACGGAGCCTGTCCCCGTTACTCAGAAGGGAAGGGTGGAGAAGAGCAGAGCAATAGTAATTGGAGACTCGCTAGTTCGGGGCACAGATAGGAGGTTTTGTGGGAACGAGAGAGACTCACGTTTGGTATGTTGCCTCCCAGGTGCAAGGGTACGTGATGTCTCTGATCGTGTTTTCCGGGTCCTTAAGGGGGAGGGGGAGCAGCCCGAAGTCGTGGTCCACATTGGCACCAATGACATAGGTAGGAGGAGCGCTGAGGATGTTAGGCAGGCTTTCAGGGAGCTAGGTTGGAAGCTCAGAGTTAGAACGAACAGAGTTGTTGTCTCTGGTTTGTTACCCGTGCCATGTGATAGAGAGTCGAGGAATAGGGAGAGAGAACAGTTAAATGCGTGGCTACAGGGATGGTGCAGGAGGGAGGGATTCCGGTATTTGGATAACTGGGGTTCTTTCTGGGGAAGGTGGGACCTCTATAAACAGGATGGTCTACACCTGAACCTGAGGGGCACCAGTATCCTTGGTGGGAGGTTTGCTAGTGCTCTTGGGGGGGGTTTAAACTAACTCTGCAGGGGCATGGGAACCCAGACTGTAGCTTTAGGGTGCAGGACCTGGAGTGTAGGGAGGTTAGGAACATGGCATCAATTTCAAAGGAGGGTGCCTGTAAACAGGAAAGTGGTTTGAAGTGTGTATACTTCAATGCAAGAAGTATACGAAATAAGGTAGGTGAACTTGCAGCGTGGGTTGGTACCTGGGACTTCGATGTTGTGGCTATTACGGAGACATGGGTAGAACAGGATTGGCTGTTGCAGGTTCCAGGGTTTAAATGTTTTAGTAGGGTCAGAGGTGGGGGTAAAAGAGGGGGAGGTGTGGCATTGCTTGTCAAAGATAGTATTACAGCTGTGGAAAGGACGATGGATGAAGACTCGCCATCTGAGGTAGTTTGGGCTGAGGTTAGGAATAGGAAAGGTGAGGTCACCCTGTTAGGAGTTTTTTACAGGCCTCCTAATAGTCCTAGAAACGTAGAAGAAAGGATTGCGAGGATGATTCAAGAGAAGAGTGAAAGTAATAGGGTGGTTGTTATGGGGGCTTTAACTTTCCTGATATTAATTGGGAAAGCTATAGCTCAAGTTCTTTAGATGGGTCAGTGTTTGTCCAATGTGTGCAGGAGGGTTTCCTGACACAATATGTAGATAGGCCAACAAGAGGTGAGGCCATACTGGATTTGGTTCTGGGTAATGAACCAGGCCAGGTGTTAGAATTAGAGGTAGGTGAGCACTTTGGGGACAGTGACCACAATTCGGTGACCTTTACTCTAGTGATGGAGAGGGATAAGTGTGCACTACAGGGCAAGAGTTATAGATGGGGGCAGGGAAATTATGATGCTGTGAGGCATGACTTAGGATGTGTGGCCTGGAAAAGTAAGCTTCAAGGCAAGGGTGTAATTGATATGTGGAGCTTGTTCAAGGAGCAACTATTGAGTGTCCTTGATAAGTATGTGCCCGTCAGGCAGGGAGGAAAGGGTCGTGTGAGGGAGCCGTGGTTTAATAAGGAATTAGAATCCCTTGTTAAATGGAAGAGGGCGGCCTATGTAAAGATGAGGCGTGAAGGTTCAATTGGGGCGATTGAGAGTTATAAGGTAGCCAGGAAGGATCTGAAGAGAGAGCTAAGAGCAGCAAGGAGGGGACATGAAAGGTCCTTAGTTGGTAGGATTAGGGAAAACCCTAAGGCTTTCTATAGGTATGTCAGGAATAAAAGAATGACTAGGGTAGGAATAGGTCCAGTCAAGGATAGTAGTGGGAAGTTGCGTGTGGAGGCTGAAGAGATTGGGGAGACACTGAATGAATACTTTTCGTCAGTATTCACTCAGGAACAGGACATTGTTGTCAATGTGAGTACTGAGTCACAATTAAGTAGAATGGATGGCTTTGAGGTATGTAGAGAAGAGGTGTTGGAAATTCTGGAAAGGGTGAAAATAGATAAGTCCCCTGGGCCTGATGGCATTTATCCTAGGATTCTCTGGGAAGCAAGGGAGGAGATTGCAGAGCCATTGGCCTTGATTTTTATGTCCTCGTTGTCTACAGGAGTAGTGCCAGAAGATTGGAGGCTAGCAAATGTGGTTCCCTTGTTCAAGAAGGGGAGTAGGGATAACCCTAGTAACTATAGGCCGGTGAGTCTCACTTCTGTTGTGGGCAAAGTCTTAGAGAGAATTGTAAGGGATAGGATTTATGAACATCAGGATAGGAATAATGTGATCAAGGATAGTCAGCATAGTTTTGTGAAGGGCAGGTCGTGCCTCACAAACCTTATTGAATTCTTTGAGAAGGTGACTAAGGAGGTGGACGAGGGGAAAGCAGTAGATGTGGTGTATATGGATTTTAGTAAGGCGTTTGATAAGGTTCCCCATGGTAGACTACTGCAAAAAATACGGAGGTATGGCATTGAGGGTGAGTTGGAGGTTTGGATTAGGAGTTGGCTGGCTGGAAGAAGACAGAGGGTAGTAGTTGATGGCAAAGGTTCATCTTGGAGTGCTGTCACTAGCGGTGTTCCGCAAGGATCTGTTTTGGGACCATTGCTGTTTGTCATTTTTATAAATGACCTGGAGGAGGGGTTAGAAAGTTGGGTGAGCAAGTTTGCAGATGATACGAAAGTCGGAGGAGTTGTAGACAGTGAGGAAGGATGTGGCAGGTTACAGCGGGATATAGATAAGCTACAGAACTGGGCAGAAAGGTGGCAAATGGAGTTCAATGTAGCTAAGTGTGAGGTGATTCACTTTGGTAAGAGTAATAAAAAGATGGGGTACTGGGCTAACGGTCGGATACTTGGTAGTGTGGATGAGCAGAGAGATCTTGGTGTCCATGTACACAAATCTTTGAAAGTTGCCACCCAGGTAAATAGTGCGGTGAAGAAGGCATATGGCGTACTGGCTTTTATTGGTAGAGGAATTGAGTTCCGGAGTACTGAGGTCATGTTGCAGTTGTATAAGACTCTGGTGCGGCCACATCTGGAGTATTGTGTGCAGTTTTGGTCGCCATACTATAGGAAGGATGTGGAGGCACTGGAACGGGTGCAGAGGAGGTTTACCAGGATGTTGCCTGGTATGGTAGAAAGATCGTATGAGGAAAGGCTGAGGCACTTGGGGTTGTTTTCATTGGAGAAAAGAAGGTTTAGGGGTGACTTGATAGAGGTGTATAAGATGATTAGGGGTTTAGATAGGGTCGACAGTGAGAATCTTTTTCCTCGTATAGAGTCAGCTATTACAAGGGGGCATAGCTTTAAATTAAGGGGGGTAGGTATAGGACTGATGTTAGGGGTAGGTTCTTTACTCAGCGAGTCGTGAGTTCATGGAATGCCCTGCCAGTAGCAGTGGTGGACTCTCCCTCATTATGGGCATTTAAGCGGGCATTGGATAGGCATATGGAGGATAGTGGGCTAGTGTAGGTTAGGTGGGCTTGGATCGGCGCAACATCGAGGGCCGAAGGGCCTGTACTGCGCTGTATTCTTCTATGTTCTATGTTCTATGTTCTATCACAATGGGGGAGTGGTTAGCAAAACATGTGTGAACTTAGAATTTATAAATAGCAGCATTGAGTACAAAAACATTAAAATTATGCTGAACATCTATAAATCGCTGATTAGACCACATGTACAATAGTTCATCCAGGTTTGGCCACCTGATTCGACATGTGGGTTCCTGAGATGGTGCAGAGAAAAATTATCAGAATGAGATTTTAGTGACAGGGTGAGGTTGGAGAAACTGAAGTTCTTCTCCTTGGTGAAATAGAGACTGAGGGAGCATTTATTAAAGGTGTACAAGATTATTGGTTGAAAAATGTGGTGCTGGAAAAACACAGCAGACCAGGCAGCAACTGAGGAGCAGGAGAATCGACATTTTGGGCATAAGCCCTTCTTCAGGAATGAGGCTGGTGTGCCAAGCGGGCTGAGATAAAAGGAAGGGGTGAGGGAATTTTGGCGGGGGGGGGGTGTGTGCTGGGAATACGATAGGTGGAAGGAGGTTAAGGTGAGGGTGATGGGCCGGAGAGGGGCTGGGGTTGCAGGTCAAGAGGGCGGTGCTGAATCCGGGGGTTGGGACTGAGATAAGGGGGGGGTGGGGGAGGGGCGGAATGAGGAAGCTGGAGAAATCTATATTCATCCCATGTGGTTGGAGGGTTCGTAGGCGGAAGATGAGGCACTCTTCTTCCAGGCGTCGTATGGTCTGAGGATTGACAGGCCTGGATAACGCAAACCAGAAAATCTGTTTCCATTGATTCAAGAAGTAAGCGATACAATTATGAGGGTTTGGGCATGAGATGCAAGAGCATTGTGAGAATCAATTTCTTCTAAACAGTGAGTAGTTGCTTGAGATTATTGCCCCTGAAAATGTTGAAAATAGAGATAATCAATGATTTCAATATGGGTGATGGGGACTTGAGGCAATTAATTATGAGGGACTGTAGTGATAAAGAAGGGGAATAGGACTGACTGGATTGCTCAACAGAATGCTGGAAAAACCTGACAGGCTGAGTTGCATTCTTCTGTGGAAATGTTTGAGGTCTTGGCCATCTACTGGAGAATCAGTGATAAACCCTTCTGTTAGAAAATACCTTTTGCATCACTTACCATTCAGCCCACTTGACAGGCCAGCAACAGATCTTCTCCTGGCATCAAAGACCCCAGGTCTTCTGTACTCAGCAGCTCTACTGGGCAAGTGATGGCTGGTTCTGCTGCAAACACCCAACTGAAGCCTTGGATGGACTCAAGAATCAACCGCAGTTGAGTGATGACAGGTACTGAGTTTACAGGCAGTTGTCATGAAGGTTGGTGTTCAGCAGCAAAGAAAAGGGATGGTTCCTAGTATCCATCCTTATCCAATGTGGGTGGGTCCCTCAATCAATTACTGAATGTTTTTAACTGAGGGACTCCTCCTAAGAAATCAGGTTTACATTTCATTCTCCCCCGATGGCAAGTGCCCACTAATAGTAGTCTAATACTAATTGTGAGGCCATGAATTGGTGATGGAAATGTTTGAGGTCTTGGCCATCTACTGGAGAATAAGGCCATTCATGGGTGTTCCTGATATAGAATTAATTGACGTAGAGGCAGAAAAGTGCTGGCAATCTTCACACATCTACAATCTGATTAAATTGTCCCCCACGACTAAATGTGCAATGGTAGTGGACACAAAGTCCTGCCCTGCAACTCTCTGACCTCCAAAAATAATGTGCTCCTCATCACTGCCTGAACTTTTAAGTGTTTTAAATCAAGTATGTGGTGTTTGACTTGTGCATTGAGTGAAATGAAATACGGGGAGGGATATCTTGGAGACATTGCAATGAGAACTTTGATGGAATTGTTAAACAAAAGCCACAATTTTGGTAGGATGCTGTACTAAAAACATTCAGCTCTCTAAGTGTTTACAATTTCAAACATTTCTATTAGCAAGCAGTTCTAAGTGTTTGTGATGTGTAATGTGACATTTATAGAATGTCTTAATCTTGCTTAAGATAGCAAACATCAGGTACTAATTTCATTCATTGCGTAGAGGTCAGTTACTTTGCCAGGTAACTAGATAGGTTGTAGATGTAATGGATTATTGGCTTGTCTTAACATGTCCATCATGCAGAGACTGGAAGAACCTCATTGGTTTAAAACCTAGATAAGTGCATGTGGTGTACATTACCATAAATCCTCTTTGGAATTAATCAATTTTAAGCCCATGTATCACATTGCTGATTCAAAAACCAGGTCAAGAAACATAAGTCAAATTTACAAGACTATTTTTTTTCTGAAAGTCAATGCAGTTCTCTTTACTTAGACCATTGGAAAATTTCTCTAAACACACACTGCAAGATGCCAACAGGAAGATCAAAGTCTGAAATTCCAAAGAAAGAATATACAGTTTTCCATGCCAATGTGGTCTATTTGGTATGATCATACAATGCTTTCTTGATGTTTTAGTATTTTAGCCAGGAAAGACATAATTATAATGTTTGGATAATGGCATTTGTCAATTTCAACTTTTAACAGCCGTCAGTATGGGGCTAATCTGACTGCTCTGTCGGTTCATGCCAAATCAGTGACCAGCCTACTCTGGAAGTGCATGGTCATAATGTGAAATCAGCTTGTGAAGAACCATCTCTGCTAACAGGTTCATTCTAGCAGCTAACATGGTCTTTGCACAAATCCCAAATTCAGCAGCCAGGCAATGTTTCTCTGGGCCAGTTGTATATTTGGGTCACACAATGCAGATTTAATGGCAGCAGTGCCAGTTTAGAAGCCAACACTTCAGTTAACACTCTGTCTTAAACAATCACAGTGGAACCTGCCTGGAGAGATGACATTTCTCCTCAGAGTCATAGAGTTGTACACCATGGAAACAGACCTTTCAGTCATACATGCTCATGTGGACTAGATATCCAAAATTAATCTGGTCCCATTTGCAAGCATTTGGCTGACATCCCTCTAAAACCTTCATATTCATGTGCCCATCCAGATGCCTTTTAAATGTTGTAATTATACCAGCCTCACCACCTCTTCTGGCAGCTCATTCCTGACATGCAACACCCTCTGTGTGAAAAGGTTGTCCTTCAGGTCCCTTTTAAAGCTTTCCATTCCTCCTTTAAACCTATGCCCTCTAGTTTTGGATTTCCCTACCCTGGGAAAAACACCTTGGCTATTCACCCTATCCATGCCCCTCATGATTTTATTAACCCCCTAGAGGGTCACCCCTCAACCTTTGATGCTCCAAGTAAAATAACCCCAATCTGTTCAGCCTCTTGTTATAACTCAAACCTTCCAACCCTGGCAACATCCTTCTGTCCATTCATTGCACCAAAGCTGTCAGTGCAATGTTGCAAAGTCTTGGTGCTGACACAATGCTATGCTCTACCTTTCATGATATTTTGTCCCTCTATCTGGCCTGAAGCCAAGCAATAGAGCCTGCCACTGGCTGTATGCAGCAACCATTTTAATTATCAGGTAATACGATTCTTCTGGGGTGATCCCACTTTCTGCTCATTTTCAGACCTTGCTTAAGTGTGTCCAGGTCATGAGTATGATTGCAGCTTCAGGACCAGAGTTTCTCCATGTTGAACTCGCACCACTCATGAGTGAGTCTTTTTTTTTACTTCAGTCAGCACATAAATGTTCATGAGTGTAGTGCTGGAAAAGCACAGCAGGTCAGGCAGCATTGAGGAGCAGGAGAAACAACATTTTGGGCACAAGCCCTTCATCAGGAATGATCATCAGCCCTTCACCTCTCATTCCTGATAAAGGCCTTATGCCCGAAATGTTGTTTCTCCTGCTTCTCGGATGCTGCCTGACCTGCTGTGCTTTTCCAACACCACAATCTCGACTCTGATCTCCAGCATCTGCAGAGTCCTGGCTTTCTCCACATGAATGTTCATGATGAAGCAACTCGGCTAGGTTCAGGCACCCAAGGTGCTTTCTCAAATCCTGATGATAAACAGGGTGCTTGTCAGACAATTTTCTGGGATCCCCCTTAACTGCAGAGTAGAGTCCAAAGACATAATCTTCTGACCAGCTCTGGGCTAACATAGAGCTGGTGATATCCAGATTTCGATCTGATTTGGAGGACATGCTTGAGTTGTTTTGTTGTGCAACGATTTTCTCCGACATTGGCAAGTCTCATTGCTTTCTCAGCACACAACGATTTTTCTTTAAAGAGCGAGTAGCAATTTTCCAGAAAAGACTTATCTATAATTGTTCACCTTTCAAATGATTTTTTCTGAACCGAAAATAGAAACAAATTAGCCACTTGTGTTTGAGTGGAGTAACCTTTTAAAATGCAACACACTCAGTTTTATTTAAAAGACGAAGCAAAACTTGCTCAGCTCCTGATATTTTGGCAATGCATTATTCAAATCCTTGACAAAATGGTCTGATGATGACCTAATGGTTTCTTTGAACCTTTGCAGTGACGCCTGCAAGTAGTTGGCTGTTTACACAGAATAAAAAGTCTTACATTCTGATTTTCTAAATCCACTTTTCTTTTAGAAAAATAATTAAGTTGTGCTTTTCTCTGGAAGACTTTTTTTAAAATGCTATCCCTACAGTGTTGAAACAGGCCGTTTGGCCCAACAAGTGCACATCAACCCTCTGAAGAGTCACCCGCCCAGATCCATTCTCTTCCCCTATTATCCTACATCTACCCTTGACTAATGCACCTAACACACACATCCCAGAACACTATGGGCAATTCACCCAACCTGCACATCTTTGGATTGTGGGAGGTAACTGGAGCACCCAGAGGAAACCCAAGCATACATGGGAAGAATGTGCAAACTCCACACAGAAGGTGCCCAAGGCTGGAATTGAACTCAGGCTCCTGGCCCTGTGAGGTAGCAGTGCTAACCACTGAGCCACCGTGCCCACCCAGTTACTACATTGACATTAAGCATGAGCAAAATTTCAAATAAACAGAAATTAACATTATTTTAAAGCTCCAAATTTTAAATTGTTCCCTATTTTTAGCCATTGTCCTCTTGTTCCTCCTTTAAATCCTGAGCTTCTTCACCTCTGGGCACGGGTTTAAGGAAGGCAAACATTTAGAAATGACCTGAGGGGTAAATGCTTCACAAAGAGAATGGTGCATGTGTGGAGAGAGCTGCCAGGGAAAGTGGTGGAAGTGGGTACAATTACAACATTTTATCAGTCATCTGGATGGGTAAAGGAATAGGTGGGGTTTAGAGGGATATGGGCCAAATGCTTAACAAATGGGACCAAAACAGATTGGGATGCCTGGTTGGTGAGGATGAGTGAGACCAAAGGGTCTATTTCCTTACTATATGACTATGACTCTATTTCCCAAATCCCATTCCTCTCAATTGCCAGAATGTATTAGAGTGTGCACCTCTCCTGCCAGTCTGAATCCCTTCACTGAGTTTTTCATTTCAGCAGCATAGGAACAATGTTAGCCAAAGATGTGAACATTTCCTGTGACATTAATGACCATTTTCTCACCTGAAACTGTGTGAGATGTTTTTACAACAATCAACTTTACCATAATCTTGCAAACTTTTCAATTGTCCAGCTCAGTGGCACGTTCCACAGTTGGATCTAATTTTACATTCGGTTAATTCCGCCGGTCCAGTGTAACAAGAACAGGGATTATTGGCAAATCAATCAGCGAGCTACACAGAGATCAGTCAGAGGCTTGGTCACTCATAAGTCAGGCCTGTCCTTCCATGGTACTAGGGACAGGGTGGCCTATCCAGATCAACTCTTATCGCGGCAGTTACTATAACAGGTAATCAGACTATCGTGATATAAAATGGCACTTAATTTATGATTGTGAACTTCAGTGTGCTATGATGTGACACCTGTGCCACCCATGTACCCTCACAAGCTTTTACTTTTCATTTCCCACCCACTACTTGTACTGTGAAGGGCTATTTGTGGTTAGCAGTGATCTACCTAACGCAGAACTAAGTTTTAAATATGGCAGTGACGGAATTGGCCAAAGCATCCTTAGAAGCTTTGGCCAATTGCAAGTACTTGAGCAGCAGAGCAGAATGTATGAGATATAAAAGTAGACTCGAAAAGCAGAGACTTTTTTCACTGGAGCACAGGAAGTTGAGGGGCAATTTTGATGCTTATAAAGTTACGTGGGGCTTAGGTAAGGTGAATGACAGGGGCCTTTTCAACAGGATGGAGGGGTTCAAAATGAGGGACCATATTTTTAAAGTGAGAGGAGAAAGATTTAAAAAGGACATGAGGGCCATTTTTCTTTATACAGAGTGTAGTTTGTGTGTGGGATGAACTGCCAGAGGAAGTGACGGACACAGGCACAGTTGTAATATTTAAAAGAGATTTGGATAAGTTCATGAATAGGAAAGGTTGGTGGGATATGGGCCAAGCACAGGCAGGTGGGACTAGTTTAGTTTGAGAACATGGTCGGTGTGGACTGGGGGGGCCGAAGGTTCTGTTTTTGTGCTGTATAACTCTACGACTCTATGCAAGTGGGCACAATATAATACCAGAGAAGCACCATAGAGGCATAGTACACATATAACAAAATGAATAGTGGGAAATTGCCCGAGATAACTCACAACACAGTATGGAGAGAAATCTTCCATGAACCTCCCCGAAATTGACAGTCAATTAGCCAATACAGTATTTGATAAAAGTCAGGCTTTGATAACTCAACATATTTAACTTCCAAAGAAATGCAGTTTTAAAATATGCATCAGGATGCTTTCTCAGGAGTATCGAAGCATCATTCTAAAAGTACCCTATAAGCAGAAGCTCATAACAGCTAAATTAAAATCTTTTTTTTGCAACCATAGAAATATTCCAGAAGGGTTCTCATCTCCGATTGTACTCTTCCTGCAATATGTTCTCCACATGGTGAGTCTTCCATTCAGTAACTAGAAGTCATGATTGATGTTAATGGGAATCACCCAGCAGCTGATTTTTCTTTCTTTCAAGAACTGATTTATATTCTATTTCTAAATACAATGTGCTCAATCTCATTTTGATGCGCCAAAATGTTTATATATATATTAGCAATTGAATATTGCACTTGCAGAAGCATATTACCTTGTTTTCCGTTCCTGACAGGCATGAATGGGGTGAATTGTCTGTAATAGTATGAAAAATGCTAATGGCCTGGCTGTACATTGAAAGCCTGAGTTCTGTAATCCAGAGGATATACTGACTGATTGTAGCCTGATGTGAGGAGTTAATTCTATACATGGCAGCTTTTACGGTGTGTTTTGTGCTCAATCCATTCAACAGGTCTGGCAGCACCTGTGCAGAGAAATGTTATGTGTGCAATGACCTTTCTTCAGCACTCAGAGAAAGGAGGTCACTAGATTTGAAACATGATCTTTGTTTTCTTTCCACAGATGCTGCCAGGCCTGCTGAGCTTCCCCAGCAATTTCTGTTTTTGTCTTAAATACAAAAAAAATTGGCACAACAGTAATACTGTGAGGCAACAACATTTGATGGGCTACTAACTGGTTTTATCAAATAACCATCAATGTATGAAACACCAATGAGTTTCTTCTACTTCCTCCGTGGCAACACTTGGAATTAAAATTGTGAATTGGCTGCAACATGCTTTAGGGAGTCCTGCGTTTTGGAAGGTGCTATATAAATACAAGCTTTCCTTTAGCTGATAATACGGGAAAATGCAACTTTCTTTATTTGGACGTTGAGTGCAAACTGTTAAAAAGCCAACCATTTGATAAAAAGGAACAATAAGTCAGCTATAGTTAGACAAATATACAACTTGGAAGTACTGGAACCGAAAAACCCTCACACTGTCAGCCTGTGAACCTCAAATCTAAAAATACACAAAAATAAAACAGAACTCATTTGTCCTAATCTGCTAAAATCACGAATAGTGGACATCACTTTTTGACAATAGTCACTGAGAGTGATTATGAAGACGAACAAATGGCAAATGACAAGCAAACAGACCATGGATCATCAACTATGCTAACAGAGATCTAGACTGATGAGATGTCTATTGATTCATTAGAGGCTTCCTCTTTAAGCAATGGATCAGGGATTGTTTATTGTCTACTTATCACAAAAGTCCACGATAGACAATTCATTGTCTGGCATCTTCATTCTAAACTAATCCTTCAGAGATCATGAAGCTGACAGTCATTATATCATCATTTGTAAGAGCAAAGAATTTAAATCTTGTTCCTCTCTTGCTGATTGAATTGCCATTAATTTCATGACATAAATCTAATGATGATATAATGCTTCTAATGGAGGATACTGAAGGCATGGAATTAAATAGTTCAAATAGACATTCTCCAAAACCCTAAAAATGTCCAAGCCTTAACTTTTCACGAAGGTGCACTTTCACTCGTAGAAAGCAACTCCAGAACCTCAGAGGCTTGTCTCATCAATAAGGGAACATCAAGACCATTATATTTCATAAGTTAATGTCAAAGTACACTATGCAACATATGTTTAATCAAATGGTGTTTAGGGAAATAAAAGTTTCATCTCCATTAATAATGAATTCTGAACCTTAGATGAAGATGAGCAAGGGAAGAAATGGTTATCCTACCAACATGAGTAGCTATATTGTCCATTGGCTAGAAGTATCAAAATGGGTGTTTGACACACTACCAACCCCCACACATGGAGTATACCAACATGTGCTCAAGGTAGCGAGTTTTGAAAAGATTTGTAACTCAGGTTGAGGTTCTAGAAAACCAAAACACATCAATAGAAAGCAGGCTACACCCCCAGTGCAGCATCCGGAGGCTCACTGAAGATGTTACCTGGTATAGTGATGGAACGTCTGAAAACTAACCTTCCAGCTTAGTGAGCAGACCTACATTCTTCATGTGCTCAACATCAAAGGGCGGTCCTTGCTAACAGTGCTCCTATGCTGCATGGCATCACAGTTCCTCTGAGGTTCAAAAAATACCAATTCTAGTTTCAGACATCACTGCTGTCCATGGACCTTGGAGATCTGCATTATGAAGAAACAGTTGAGGATATATTATTCATCAGGCAATCCTTATCTGAACAGTTCTTCATCAACGAGTCATAGAGTCATAGAGATGGACAGCATGGAAACAGACCCTTCAGTCCAAGTCGTCCATGCCGACTAGATATTCCTACCCAATCTCGTCCCACCTGCCAGAACCCGGCTCATATCCCTCTAAATCTTTCCTATTCATATATCCATCCAGATGCCTTTTAAGTGTTGTAATTGTACTAGCCTCCACCATTTCCCTTGGCAGCTCATTCCACACACACACCACCCTCTGCATGAAAAGGTAGCCCCTTAGGTCTCTTTTATATCTTTCCCCTCTCACCCTAAACCTATACCTTCTAGTTCTGGACTCCCCTACCCCAGGGAAAAGACTTTGTCTATTTATCCTATCGATTCCCCTCATGATTTTATAAACGTCTATAAGGTCGCCCCTCAGCCACCGATGCTCCAGGGAAAACAGCCCTAACCTATTCAACCTCTCCCTATAGCTCAAATCCTCCAACCCTGGCAACATCTTTGTAAATCTTCTCTGAACCCTTTCACAACATCCTTCCAATAGGAAGGAGACCAGAATTACACGCAATACTCAAAAGGTGACCTAACCAATGTCTTGTACAGCCACAACATGACGTCCCAATTCCTGTACTCAATGCTCTGATCAATAAAGGAAAGCATACCAAACACCTTCTTCACTATCCTATCAACCTGCGACACTACTTTCAAGGAACTGCACTCCAAGGTCCCTTTGTTTAGCAACACTCCCTCGGACCTTACAATTAATGTATAAGTCCAACTAAGATTTGCTTTCCCAAAATGCAGAACTTGACATTTATCTGAATTAAACTCCATCTGCCACTCCTCAGCCCATTGACCCATCTGATCGAGATCCCATTGTAATCTGTGAAAGATAAACCAGGAAGGATTCAGAAAAGAGCTCTCTATCACTTCAGCTGGAAAACAGAATCCAGCCTTGACAACTTTAATGAGATTGATTCATTCCATGTCAATAACCTGTTAGTCCCCTGTTATCAGTGAACCATCCCCAATTGTCATGGTTTGTATACATTTTCTTGTTCAATTAAATACTTTATTATATTGCAACCTAACAAACTTAATGAAATATCTCAAAATTCCTATTGAATGATTGACTGTCTTCTTTAAGTAACTATAGTCACAAACCCCCAAAATCCAACAGTAACAACTAACATTCACGCTGCACAAATGTCAGGCAATGATAATGTTCCTCTAATTATTTAATGGTATTACCAACACTGAATCCTCCACTATTAATACTCAAGAGTTACCATTGACCAGAAAGTGAACTGGACCAGCCTTTTAAATTCTGTAGGTGCCAAGAGCAGGTTAGACACTAAATGGAAGATCAAGCTCACTGTTTACAGAGCTGTAGCAGTTCCTGCTCCCCTATATGGCTCTGAGACATGGGCTGTCTACAGCAGACACCTCAAGGTACTGGACTAGTACCACTGATGCTGCCTGCTCAAGATCCTGAAAATCTGTTGGATAGAAAGATGCACCAACACTAGTGTCCTTGTCTGGGCTAACATCTCCATCATCGAGACAGTGTTCAGTTTGGTGGGCTGGACGCATTGCCTGCATGACCAGCCCAAGACTCCCCAGGTGGACACTCTACTCGCAGCTCTGAAATGGCAGGCGAGCCCCAGGTGGGACAGAGGAGGTGCTTCAGGAATACCCTCAAGGCCTCACTGGCATAGTACGGCCTTCCCTCAGACACCTGGGAATGACTGGCCCGAGACCGTCCCTGGTGGAGGAGAACATCTGGGAAGGTGTGGGACACATCAATACATGCCATCAGGAATAAAAATGGAAGCCAGGCAAAAACAGCAAAAGGAGTGTGTTACCACACCAATGCACCCCCACCCCACCCCCGGATTTCCTCCTGTGACCACTCCTGCTCCAAGTCTAACATAATTTGCCATAGTCCACATTGCAGACCAATGTTATGGACCAGGCCAGACTCTTCAAAACATTTCAAGAAGATATCCAAGACCCTAACTTTTCCGGTTATTTTTAACAGGTGTAGAGTGGCTACTCCAGGAGTGATGCAGCTGGCCCAACCACTCAGTTTAAAGCGGAACAGAATTTATTTATACACAAATGAAAGAAAACTGAGTTTAGAATAGCATAAGTGTTTGAAAACTCAACTGACTCAAATGCACCTTAGTGATGCTGTTCCAAATACATGCAACATTCCCATAAACATAGCCTTGGCAAAATAAAAGTAAAACCAAACACAGATTCTTACAGGAGAGATGTCAGAGAGAGAGAGAGAGAGAGAGAGAGAAAGGATCAGCATGGAGCTATTTCTTTGGCCAGCAGCCTCAAACTAACAGTTTGTGAAAACCAAACCAAAACAAACCCTGAACTCAGAGAACTGGCCAGTCCCCTTTTGTTGTCCAAGTGTTTTAAAACAAAGACTTAAAAGCATTCTCAAGTAGCTAAAGTCAGACATATTGGAACCTCTGACTTTATGACCCCTCTGCAAGAAAAAATCAAGGACAACATAATCTTGTTAAAGGAGTAGCATCATTTACACCTTCCCCCTTAAAAAAGATGAACCTTCAATATCCAAAGATGGCTTCATTTTGAACCCCTTTAATCTCACACTGTTAGCATTTTACAACCCATATACATTACATTGATTATTAAACATGCACTACTGCATTCTGATTCAATCCATTTACTTCTATCAGCAAATGCCTCCATTTCTCATCCAAGTGTCGACTGCATCAGCAATCATGTTTTCTCATCCTGCCACACGCACCATTGTCAAATTGAATGGCAGTAACAACAAGCTCCACCTAAACAGTCTGGAATTTTTGTCCTTAAATTTCTCCACAAACTTCAATAGGTTTTGATCACTATATATTAGATTCCCTACAGTGTGGAAAAAGGCCATTCAACACAAAAAGTTCACACTGACCCTCCAAACCCATTTCCCTCTGACTGATACACCTAACACTATGGGCAATTTAGCATGGCCAATTCATCTAACCTGCACATCTTTAGATATATTGCTGGTAACATAAATGTTGAAATGTAACATCAACACCAAGCTCAAAGTCTCCTTCTCAACTCTCAAATATTTCTGCTGATGAATGTTCAATTCCTGGAGAAATACCTGATAGGTCCTTCTATCTCCTCATTGTCTTCCTGTAAGAGCATAGCACCGACACCCACATCACTCCATCGATAGCCACCTTGAATGACTTTGCATAATCAGGTGTGACTAATATTGGGCCAGTGGTTAACACAGCTTTCAGGCTGTCAAATGCCTTCTGGCAGTCCACCATTACTGAAACATCTTGCCTTTCTTCAGCATTTCAGTGAATGGAGCAGCCATACCACTAAAATATAGTACGGATTTCCGATAAAATCCACTCAATCTCAAGAATCATAGTACTGCTCTTTTTGTCAATGGTTTGGAAAACTCTCCAATTCCCTTTGCTTTTGCATTCCATGGGGCCATTTGCCCATGTCCAATAATATGGCCCAGGAAGATGACTTGGGCTTTGGCAAATTCACTTTTAGTTCAGTTACCACCAAGCCTGCCTTCCAAAGTCGATCAAACAATTCTGATAAAAGTTGCAAATGTTTCTTCCACGTGGAACCAAAAACCACCAGGTCATCAATATAAACTACACAATTGGATAATCTGGAAATGACCTCATTGGTTAGTCTCTAAACTGTGGCTGGCGCATTTTTCATACCAAATGGCATTACAAAAACCAAAATTGTCTTCGCTCTTTCGGACAATAGTACCTGCCAGTATCCTCTGAGCAAGTCCAGCTTAGAAATATAAGTTTCTTGTCCTATGTTTTCAACAGCCTTCCAACCATGGAAATGTGATATGCATCAGTCTTGGTAATGGCATTGTCTTTGTGGTAGTCCACACATAACTGGTTGATACCATCTGGTTTTGGCATCTTACTCTGGGTGAGCTCCAGTCACTGTAACTCACTTCGGTAATGTCATCTTGGAGCATGCATTCATAGAGGGTTGTGCCTATAAGGATGTTGTGTAATCAGAACAGCATCTCCTATATCTACATCACGCATAATTAGGTTAGTACTTCGCAGCTTATTTCCACATAACTCCCCATGAGATCCCAAGAACTCTTTCAGGTCATTTCTATTTTCCTCTGGAAGTTAACTCAATAATTTATCATAATTTTTGACAACTTCCTCATTGTCCAGTTTAATTTGAGGAGAATCCTCTGAACTTGGATCTTCCCTCTGTGTTGTAACCAATAACACAGTCTCCTTTGGCTTTCCTTCCCTGTCAAAATACCTCTTGAGCCTATTCACATGATATACTCTGTGAGATTTCTTTCTGTCTGGAGACCTTAGCAAATAATTCACCTCACTCAATCTCCTTTTGACTTGATAAGGTCCATAAAGCCTTGCTTTTAAAGGGTTACCTATCACTAGAAGTAATACTAACATCCTATCCCCGATAGTAAAATTGCGAGTTTTTGATTTCTTGTCTGCTTCCTGTTTCATTGTATGCTGTGATTCTTTTAAATGCTGTCTAGCAAACTCCCTCACTCTATTTAACTGTTCCCTAAAATTTGACGTATAGGTCAAATATGTGGTCTCTGAATTCTGACTCACCAATTTCTCTTTAATCAATTTTAATGGCCCTCTCACTTTATACTCAAAAACTAATTCAAATGGACTGAATTTGGTCGATTCATTTGGTGCAACTCTGATGGCAAAATGGACAAATGGAACTCCCTTATCCCAATCAGCTGGATAGTCCTGACTACAAGCTCCTAACATGGTCTTTAATGTCTGATTGCCACCTTTCTAGCGCTCCCTGTGATTCTCGATGGTACACTGTAGACTTGAATTGTTTGATTCTTCAAATGTCCATAAATTGCTTGAATAATTTTGATGTAAAGTTTGACCCTTGACCCTTGATCTGTTTGTAACTCTTTGGTAGTCCATATCCAGTTTAAAAATTGAGTAACTCCTCTACAATCCTTATGGCTATGACATTGCATAATGGAATGGCCTCTGGAAATCTAGTGGACACATCCATTATTGTCAACAAATACCGATTCCCACTTATTGTTTTAGGTAGGGGTCCTATGCTATCAATTAAAACTCTAGTGAAAGGTTCCTCAAATGCAGGAATAGATATTAAAAGTATGGGTTTTATTAATGCCAGTGATTTTCCAATTACCTGTCATGTGTGACATGTCTCACAATATTCAACTATATTCTTGTGCAGTCCAGGCCAGTAAAACTGCTTTTGTATTTTACTTTGGGATTTTCTTACCCCTAAATAACCATCTACTGGTTGTTCATGCACCACCATGACACCTCCTTTCTATAATCCACTGGTGATATGACTTGATGAACTTCTGCCCATTTCTTATCTGCCTGAATATATGATGGTGTCCCTTTCCTCATTAAGACTTAACTTCTAAGATAGTAGCACACTGGCATACATTTGGATTCTTTTTCTGTGTATGCCTTTTGATACAATTGGTTTAAGTTTCACCTTTCTGCTGTAACTCAATTAATTTATCTGAACTAAAGGTATCTGCTTTGCCAGCTATTTGTTCCCTTTTTGTGTGAACCATTTGATCAAACAGGGTCTCTGATAATTCCACTTCAACTTTCTCATCCACCTCAACCTACTCTTTGATCTCTCCTGTTTCAACTTGTGACTTTGTAACCTCATTACCACATAGTTGGGAAAAATCGAAGGATATATGTCTTTTAATAGTTCAGTTGCCTGAGTTTCCACTGGCTTTTCAACCACAGTAGGCAGCACTCTTACCTGTAAAACAGCTATATCATTAGCAAGGACAAACTATATTTCTGGAACTGAGAGTTTGTCCAGTACTTCTACCTTCTTCACTCTTCACTGGACACTCTTACCTCACTCTACATAACTGAGTGCTTCTTGTCTCAACGTGAATTCCAATTACTAACACTGTTTCTGGCAATAGTCCTTCAAAGGTACATATCTCTTCATCTTTCAACATTGAAGATTGAGAGGATCCTGTATCTCTTGATTTTGTAACCTCTTTACCTGCTGCTCCTGGCCAGGTTGTACATTCTGGTGGAGATTTTTAGCCTCCATTGTGCTTCCCATTACCACTCTAACAAAATTCACTGGCTTATCTTGTTTCCCTACATCTGGCTTCCCAATACTGTACCTAACCCACTAAAACTGTGATTTCATATGGTCTACTTTATTGAAGTGAAAATACTGGAGCTTTTAAACCTCTCTGTCCACTTCAAGGGTTTCCTTTTTACCCTGTGGTAAGTTATCCTTATGATCTTCCCTGTGATCTATCTTTCTCTTACAAAGTGAGGATTTCTCTTTTTCCCAATTTCTATCCCTCACAGATTGAAATTGATTTTGGAAGCCAGACTTTGCTTTATGGACCAACTCATAATCATCAGCCATTTCAGCTGCTAATCTTACCATTAGACCTGAGGTCTCACTACCTCAGGAAGTGAATTTTTGAGCTCTTCCAAAATTTGTCATAGGTTTGTTCTATTTTTAGTACTCTTATCCACCTTTCAAAATTACTTTGTTTGATCCTTTCAGACTCAATGTAGGTATGATCAGGGTCCCTCCTTAGATTCCTGAAAGGTTGTCTGTAGGCTTCTGATACATACTCATAGGCTCTTGAGGTGGCTTTCTTCACCTCCTCATACGACCCTGAAACCTCCACTAATAGTGATGCAAATACCCCACTCGCCCTACCAGCAACTTTTGTTTGGATCAACAAAATCCACTGGTCACTGGCCATTTCATTTGTTTAGCCATCTTTTCAAATGAGGTGAAAAAGGCTTCCACATCCTTCTCATCAAACTTAAGTAATGCTTGGATACGTTTGAACAGATCCCCACCAGACCTTTGGCTACCATGGGTTTACTCATCCTCACTCTCATCCTTACTAAGTTTAACTTAAGCTCTATCCTTTTAAGTTGGCCTTCCTGCCTAAGTATCAATTTTTGACATTCAAACACCTTCTCTTCCTTCCTTTCCTCTTTCTCCTTTGCTCTCTCTTCTCTCTGTCTTTGTTCTGCTGAAGTGATTCATTATTTTTCTGTTTCCTTTGCTTTTAATCATAATTCAAACTGTTTCATTTCCTTTTCTCTTTCTGTTTCTTTTGCCTCTAACTCAAGCTGTTCCATTTTCAGTTGAATTTTAGCCATCGCTAAAGATTCTGATGGCATTTCCAGCAAATTTAAATGCTGAGCTATTGCTGGAATTATTTCTCCTTTCCTCATGGAAGGAGGCAGCTCCAACTCCTGCTTGATTGCCAATTAGAGTCATAGAGTCATAGAGCTGTACAGCATGGATACATACCCTTTGTTCCAACTCGTCCATGCTGATCAGATATCCTAAATTAATCTAGCCCCATTTTTCAGCACTTGGCCCATATCCCTCCAAACCCTTCCTATTCATACATCCATCTAGATGCCTCTTAAATGTTGCAATTGTACTAGCCTCTGCCACTTCCTCTGGTAGCTCACTCCATACACGCACCATGTTCTGTGTGAAAATGTTGCCCCTTAGGTCTCTTTTATATCTTTCCTCTCTCACCTTAAACCTATGCCTACTAGTTCAGGACTCCCCCAACCCATGGAAAAGACCTATGCCCTCATGATTTTATAATCCACTATAAGGTCACCCCTCAGCCTCCGACGCTCCAGGGAAAACAGCCCCAGCCTATTCATATTCTCCCTATAGCTGAAATCCTCCAACCCTGACACCATCCTTGTAAATCTTTTCTGAACTCTTCCAAGTTTCACAACATTCTTCCTATAGGAGGGAGACCAGAATTGCATACAATATACCAAAAGTGGCCAAACCAATGTCCTGTACAACCGTAACATGACCTCCCAACTCTTATACTCAATGCTCTGACTAATAAAGGAAAGCATACTAAATGCCTATTTCACTAAATGCACACCTACCTAAGACTCCACTTTCAATGAACTATGAACCTGCACTCCAAGCTCTCTTTGTTCAGAAACAATCCCAGGAACTTACCATTAAGTGTTTGAGTCTTGCCCTGATTTGCCTTTCCAAAATGCAGCACCTCACATTTATTTAAAGTAAACGCCATTTACCACTCCTCAGTCCATTGGCCCATTTGATCAAGATCTTGTTGTACTCTAAGGTAACCTTCTTTGCTGTCCACTACACCTTCAATTTTGGTGTCATCTGCAAACTTACTAACTATACCTCCTGCGTTCACATCCAAATCATTTATATAAATAACCAAAAACGCATTGATCGTTGTGGTGCACCACTGGTCGCAGGCCTCCAGTCTGAAAAACAACCCTCCACTATCACCCTCTGTCTTCTACCTTTGAGCCAATTCTGTATCCGAATGGCTAGTTCTCCCTGTATTCCATGTGATCTAACCTTGCTAACCAGTCTACCATGAGGAACCTTGTCAAACACTTTACTGAAGTCCATATCGATCACATCTACTGCTCTGCCCTCATCGATCCTCTTCTTTATTTCTTCAGAAAACTCAATCAAATTTGTGAGACATGATTTCCCACGCACAAAGCCATGTTAACTATCCCTAAACAGTCTTTGCCTTTCCAAATACATGTAAATCCTGTCCCTCAGGATTCCCTCCAATAACTTGCCTGGCTTGTCCTTATAACCTTTCCTCAATTGTGGCACCACATTAGCCAACCTCCTGTCTTCCGGCACCTCACCTCGATAATCCAAATATCTCAACACGGGGCCCAACCAACATTTCCCTAGCTTTCCACAGGGTTCTATGATATACCTGATCAGGTCCTGGGGATTTATCCACCGTTATGCATCTTAAGACATCCAGCACCTCCTCCTCTGTAATATGAACATTTTTCAAGATGTCACCATCTATTTGCCCACAGGCTGTATCTTCCACGTCCTTCTCCACAGTAAATACTGATGCTAAATACTCATTTATTATCTCCCCCATCTCATGAGGTTCCAAACACAGGCTGCCTTGCTGATCATTAAGGAGCCCTATTTTATCCCTAGTTACCCTTTTGTCCTTAATGTATTTGTAAAATTCCTCTGGATTCTTTTTAACTCTATTTGCCAAAGCTATTTCATACCCATTTTTGGCCTCCTGATTTCCCTCTTAAGTATACTCTTACTGCCTTTATACTGTACTAAAGATTCACTTGAGGTCTGCTGTCTATACCTGACATATGCTTCCTTCTTTTTCGTGACCAAAACCTCACTTGCTGTAGTCATTCAGCATTCTCTGCGCTCACCAGCCTTTCCTTTCACCTTAACAGTAACATACTGTCTCTGGACTCCCATTATCTCATTCTTGAAGGCTTCCCATATTTCAGCCATCCCTTTACTCGCGAACATCTGCACCCAATCAACTTTTGAAAGTTCTTGCCTAATACCGTCAAAATTGGCCTTTCTCCAATTTAGAACACTAATTTTTAGATCCTGTCTCTCCTTTTCCATCACTATTTTAAATCTAATAGAATTATGGTCATTGGCTTCAAAGTGGTCCTCCACTGACACCTCAGTCACCTGCCATGCCTTATTTCCCAAGAGTAGGTCAAGTTTTGCATCTTCTGTAGTCGGGACATCCACATACTGAATCAGAAAATATTCTTGCACACATTTAACAAATTCCTCTCCATTTAAACCTTAATACTATGGCAGTCCCAGTCTAAGTTTGGAAAAGTTAAAAATCCCCTACCATTACCACCCTATTTTTCTTAAAATAACTGAAATTTCCTTACAAATTTGTTTCTCAATTTCCTGCTGACTGTTGGGGCATCTTTAGTACATCCCAATAAGATATTCATCCCTTTCTTATTTTTCAGTTCCACCCAAATAACTTCCCTGGACATGTATCCTCCCTAATTACACCAGAATGTTATCCCTTACCAAAAACACCACTCCCCCTCCTCACTTTCTCCCTTTCTATCCTTTCTACAGCATTTGTATCCTGGAACATTAAGCTGCCAGTCCTGTCCATCCCTGAGCCACATTTCTGTAATTGCTATGATATCCCAGTCCCATGTTCCTAACCATGTCCTGAATTCACCTGCCTTCCCTGTTAGGCCACTTGCTTTGAAATAAATGCAGTTTAACTTACCTTGTTCTCTGCTTTGTTCCTGCTTGTCGTGACTGTTTGACTTGCTCCTTTTCCCAACAGTAACAGTCTCAGACCGACCTCTTTTCTTCACTATCTCCCTGGGTCCCCCCCCCCCCCCACCTTACTAGTTTAAATCTGCTTGAGCAGCTCTAGCAAATCTCCCTGCCAGTATATTGGTCCCCTTCCAATTTAGGTGCAATCTGTCCATCTTGTACAGGTCACTTCTACCCCAGAAGAGATTCCAATGATCCAAAAATGTGAATCCTTCTCCCATACACCAGCTCCTCAGCCACACAATCATCTACTCTATCCTTCTAATCCTACCCTCACTAACTCATAGTACCGGGAGTAATCCAGATATTACTAGCCTTGAGGACCTCTTTTTTAAAATCTTGCCTATCTTCCTATATTCTTCCTTCAGAATCTCATCCTTTTCCCCTTCTATTTTGTTAGTTCCAATGTGTACAATGACCTCTTGCTGGTCCCACTCCGATTTGAAAATATTCTGCACTCTCTCTGAGATATCCTTGATCCTGGCCCCAGGGAGGCAACACACCATTCTGATTTCTCGCTGTCAGCTGGAGAAACAACTGTCTGTGCACCAACTGGAGAATTCCCTATCACAATTGTTCGCTTGGAACCCAACGTACCCCTCGTTACATTAGAGCCCATCTTGATACCAGAAACTTGGCTGTTCATGCTACATTTCCCTGAGAGTTCTTCACTCCATACACTTTCCAAAACAGCATACTTGTTTGAGATGGGGATAACCACAGGAGATTCCTGCATTAACTGCCTCCCTCTCCTACCTTTCCTGGTGGTAACCCATCTATCTGACTGTATCTATGGTTTTTTTTTACCCCCTTGCTATGACTGCGATCCATCGTACCCACCTAGCTCCTGTAAATTTGTCATTGTCTCTATCTGCCTGTCCAACTAATCCATGTGATCCGATAGGATTCATAACCAAAGACACTTCCTGCAGACATAATCATCAATAATATGGAAACTCTCCCTCATCTCTCACATCCAAGAGGAACAGCACGTAACTCCACTAAGCCCATCTTTGCACCTTAACAGTCTACAGAAAATAGCATAGTCTTATTGTTCTAAAAAAAACACTGCTCCAGGCTTACTTAGTATTTATGTTTCATATTTTTAAATTTTAATTAAGAGACGGATCTTAATAAAACATATAACCAGAAAGAACCCACTCTACTCACTATTATAAAAAGACAGCAAGGATATGCTTAAAAACCATGCATTCTCTGTGCCTGTGTTGTGAGCTCTCCCACACAGGTTCCTCCAACGTCAGCCGTGATTTTCACTGTTTGTTATTTTTTCTTCGGCGCATTCCAATGTCCAGAAATTCTTGAACTCAGGTAGCAAAGGCAGTAGCTGGGCAGATTTACTGCTGCTTCAGGCAGCAGTGTAGGTATTTCTGTCTCTCTCACTGATTATGTGGTCTCTGCCTTTGTTCTCTTCCTCCTTGTTAAAGTGCCGTTGTTTTGATCTTTCTTTGTCCAAAGTTCCAAAACAATGCAACAGCTTATAAAACTGTAATTACTGCTCCCGGAATTCGAGGAAATCACCTCCAACACCTTAAATACCTCAAAAAAAGGAGCAGCTCTTATAGGCACAATTTTTTTCCTGTCCTCCATCTTGGATTAACTCCAACAGCTTTTCCATGTTCACCTTTTGTAAAGCTCCCAAAGTCACTTCGTCTACCCCCAGAAAACCCTTACTGACTGAAAGAGCCATTACCACACCCAGCACTGTTTAAACCAACCAAAATTAACACCCAGAACAAATGACACTAACACCTACTACTCGCTGCCTTTGAATCCAATAACTCTAATCCCAATTTGGAACTATAGAACAAATCTTGCAAAGAGCCCCCAGTCTATTATGGGCCAGGTCAGGACCTGTCAAAACATTTCAAGAAGGTGGACCAAACTCTAACATTTTTAATTATTTTAAGCAGGTGTAGAGTGAACAATCCAGGAGTGATGCAGTTGGTCCAACCACTCAGTTTAAAACAAAACAATTTATTTATACACAAACAAAAGAAAACAAAGTTTGGAATAACATAATTATTTGAAAATCCAACCAACTCTTCTGCAACTTAATGATGCTGTTCCAAATACTTGCAACATCCCCATAAACAACCCCATGGCAAGAAAAGGTAAAATCATACGCAGGTTCTTACAGGAGAGATGTCAGAGAGTGAGAGAATCAGCATGGAGCTGTTTCGGTGACCAGCAGCCTCAAAAACTGACTACTTGCTAAAACCAAACCAAACCAAAACCTGAACTGGGAGAACTGGCCACTCCCTTTTCATTGTACAAGTGCTTTAAAAGAAAGACTTAAAAGCATTCTCAAGCAGATAAACCCAGACATATCAGAATCTCTGACTTTACAGTGCCTCTACAAAAAAAACCCAAGGACAACATAACCTTGTTAAAGGAGCAGCATTGCCACAGTACTGCCACCTATGGACTCACCCTGAGAAGTTGTTGAAATGTGTGGTGCTGGAAAAGCGCAGCAGGCCAGGCAGCAGGAGAATCGACATTTCGGGCATAAGCCCTTCTTCAGGAATCACCCTGAGAAGGTAAGAGCATCATCCTTGTCTGTAAGGGACCGCCAGATAGTCTGTGGTAAATAATTCAACTGGAGATTCCCTAAAGCCTGTTCAGCACTTTCAAGAGTGTGATGGAATGCTTTTTTACTTAATAAAATCAAATTACTGCGGATGCTGGAATCTAAAAGCAAAAGAGAAAATGCTGGAAAATCTCAGCAGGTCTGGCAGCATCTGTAGGAGAGAAAAGAGCTGATGTTTCGGTCTAAAGCTAGTTTTGACAAAGGGTCAGTTAGACTCAAAATGTCAGCTCTTTTCTCTCCTTACAGATGCTGCCAAACCTGCTGAGATTTTCCAGCATTTTCTCTTTTGCTTTTTTACTTACTTGGATGAGTCCTGCTCCAATAGCACTCATGGTACTCAATATCATCCAGGCCAAAGCAGCCATCTTGATTGGCACCACATCTATAAGCTTAGGCATACACTCCCTCTCCTAGCGACGGACAGTGCAACAGTGTGCACTGTCTCTAAGTTGCACCACAGCAACTCAAGGCTCTTTTGACAATATCTTCCAAGCAAGAAATCTCTACCACTAGGACAAAGGTAGTCAATGCAGGGGAATACCCACCAACTGTAAATTTCCATCCAAGTCACACACTGTCCTGACTTAGAAATATATCATAGTTTTTTAGTTGTTGCTGGTTCAAAATTGTGGAACTCCAAGCTTAACAGCTCTGTAGGTCTACCTACACCACATGGACTGCTGTGGTTCAAGAAGGCGGCTTATCACCACTTTTTCAAGGGCACTTTGAAGATAGATGGTAAATGCTGGCCTAGTCAGCAAAGCTCACATCCTGTAAACAAATAAAAAGAAAAATTAGATAAAGTGAGAGTGATGACCACCGCTCAGACTGTAGTTGGTTTGGAAGAAGAAGAAGGAGCCAGGTGTAGAGGTGCAGTGGGCTGGAAGACCCCAGCAAGATGGAGTGAGGGGACAGAGCAGCTGGCTTTGAGAGCCTGGAATAGGGTTGGAAAGGGGGGTAACTGACCTTATTATTGAGAGGAGGACATTCCTCAAATAGATTCTGAAGACTCCTGAAGGGAACACCTTTCTTGTGCCCATCACTAATCTGTGTAACTCAACTGTTGAGCTTCTCAAATAGTGTGGCCATGCCTCAGCTATAGTAAAACACTGGCAGAGGAGGATGAGGCTTTTACATGGACCCCAGGTCAATGCCCACCCCTCCCAACTTCCCTAGCTGTCTGCTGCACTCGTACAATAGACATTCGAACTGGAAGCACCATTAGGCTATGCTCAACTCACTGAAGTTAATGAATGTCTCTTGTCTTTTAAACCAACAGCAGTGGAGTGTAAAATCTAACACCATGTGCCTGGGTCAATGAAGATAGCAGTGTAAGGTCGGCTGACTCTTTTCCCTTAGAAATCAACAGGTTGCACTAAAGTTATAATCCTGTTTGTTAAGTATGTAGCTGGCAGGTTGAGATAAATGTCATGAACTCACAATAAATCAAGTAGAGATCTGTGTAGCTGTCAGAAGCAGCAACACCATGGGAATAGGATAATTCAAATGTCTTTCTTTTTAAAAAGGAATTGAAATTGTTCTGAAAATTGAAATGGGGATATCAAAGTGTTTGCCAGGCTTAGCAATTAGAGTGCAGGACCTCAGCTGAAGGATCTTGAGTCCAAATCCCAGCTTTGACTCTTGTTGGAATTCACTCACTGTCGTCGTCCATTTTATCTAACCGTGTTGACAGATAGAATCCTATGCACAGGGGAAAAAGCTACAGTTAGAATTAATTCCCATCCCATGCATTTCTTCATGGCATGTCATCAGGAGCGGTGTGAGTGTAAATCAAGAACACAGACAGTGTCTCGTCTGGGCAAACTTGTTGTTATGGAGACGATACTATGGCTTAGTTGATAGCACCTCCATCTTGCTTAGAAAGCTATAAGTTTGGGAAAGTATCTTTCGTATCTTGGTCAATGTTTTATCTCTCAATCAAAATCACAAAAACAGATTATTTTGTTATAATCATGTGGGCGCTTGCTGTGTGCCAACTAACTGTCATGTTTTCTTCATCACAACCGTGACTACACTTTAAAAATACTCTATTGGGCAGAAAGATTATTTACGATACCCTGTGGTTGTGCAACATGTTATATAAATGCACTCCTTTGTTCCTGAGTGCAGCAGTGAGGGGTATAAAACAGAGAATAAGAACAAACAAAAATGTATAATTGTGTTCAAGTTCAGTTCGTCAGGCTCAGCAATAATACTCTGACTTGTCTAAGTTACAATGTTGTAGATTCAAGCCAAGGAGACCTTCTGGTGTAGTGGTAGTTTCCCTATCTCTGAGCCAGAGTTCTGAACTCAAGTCTCACTTCAGGATTTCATGGTCAAAAAAGCTGTGAATGTAATACAGAAAGAAAGATATTGAGTATTAACATGTAAATGTTTGCAATGTATGCCGATGGCAGTCAGTAAGAATGGGTCAGGTATCGACAGAAGGTAATGGTGATCCATTGTGAAATACAACCACGGATCTACACAGAGATCCAAATGCAGACTTGACAGACCGAAGGACTTTTCTCTATGCTGTAGATCTCTATGATTGTGTCCACAGTCACCCTTCAGGGCATGGTGCATGAAGAGAAAAAGAGAAAGAGAGAGGTTCAAGCCCAATGTAGGAAACCTATTGCAGTACTGAGGGAGTGTTGAACTGTTGAAGGTGCTGTCTTCAGATGCCCCCATTTGGAAGTTTGATCCCACAGGGTTACTTTTAAGAGCAGGGAAATTATCCCGATTTCCTGTCCAATACTCAATCCTTAAACAAAACCAAAAAAGCAGATTACTCCAATGCTGTTTGTTGGACATTGTGTTTTGCAAACTGCCTGCTGCATGTCTTACATTCTAGCACTTACTACATCTCAAAACCCCTTAACTGGCTGTAAGTGCTTTGGGACATCCTGAATCATGATGGAATAGGTTCAAAGACATACTCCTGATCCCATGCTTCTACAAATCAGTGGTTAATATAGTAACAATGAATTATAGATTGTAGCAGATCTTTCAACTGTATGTAAAGTTGAACAGCAAAGGAGCTTATATAGGATCACATCAGATTTGTAGCACAGAAACACCTGGGTCTCATTGTATATTTTATCATCTAAATCCATCATTCTAACAGTGTCCCACACCATTTCCTAGGGTAAATACATTTCTTCTGAGTTCCCTATTGGATTTATTAATGACCAGCTAATACTGAATGCCTCTGGGTGTGCTGTGCTCTATCAGTGCAAGCATTTTTTCATCATTGTGAAGACAGTTATCAGGTCACCTTTCAGTCTTCTTTCTTCAAGGGAAAAGCAATGCAGTTTGTCAATCCTTTCCTGATTCGTACAGCACATATTTCAGTATCATTTATGTAAATGTCTCACTGTCAATGGTTCCTCCACATATTTATCATAATGTGACAATCAGAGCTGCATGGAGTACACTGAGTATGGTCTAACTAAGGTGTTTTACAGGTTTATAACTTCCCAATGTAGAATTAATGCACCAAATCTATTGCAGTTCTGAGGGAGTGTTGAATTGTTGATGGTGTATAACTTCCCTACATTTCGATGCTATCATTCCAGCAATAAAGACTGATGTTTGATTTACATTTTGCTACATCCTTGCTAACCTGTGCTGGAATTTGCACTAATTAATGTACTTTTGCTCTGAGATTGCTTAGTGTCCTTACTCAACTTAGAAATTTGTCTCTTTTAGTTGGGTTGGCCCCCTAGTCTAATATTGGTATTCCACCAGTATTTCTAAGGGCAATGCTTGTTAAGCAGGCATGACCTGCTGAAATGGTATTCAAGATTCGAGTGGTACTGCAAAACGAAAGCAGGTCAGGCAGCATCTGAGGACCAGGGAAATTGACGTTTCAGATAAAAGCCTTTCATCAGGAATGAGGTAGGGAGCCTCCAGGGTGGGACTGGGGAGAAGATAGCTAAGAATACAATAGGTGGATGGAAGTGGGGACGAAGGTGATAGGTCAGAGAGGAGGGTGGAGCTCATCTCCCAGACCATACACAACCTCAACACTTCAGGAGATCTCCCATCCACAGCTTTCAACCTCATAGTTTGGGAACCCCACACCGCCCGATTCTACCTCCTTTCCAAGATCCACAAGCCTGACCACCTTGGTCGACCCATTGTCTCAGCCTGTTCCTGCCCCACCGAACTCATCTCCACCTACCTCGATATCCCCCCAGTCCAGGAACTCCCCACATAGGTTCGAGACACCACTCACGCCCTCCACCTCCTCCAAGACTTCCATTTCCCCTGCTCCCAATGCCTCATCTTCACCATCGATATCCAATCCCTCTACACCTCCATCCACCATGACCAGGGCTTTCAAGCCCTCCACTTCTTCCTCTCCAGATATCCCTACCAGTACCCTTCCAACGACACTCTCATTCGTTTGGCTGAACTGGTCCTCACCCTCAACAATTTCTCTTTCGAATCCTCCCAGTTCCTCCAGAAGAAAGGGGCATCCATGGGCATCTGCATGGGCCCCAGCTATCTCTATCTATTTGTTGGCTATGTCGAACAGTCCATCTTCCATAGTTACACTGGCACCACTTCCCCCTCTTCCTCTGTTACATTGATGACTGCATCAGCACCACCTCGTGCTCCCGCAAGAAGGTTCAGCAGTTTTCCAACTTCACCAACACATTCCACCTCAAGTTTAAGTTCACCTGGACCTTCTCTGACACCTCCCTCCCCTTCCTGGACCTCTCCATTTCCATCAATGACGACCGACTTAACATTGACATTTTTTACAAACCCACCAACTCCCACAGCTACCTTTATTACACCTCTTCCCCCCCACCTCCTGCAAAAATGCCATCACGTATTCCCAATTCCTCGACCTTCACCGTATCTGCTCCCAGGAGGACCAGTTCCACCACAGAACACACCAGATGGCCTCCTTCTTTAAAGACTTCTTCCCTTCCCACGTGGATGAAGATGCCCTCCAACGCATCTCATTCATGTCCCACACCACTGCCCTCAAACCGCACCCCTCCAAATGCAACAAGGACAGAACCCCCGTGATCCTCACCTTCCACCCCACCAACCTCCGCATCAACCGCATCATCTGCCGACATTTCCGCCACCTCCAAATGGACCCCACCACCAGGGATATGTTTCCCTCCCCACCCATTTCCGCCTTCCGCAAAGACCGTTCCCTCTGTGACTACGTGGTCAGGTTCACGCCCCCCCCCCCCCCCCCACCCCCCCAACAACCCAGCCTCCCATCCTGGTACCTTCCCCTGCCACTGCAGGAATTGCAAAACCTGCGTCCACACCTCCTCCCTCACCTCCATCCAAGGCCCCAAAGGAACATTCCACATCCATCAAAGTTTCACCTGCACATCCACCAATGTTATTTATTGTATCCGTTTCTCCCGTTGCGGTCTCCTTTACATTGGGGAGACTGGATGCCTTCTCGCAGAGCACTTTAGGGAACATCTCTGGGACACCCGCACCAATCAACCCCACCGCCCCATGGCTGAACATTTCAACTCCCCCTCCCACTCTGTTGAGGACATGCAGGTCCTGGGCGTCCTCCACCTCCACTCCCTCATCACCCGACACCTGGAAGAAGAATGCCTCATCTTCTGCCTCAGAACACTTCAACCCCCTGGCATCAATGTGGACTTCATCAGTTTCCTCATTTCCCCTCCCCCCACCTTATCCCAGTTCCAACCTGCCAGCTCAGCACTATCTTCATGAACGATCCTAGCTGTCAATCTTCCTTCCCACCTATCCGCTCCAACCTCCTCTCTGACCTATCACCTTCATCCCCACCTCCATCCACCTATTGTACTCTTAGCTACCTTCCCCCCAGTCCCACCCTCCTCCCAGTTATCTCTCCACCCTGCAGGCACCCTGCCTCATTCCTGATGAAGGGCTTTTGCCCGAAATGTTGATTTTCCTGCTCCTCGGATGCTGCCTGACCTGCTGTGCTTTTCTAGCACCAATCTAATCTTGACTCTGATCTCCAGTATCTGCAGACTTCACTTTTGCCCTGCTGAAATGGTAGTCCTGGGAATGAAAAATTTTAAATGGCAATAATGTGAAGATGTGTGTTGAAATTATAGGTGATAGGGCTGCGAGTATTTCCCATGGAACCTTTTTTTCATTATGAGATGCTTTTTTGGGGGGAAAGAAAGTTTGATAATTCAATGTCTTAAAAATAAATTGTCTTGTAATTGTGTTTATTATGCAACATGGGAAGTCTATTTTTCTTGATTCTTTGCAATTATGATTGCCACTCGAAATTTTTGATCAAGTGTGCAGCATTAATGCTGTTTTCATGCTTCTTTGTGCAAAGTTCTGCAACACTTTTCTGCATATCTTTAATCTTACTCATATTACTCACCACATAAAGGCAAAGTTGCCGCAGTCCCAGAGGGCCACAGGGCGGCTTTCTTATTGTAGAGAGATGACTGGTGATGGTTTAACTTGCGGATTCAACTGGTCTTGGGTGAGGGGAGAGGTTGGGAAGGAGAGTTCTTCATGGTAGCCTCTAGCCCATCAGTCTGCATCGCAAACCAGGTATCCAGCCAACTGAGCTAACTGACCCTCTTGAGGATCCTAGATAGAATTTGCACCTTCCAGGCTGAGATAAACAAGTTTGAAATAATAACAGAAATTATTGCAGACACCCAGCAGGTCTGTGGAGGGAGTTAATGTTTTGAGTCAAGTATGACTCTTTTTCAGAGTCATAATGGACTTGAAGCGTTAACTCTATATTTCTCTCCACAGATGGTGCTAGATCTGCTGAATACTTCTGGCATTTTCTGTTCTTATTTCAGACTTCCAAAATGTTAAGTATTTTGCTTTTATCTGGATAAACAGGTGCATGCTAAGCTAAAACTGATATTTTATTACAAGACCTTCTGAATAATAAGCCAACATTCTTCACCTTCCTGGCAAAATGATTTGGAGGCACATGGTAGAGATACGGGAATTGGAGAAAAGTGAACATGCTGTAATGTTCTTAAGGGATTGGCTGACAAAATCGACCTGCTTTATAAAATCAAAATTAGCATCAACATTTTTGCACAATTTTACATTATCGTAGTTGCTTATTAGCATCATTACAGCTTGGTTAAAGGAATCAGATTGCAGATTGAATTAAATTGTAGGCAATCAAAGATGTCAAGGTGTGCGTACTGCTGAGGCAATTCCCACCTCTTTCAGCCCCCAAAGTGATTATAATGCTTGCTGATTCTGGCTTAATTAACACTGAACAGATGTGTATGTGTAAATAAGAACAAGAACAGTGACAGAGTCTAAACCACTTCAATTACAACCGGGAGCTGTCATTATCTGAACAGCCTGCTGATGCTCAGCGAAGATGTACAAATCCCAAATTGAACCTCCTTATTCCTGATCCCTGTGAGGTATCAGTTGCTTTGGAGAGATAGACAAATACAACCATGACCTTTTTTTTTATATAACTCTGAAATGTTTGCTATAAAATTACTCCACAACTTCATTCTGTGAACTGCTTATCAAATACAAACACTGCATTGCAATCAATTGTAAGTGTTGGTTCGTCAAGTTGCCCTTAAATCTTGTTGATGATCAGAGTTATATGATTAAAGGAATTCAATCAATGTGAAAAGAGGTGATTATCTAAAGATTGGCCTGTATTTTTGTTTTGCAGAAACGGAGTGCATAATAGATTCAGGTACAGATATTTTTCATCACCTTCTTTTCCTGTGCAAGGAGTTAGACAAAAAAAAGGAGTAAAAATCAAAATTTAAACCAAAGCTCTAAGGGAAACACAATGGTTCCATTGTATGACTTAATGGAAGTACCAGCTCCTGTGGAGGTAACAGAGGAGATTGCAGGAATTCTGACATTAATTTTTCAATTCTCTCTGCCACAGGATATGAGCCACAGGACTGGAAGACAGTTAGTGTGGTACCGTTATTTAAGAATGTGATAGGAATAAACCAGGAAACTACAGGCCATATAGCATCAGTGAAAGAGAAAATATTGGAAAGTAATTCCAATGGACAGAATTAATCTGTATTTGGAGTGGCGTTCGATTAATCATGGATAGTCAGCATGGTTTTGTCAGGGGAGATACGTTTAACAAATTTGATTATTTTTTGAGGAGAAGTCTTGGTGTGTAGCTGAGGGAGTGTAATGGATGTAATCTACAAACGTACCCAACCTTTCCAGTATCAAGGCATTCTTCAATGTGACAAAGAATTTCACAGCACACCCGTTTCTTTCAGCTGGCCTGATTGTTTGTAAATGTCACATTACTTGCATTTACCATGGTTAAACTTACTAGAGACATTTCCAACAAAGCTCATACAACAAGTTAATGAAGCATTAAGACTTCAAATCCACTGGCAAAAATATACTATCTTCTTCACCAGTTGCATGACTTGGTAATCCCTTACAAAGTTCCCATCAACTCACCAATATTGGACAGCAGCTGCCAGTGCCCACTTGTATCGGTGGATTTGTCAATCTGCAAAGCCACTGGTGGCAAACTTCTCTTGCTGCACCTCCTCTACATCAGCTGACATGCTATCAATTTGCTATTTAACGGTATTATCAGAGAATGAAATATTGTCGATCTGTTTTTTACAGCTCCAGCTCCTAACATCACACCTATAACCTTTTACATGCAAACATGATTAAGGTTTCAACAATATTATGGGGCTTCTCTGATTTTGCTCCAAGTTCTGCCAAGCTCTAGGTAATTATGCTCTTGAGCTTTAGCCAATACCCGCACACAGTCCATTGGGTCTGCTTGATGTTTTGCTCTCTTAAGCTCTCGACAAATTGAATGCATTTGTTCGCAAGAGATGGCTGTTTCATCTGTAAATAACATCTTAACTTAGTTGGTACCATTGCAGTACTTGCTATCTTCTCCCTGCAGTTGAGGCATTCAGGTAAGAGGCAAACAGCACTTCCTGTCTTGCTCTCTGAACAGTTCGCACTTTGTTTTCTCATGTTCAGATTTTCCATCAATTGAAATACCAGGAGGACTGCCTCTTTTGACAAGAAAATTATCAATTTCTGCTGAGAATCTAGATCAGTGATAAAACTAAATGAAATTCCAAAAATATTCAATTTAAAAACCCTGCCAATGCAAAAATGTGTCCAGGCAGGCAAGTTCTGAAGAAGGGTCAAGATTAGAGTGCTGCTGGAAATGCATAGCAGGTCAGGCAGCACCCGAGTAGCAGAAACGTCAATTTTCCTGTTCCTCGGATGCTGCCTGACCTGCTGTGCATTTCCAGCATCACTCTAATCTAGACTCTAATCTCCAGCGTCAGCAGTCCTCATTTTCGCCAAGTTCTGAAGAAGGCTCACTGAACTCAAAATGTTAACATTGTTTTCTTTCCACAGATGCTGCCAGGCCTGCTGAGTTTTTCCAGCAATTTCTGTTTTTGTTTCAGATTCCCAGCCAAAACTGGTGTAGTGATGAAGTAGAAGATGATGTACAATGGGTGTTATTGGGCATGGAAGCCTCTGTCTTGTGGCATAACACAGTTTTTGGTTCTGTTCATAGTGCATAGTAATGATCTCAACATGAATATCGAAGGTATGATCAGTAAGTTTGCATGTGAAACAATAATTGGTAGTGTGGAGAGTTCTTGTGATATCATGATGAATATTTATCCCTCAAATAGCATCAATAAAACAAATCATCTGGTTGTTATGGCATTATTATTTGGGGGGGGTAATGTTTTGCAAATATTTGATCACCATGTTGTTTACATTACAACAATAATTAAAAATTACTTCATTTGGTTATGGAATACTTAAGGATGTACAAAGATGGTGAAAAGTCCTCCAGAAATAGACATTCCCTTTTAAGAAGAAAATATAGATATTGGAAGTACAATGTCTGCAAAGCTTTATTGCCCTAATATTTAGCCCTGTTTCCCAAGATCTCTGGGTCGCATTGAAAAGCAATTTCTAAACTACCACAGTTATATACCCAGCATGGTCAGGAATGGTTCCTGACAGCCACCATCTTATCTTGCAGTACACACTCCAGGGAACCACTTAGCATTGGAAGAAGTAGATGGACATTGCAGCAATACACTATAGCCTGCTGAATAGATGTGTTATATTTGGACTTCCGAAAGCTGTTCAGCAAAGGAGCTCAGAGAAGGTTAAGTCAAAGAGCTCACAGTGTTGGAGGTAGTGCATTGGCATGGATAGAGAATTGGATAAAAGCAGGAAACAGGAAGTGGAGAAAAGAGATTCTTTTTCAGTTAGGTGACCCGTGGCTAGTGCTGTTCCACAGGGATCAGTGTTGGGACCACAACTGTTTACCATTTGTATTGATGACTTGGAGGATGCAAGTGAACATATTATAGTTAAATTTGCAGATGACACAAAATGGGTGGAAAGGCAGTTTGCAAGAAGGATACAATAGTTAACAGAAAGATTCTGTTTAATGGGCAAAAGCATGACAATTGGAGTATAATTTGGGAAAATGTGAAGGTTTTAAATGGAGAAATACTAGAGAAAACTGCAACTTAAAGGGAAACAGAGGTACTTGTACCTGAAGCATAGCAGCAAGTAATCAGGAAGGCTATTGGAATATTGGTACTGTGGTGCTGGAAATGGACAGCAGATCAGGCAGTATCCGAGGAGCAGGAGAATCGACATTTCAGACATAAGGCCCAAAACGTTGATTCTCCTGCTCCTCGGATGCTGTCTGACCTGCTGTGCTTGTCCAGCACCACACTCTCAACTCTGATCTCCAGCATCTACAGTCCTCACTTTCTCCTAATGGAATGCTGACCCTTATTTCAAAAGAGTGAGAGTGTAAGAGTAGGAAAGTCTGACTGCAACCATCCAAGGTGCTGGTGAGACCACATCTGGTGTACTGTGTGCAGTTTTGGCCCCTTTATTTGAAGGGCTATCGTAGGATCACAGCATTGTGGAGTCTGCTAGGAGAGAAGGCATTCATTGAGATGGATTTCTTGGTGTTGTCATATACCAACTGCACATTGACTGTGCAATCACTCTTGTGATTGTGGTGTCATTTCCCATTAGTATGAAAGGATCACAGAGGCATGTGCAATTCTGAATGACACCATTTGTCGAGCACCTGTATGACCTCCTGGGTACATTTAGGGATTGTAAGTTAATTCTGACACATTGCCAATGTTGCCTATTCTTTCCAGATGGAATAAATTGTAAAAACAAAAGGGTGACTATGGTCTTCCCAGCTATTTGGAGGGTATCCCAACCCTGGTCAGAGTGCTGCTGAAAGCTAGTGCTTCCAAGTAAATCTGTTTAACTATATCCTGCTGTTGTGTGATTTTTAACTTTGAACGCCCCAGTCCAACACCGGCATCTCCAAATCTTTAGTGAAGGGATGCTTCCTGAAACTCTTCTGAGGTAGAAACTTTTAAGGAGATCGCATGCTGTCTGTTCTCCTTGCAGATATTTCAGTCTCTGTTTCCTCTTCTGTGTCTTGTTCATTTGTAGAGCAAATGGCTCTGCTACTGTTTCCTTCCTACCTATGCAAGGCAATACAACGCTCTGCAAAAACCTCTAAACCTTTCCTGCAACTCACAACAATGGCTCTATCAACTTCGCCAAAGTCAAAAGCATGAATGGCTCTTGAAAATAGATCTAAAATCCGGGCCCACCACATTTTTATTATTTCAAAGGTGAATAAGAAAAATGCTGCCTACATAATTATAGTTCGGTTTTTGTACTGGTGTATTGCATCAATCCTCTGTGAGCTCAACCTTTCAATTTTACTGAATGTACTCAGGGAACACACCTACTGGAATCATTGCATTGAGTCACACCATTCACGCCAAAGAGCTACTGAACCATAACAAATCACTGCCAGCTTTGATTCTAGTCTGTGGTGTGTTAGCTGATCTTAGCTACAGGACACCCTCAACATCATTTCATGCAATAAACTCCTAGTCAGAGAGTTTCTTTTATTATTCATATTATACAGTCTTTATTTTTGTTGCATGAAACTCTTAGGGCTAACTTTCAGACTCCTGATAAATGACTGCTTTCCATTATCCAGGAAAATCTGTTCTACCTACTTAATGAAAAGAAAGAAAGATGTGCATTGAGATAGTTTCTGTCATGACCACCCAATGAAGTTCTTTTGAAGGTGAGGTGTTTTGTTTCTGTGAGAAACACCACAACCAATTCATGCAAAGCAAGTTTGTGGAAACGATAATGTAATATTGGCCAGATAATCTGTTTCTTGAGATGTTTTTTGAGGGACAAATAGTGGCCAGATCATTAGGGATGACTGTTGAGAGTGTGTTGCTGGAAAAGTGCAGCATGTCAGGCAGCATCCAAGGAGCAGGAAAATCAACGCTTCCAGCCAGTGCCCTTCATCAGGAATAATTCCTGATGAAGGGCTCCAGTCGGAAACCTCGATTTTCCTGCTCCTCGGATGCTGCACTTTTCCAGCAACATACTCTCAACTCTGATCTCCAGCATCTGCAGACCTCACTGTCTCCCACTAGGGATAACTGCTCTGCTCTCCTTTCAAATGCTATCACAGAATCTTTAAATCCATCTGAGATTAGGTAAGGCCTTGGTTAAACAGCTCATTCAAATATGAACTGTGAATGGATAATAGATGTTGCATTGTGAAGCAATTCTCAGGTGTTAAAATCTGCTGATATTAATCTGTTAATATAATGACACCATTATAACTGTCTCCTAATGTACTGAGTTAAATTTTAACTCTTGCAAGATATTTCCACTTTTCTTTTACATTTGCAAACTGAATCTTTACAGATTTACCGAAGAATGTAAGGATAATTAGCTACATCACTGAGCAGGCACTGAATAGCATCAAAGTTATATTTGCAGGCATAATATCGCAAGCAAAATGTTACAGGCAAAATTCCAGGAAAATCTCCTCTGATTTGAAGTGACGCAGATTACATGGATGTCATTCTTAAGAAATGACAATGTAATTAACAGATTGTAAGCGAGTAGTTCAAATGCACAGTTCTGCATTTAGATCATCAAAATAAGCCATTATCTTGTTGTCATTGAACTGGGGCAGAGGAGCTCTACAGATTCACAAATCAAAATTTGCATGAACATTAAGTCAAAAACACCCAGCATAATTATTCTCCTTGAGCAGGATTAAATATTAAAATACAAGATGGGAAAAGTGATGAACAATTGAACTGTAACAAATCACTTCCAGCTTAGACTTGGCACTGTAATTGACCTCTGGGTACGGACAGAAGAAAATGCATCAGGAAGTTCATTCTTGGTCACCAACCAAGACCCTTCCTGAAAATCAGCATGTGGGGATTGTTGGTGATGGCAGGGCTCGGCCTACTGTTTATGATCAGATTGATTGTGAAGATTCACTGAGTAAAAGTGAAGACTGCAGACGCTGGAGTTTAGAATGGAAAAGCACAGCAGGTCAGGCAGTATCTGAGAAGCAGGAGAGTCGACATTTCGGGTGTAAGCCCTTCATCAGAAATGGCTGGAGATCAGAGTCAAGAGTGTGGTATTGGAAAAGCGCAGCAGGTCAGGCAGTATCCGAGGAGCAGGAGAATCGATATTTTGGGAATTCCTGATGAAGAGCTTATGTCTGAAACATTGGTTCTCCTGCCCAAAATTTGATATTCTAAATTGGCCCATAGCCATAGAAAAAAATCATTCTGACAGAAACTTGTCCAAACTAAATTAAACAGCAGCCAGCAACTATGGGCAACAGAGAACAGGAGAAATCAAGATCAAGGATTTTCAGGGGAATCCAGTTACAACTGGCCCGAGGGATTGTTTTCAAATCATTCACAGGATGAAAGTGTCACTGGCTAGGCCACATTGCTGTGGTTCTGGAGTAACATATAGACCACACCAGATAAGGATGACAGTTTACTTCCCTAAACGGCCTGAGTGAACCAGATGAGTTTTTCCCCCAACAGTCAACAATGAACGCATGGTCATCATTCGATTCTTAATTCCATATTGTTATTGGTTGTGTATTGACAAAGTATTGATCAGACTTCCAGGCACTTTGACTTCCAGCTGGTTCCTGAAACATACATTTTACACCTTCCCAGCATAGCAACATTGAAGGGTATTGGAGAGAACCCATTGGGTGCTTTGAACCCCATTCATGATCCCATTGGCCAAAGGCCACAGGACAGTCAGAAAGTTTCGGGGAAAAAGGGAATAAAAACATACACCTTGAAGCCACCCCCTCAGCGATGACCCACAGCAGAAGATGGTACTGATTCCTGAGAAGACCCAGGAGAAGACCTGGCCTGACATCTGGAATCCAATTTGTGGAAGAAATCCAGCCCTACATCAGATAGGAAGGAGATTCTAAAGCCCCAGCTCAACCACGTGGATTGTTGTGGGTAATATCCTTTCTCAGATGCATAGAGTTGATAGAGAGTAACGATTATGTGGATTAAGGAAACAGTCATCTGATATTTTTAATAGGAATATCTTACTAATGAAATTGAATTGAACAGCAAATCAAATTCTGTGCCCCTTTGTCCTCCATTGCTCTGTCTTTCTGGCAAGTACTTCCTCTGTTAGGTGGGGAGACCAAACCTGCACACAGCTCTCCAGGTGTGGTGTTACCAAAGCCTTGTACAACTCCAATAAGATATCCCAACTTCTAAACTCAAATCCTCATGCAATGAAGACCAATGTTCCATTTAGCATCCAAATTATGTGCTTCACTTTCATGTGTTTACTTTCATTGACTAGTGTAGAGGGCCACCCAGATCCCCTTGAACATCCACATTTCCCTAAGCCCACACTTATGCTGAGATTGTATATCTCTGGTTAATAATAACAGGTGCATTATAACTGGATGAGTTGATTATCACAATTAAATGGTGCGAGGGAGTTTTGAATAAAATCCAAAGCTTTATCTCTAGAGGGACTGGTTAATTGTGAAGTAAGTATTATTAGTGCAACTAAAAATCTAGGCACTCCAAACCAAAGACAACAGAGAGAAAACAGATCATGCAAATGGACAAAGATCAGAGTGGAATGGTTCAGAAAGGAAGAGACTATGTATCACCTATTAAGTAATACATAAATAGGCTCAAGGTGGGAAAGCAAGATACAGAGTGAAAATTAGACAATGCTTAAATGTTAATCCCAATTATATCAGGGCAGACAATTACAACAAAATACCAGGAAGTTCAAATTAATGTGAAGGCAAAAAAAGGGATAACTCCAACAGGTTGATCTGCCAAGAATGTGTGAAACATACATACAACTGCAAAGGTAAGTTAATGATCATACATGAATTGTATGAATACTATTTTTTGATTGCTATATGTTTGTATAATAGACTGGGATAGTTTGGTCTCAGACAAGTATTTTTATCCATGTTTGATGACAGCCTAGGTCTTATGGATAGATGGAACTTTAAAATCTATCATGTTATTTTTGGAAGGAGGACCATTCCAGACAAGCGCTGACGACAGATATAAATTCAACGCCTGTCTGTCAGAATCAATCTTCAGATTCCCGGGAATTTAGAAGAATCAGGGAATTCTCACAGAAACCTATAAATTTCTAACAAGATTAGACAGGGGGATGCAGGAAGGATGCTCTTGATGCCAGGGGAATCCAGAATCAAGGGTCATAGTCAAAAGGTAAAAGGTGGGCCTTTTAGGGCACAGATGAGATGGGTGTTTGAATCTGTGGATATCTCTGCAATGGAAGGAGTTGAGGCCAAAGCATTGAATATTTTCAAGAAGGAACTAGATTTCTTAGGGCTAAAATAATGATAGGAAATGGGGAGAAAGTGGATGCAGGGTATTGTCACTTAACCATATCACATTGAGTGGCAGAGCAAGCTAGTATGGCCAAATGGGGAGAAAGTGAGGTCTGCAGATGCTGGAGATCAGAGCTGGAAATGTGTTGCTGGAAAAGTGCAGCAGGTCAGGCAGCATCCAGGGAACAGGAGAATCGACGTTTCGGGCATAAGCCCTTCTTCAGGAAAGTATGGCCAAATGGCCTACTCCAGCTCCTGTATTCTATGTAATCCTGTGTGGGCCCATAGATGGTCACACAAAGTCAGGAAAACTTCAAACAGAAAGAATATAAAGGGAAGAAATAATAAAAGACTGATGGCCCATAAGCTCCTTCCTAAGAGTGTACCTCCTGCAGGCATGTTTCTGCTTTCAAGGGATATCCACAAAAAAAAACCCAGTTTTGTGCCAAAAAACTGGTTTTGTGCACCAATGGCTTGATGCACTGACATGTGGAATGATGTGCTGTGAAAGGCACAGTTTGAGAACAGCAATCAAACACCCCGTACTGCAGGTAATGAAAGGGCGAAGATATTCTCTCACTCAGAGTGCTGCCGGACAGCCACTGTCAAAAGCAACTAAGACAAATGAATTTCAATTATCTTGCAAACCAAGAATCTTGAAATCAACTGTTCAATCATGAACCTCAACACTACTGGCAACAATCATAGAGTCATAGAGTTGTGCAGCACTGAAACAGACCCTTCAGTCCAACTTGTCCATACCAATCAGGTATCCCAGTCTGACGTAGTCCCATTTGCCAGCATTTGGCTAATATCCCTCTAAACCCTTCCTACTCGTATACCCATCCAGATGATTTTTAAATTTTCTAATTGTACCAATCTCCACCACTTCAGCTGGTAAATCATTTCATACATGCACCACCCTCTGTATGAAAAAGTTACCCTTCAGTACCTTTAAACCTTCCCCCCTCACCTTAAACCTATGCCCTGTAGTTTTGGACTCCTCCACCTGGGAAAAAAGATCTTGGCTATTCACTCTATTCATCCCCCTCATGATTTTATAAACCTCTGTAAGGTCACCCCTCAACCTTTAATGCTCCAGTGAGAAAAGCTCCAGCCTGTTCAGCCTCTCCCTATAACACAAACCCTCCAACCCTAGCAACATCCTTCTAATTCTTTTCTGTACCCTCTCAAGTTTAACAACACCTTTCCTATTGAAAGCTGACCAGAATTATACATAGTATTCTAAAAGTGGCCTCACCACTAATGTCCTGTACAGCCACAACATGTCATCCTAACTCTTATTCTCAATGTTCTGACCAATGAAGGTCAGGGTGCCAAATGCCTTCTTCACTACCCTGTCTACCTGTGACTCCACTATCAAGGAACTATGCGCCCATACCCCAAGGTCTCGTTGTTCAATAACATCCCCATGGTCCTACGGTTTATTGTGTAAATCCTGTCCTGATTTGCCTTTCAAAAATGCAAAAACTCACGTTTATATAAATTAAACTCTATCTGCCACTCTTTGGCCAGTTAGCTCATCTGATCAAGGTCTCATTGTACTCCTGCAAACGTACTAACCACACCTCCTACATTCACATCCAAATCATTTATATGAATGACAAAAGCAGTGACCAAGTGGCACACCATTGTTCACAGGCCTCAAGTCCAAAAATTAACGCTCTACCACCACTCTCTGTTTCCTAACTTCAAGCCAATTTTGTATCCAATTGGCTAGCTCCATCTGGATCACATGTAATCTAACCTTACTAACCAGCCTACCACTTGGAACCTTGTTGAATGTTTTGTTGAAATAGACAACATTTGTTGCTGGGCCTCCATCACACTCCTGCTTTGATTTGTGTCTTGTAGATGGTGCGCAGGCTTTGGGGATTCAGTTTTTTGCTGCAGTATTCCTGGCCTCTGACCTGTTCTTGTAGCCACACTATTGAGGCAGTGAGTCTAAAGTTTAGATTCTGATCAACGATAACCCCTGGGATATTGATAGTAGGGAATTCAGCAACAGTGATGCCCTTGAATGACAAGGAGCGATAGTTTGAATTTCTTTCATTGTAGATGGTCATTGCCTGGCATTTGTGTGGTGCTAATGGGACTTTCCACATGTTATCCCATGCTGGATATCATCCAGATCTTGCTGCATTTGAACATGGACTATCTCTGTTTTCTAAGAGTTACAAATGGTGTTGAACATGGTACAATCATGAGCAAACTTTTTCAATTCTGACCTTATGATGGAGGGAATGTCATTGGTGAAGCAGTTCAAGGTGGTGGCCAAGCATACTGTCCTGTGGGAATCCTGCAGAATCCTGGAACTGAAGAGCTCACCTTTGTACCAGGTGTAACACCAATCAGCGAATAATTTTTTCTGACTTCCATTGACTCTAACTTTGCTAAGTCTCCTTGGTGCCACCCTTAGTCAAATATGGCCTGAACAACAAAGGCAGTCCTTCTCACCTCACCTCTGCAGTTGAGCTCCTTTGTCTATGTTCAAACTTAGGCTGAAATGAAGTCAGGAGCTAAGTGGTCTTAGCAGAGGCCAACCCAAGCATCAGCAAGCAAATTACCATAAGTGAGTTATATCATCTAGACTCAAAGTATTAGATTAGCTTCGATTCTCTACAGTATGGAAACAGGTCCTTCGGCCCAACAAGTCCACAGTGACCCTCCAAAGAGCAACCCACCCAGACCTATTCACTAACATTTACCCCTGACTAATGTACCTAACACTATGGGCAATTTAACATAGCCAATTCACCTAACCTGCTCATCTTTGGATTGTGGGAGGAAACCCAAGCAGACACAGGGAGAATGTGCAAACTCCACACAGACAGTCACCTAAGGTGGGAATTGAACCCGGGTCCCTGGCACTGTGAGGCAGCAGTGCTAACCACTGAGCCACCATGCCACCTATTAGCTTGCTCACTCTTCACAGATGCTGCCTGACCCATTGTGATTTCCAGTAATTTTTGTTTTCAGCGCAGATTCCAGCATCTGCAGTAAGTTGCTAGATAACACTGTTGATAGCTGCTTCCACCATTTTCTGCTGATTGAATGTGAACTGATGGCCAGTGATTGTTTGAATTTGTCCTGTTTTGTTGTATAGAGAAGGTACCTGAGCAAATTTTCACATTACAGCAGAATCCCTGTATCCTCAGATTTGGTTTCATTTGATTGAGGTTTACTGCAGCTCAAAAATATTTCATGGAACACTCCAGAAATAATTCCAGGGGGTTGTTGGGGAGATAAATTTCCCATTTAAATGATAGTGTTCGCTATTATCTGGGGTTTTGGACATTTGGGGTAGGTCTTGAAACATATCACCGGCAGATATGGGGGGGAACCTGTATTGGGTAGATGCCAGTGTTATAGCTCTGCTGAAACAGCCTGGCTAGGGCTCAGAAAATTCTGGAGCACAAGACTGTGTGTGATGTGAGGGCATATAACCTTTGCAGTATTCATAGCCTTCAAATCCTCTATAAGATCATTTGGAGGGAATTGAATTACATGAAGTTTGAAGATGTCTGAGATGTATTAACCACTCAGCTCTTCTGCATGAAAATTATTGCAAATCCCACAGTCCGCTCAGCCTTGTCTTTAATATAGGTGGGTTGGACTTGGAGGCTATTGTGGACCTCCATCCTTGAGTGAGTTGTTTAATATTCCACTGGTGTTCATGATTCAGCATGACAGTATGCAGATCTTAGATCAGATCACTTGGTTGTGATATCAAACAGCCTTGTCTGCCACTTGCTGCTTATGCAGTTTGGCACACAAATCATCCTGTGTCATAACTTCACCAGGTTGACACCTCAGTTTTAGGCTTGCCCGATGCTGTGCTTGCCATGTCCAGCTGCATTCCTTATTGAGCCATGTTTGATCCCCTGGCTTGATGGTAGCATTGGACTTATGCCGGGCCATGACGCTACAGATGCCATTGGAGGACAATTCTTCCACTGCTGATAGCACTCAGTGCCTCACAGATACTCGGTCTTGAGTTGCTAGATTTGTTCAAAATCTTTTGCATGGTAAGTAATGTCACACAATGGATAGTATTTTTAGTGTGAAGACAAGGCTTCATCTCTACAAGAACTGTGTGGTGATCACTCTGACTGATACTGTCATGGACAGATGAATCTGTGGTAAGGAAGCTGTTGAAGATGAGGTCAAGTGTGCTTTCCATCTTGATGGTTCCTGTCAGAATCTGCCACAAATCTAGTCTAGTAGCTACTTCCTTTCAGACTCAATCAGCTCAGACAAGGTAGTGCTGCCCTGCCACTATCGGTGATGGACATAAACCCAGAGAATATTTTGGATCCTTGCTACCTTCAGTGTTTCCCCCAAGTCATGATCAATAAAGCCTAGCTAAGTTGGTTCATTTAAAACATAAATCCATTTGATCTGGGAGGAAGGGATCCTCAAGGGAAAGGATCCTTGGTAAATTGACCTTGAGGTGGGATCAAGGGGAGTCAGTTCTTCCCATGTTACTCATGAGCTAATGAATTGAGGTATCCCAGTCTGGAACTGTTAGCAAACTGGGGAACCTCACTTGAGGACCGGTTGTATCACCAACCTAAATACTTTTGTCATAGTTTTTGATTGGGTTCCCATGAAATAAATGCATGCAACTTGACTTATTGGGCCTGCAGTGACTGGTAGCTCATCTGACCGATTCACTGAATTGGAATAGTTTTTGAAGTCAGCCATTGGAATAAAAACTAAAATGGCCTGAACAGACAAAGATTATTTAAATTGAATATAACCTTCTGTCCTACATGTCTGAGGTTTTGTTTTGAGGTTTGATGTAGATTGAAATGTGAAGCCTGACAAACCCCAACTACAAAGAAGGCTCTTAATTATGTATATGGATATGACTCCAATCTGTTGTTTGAGATTCAACAGTGAAGACATGTAAAATTGAGCCTCTCCCTCACCAATGCCCTGAGTAAGTAGAATTATATGAGATACCTGCATTAAACATGATCGTATAAGAATTTTGAATTAAATGTAATATACCCCTCTTCCCATGCATAAAATATAATGGCCTGAACTTTGCAATCTTTAGTGAATGATGGCATATGTCATTGTCCTTGAGAATATCTACCCGTAATGGTGAAATGATTTCTCTGACGTAAAGTTTTCTTTTCCTAATGTTAATATCCACACTGTAATTGGTAAATTGTAAATTGGAGGCCTGATTACTAAGGCAACTAAGAAGTGACCAAAACTCCAAGAGTTCTCATTGACTCTAACGACTTGGTATAAAGACAAAACAGAAAGGAATGTAATGCCTGTCTTTAATCATAAAGACACACATGTTTGGTAACTGCTCGAGGCTAAATAGCCCTTTATCTAGCCTATCTTCTTGCATATTACAAACCTCTGTGAAAGCATTAGAAGTAAAACTTTCATAATATTATGACATTTTGATGCATTATAATGTTTAAACTTCCTGATCACCATAATAATCTCCTTTTGTTCATATTGAGATAGCTATTAATTACCTAGAAAAGAAACCTTTTGACATTGCTACACACAATCTTCCTTTTTCCACTTTAAGTCAAAAGGTTACTTTGTTTTTTTTCGTAAACAAGTCAAAGAGAACAGATGTAATTTAGAAAAAGAGAACATCTGTGGTTTACAGTAATTATTTTGCAGAAATATTATCTTAAGTAAAGTCTTTAGATAATGTCTGTTTAAATTAAATTCATTTTTACATTATTTAAATAGCTTTTGTAAATATTTGCAGAATATTTATTTGTTTTCTTAAATTCATAGAATAGTAACAAAAAGAAGGTAGTTTATCTAAGTCTTCAAATGCTTGAAGTGCAACAAAAATATACTCAAGAGGCTTAAATTCCTGTTTCTGAACCATACACAATTATAATCACTTTGTTACATTTTAATATTGTGACATTTCTAATTAGAAGTCTGTGGTGTCTATGAGTGATCCATAATGCAAGAATATGTCTCTCTGAAACTTTTTGATTTAGTGCTGTCAGTGGTAACTGAATTTGATTTAAATGACACATTGACTGACTTCTGATAAAATGTGTTCGTATGCAAAGGTGAATTATTTATGGCTGTTTTAATTAAACTAATTTTAAAAGAAAATAAGCAAAGTCTGGTTAGCTATGGATGTTGTCATAAGTCTTCTGTAAGCGTAAATTGTTAGTGGGTCGATGGATGTCACCAGCAACTGGCACACTGTTTAAAACTCATGCAGATATATCGGAATCAGTGAAAGATATTCACTAAAATCAAATGGTCATTTCTCAAAGCCATTCTAGACAGAATCCATGAGATGCTGAACGAATGTGATGTCTGCAATCTCTGTTAAAAACTTTAGAGTGAGAATGAACGTGATGTGGTGAGGGGCTGGGCAGGTGGGGAAGGAGTTGGGGGCAGCAGGGGGATCCCTTCGTATCCAGAGCAATATTTACCCTTCCACCAACATCACTAACCTAATTCATTATCATGGCATCATGCTTATATGGGAACACGGTGAGTACAAATTATTTGATTGCAACATCCTCCACACTATAATGTTGACTTCATCACAATAAATACCGAAACAGGTGAAAAACCAGCTTGGGACATTGTTGGGTTGGAAAGTTCACTGTACAACTGCAACATTTTCTTTGTTACATGGGAAGGAGGGGACATCATTTATCCTCAGATTCTGTTCCACCACTCAATTAGGTCATAACTGATTTATAACTGAAGATCATACATTCACATTTCCCCATATCCCTTCATATCATTAGATAATAGGAAGTTATGAACTTCAAATTTAAAATTGATTGAGCATCAATAGTCATCTGTGGGAGTCTTTCAAACTTACATCATGTTTGTTTTTGTATAAAAAAGGAGGAATATGTGTAATAATGATGATGATGTGCTTGATGTCATAATTCTAACATTAATTGTCATATTCCATCCAGACTCTGAGAAGAGAAGAATGGGAGAATTGTACTCAAGAGTTATAATCAATATTCTGTATGTTAGTCTGTAAATAAAAAAAGTTTATTGGAATTACTGAGTCAGCCAATAGTTACTCTTAGATAAGATGGAGTCAGAGCTGTAGCAGAATCAGAGTAAGCATAATCTAGTCATTCCTGATGAAGGACTTATGCTCAAAATGTCGACTCTCCTGCTCCTCGGATGCTGCATGACCTGCTTTGCATTTCCAGCACCACACACTGCAACTCTGATCTCCAGCATCTGCAGTGCTCACTTTGTCCCATAGTCTAGCCATGCAGAACAATCTCAAGAGTGCAATAGGAGCACCCAATGCCCAAATCTAATGGTTGACAGAATTCATAAGGACAGAACCGAACTGGTTTGAATGAATGGAAGCAGTGGACTCTTCCTGCAGAGTGTGGCTCTAACGTATAGATTGTGGCCTTTATCCTAGACTCCCAAACGAGGGGAAATTGTTATTATCTACCCCATTTGTAGCCTTTAACATTTTGAAAACTTTAATATTGCAATTTCTGGAGAATACCACCGTGATATTTGTAATTACTCCTCAATACTTAAACCTTTGAGAACAGTTAATGTTCTTGTAAAGCTGAATTGCACTTGCTCCAATTCCAATACATCTTGCATAGGTTTTGTCGCATAGATCTGCCCAAAATACTCCAGGTCTAACTTAACTGGAAACAAAGACAGAAATTGTTAGAAAAGCTCAGCAGATCTGGCAGCATCTGTGGAGAGAAATCAGAGTTAATGTTTCAGGTGGAGCATTAATTCCTCAGAACACTGACTTACAGCATCCACAGTTCTTTCGGTTTTTATTTAGCATTTAACTAGGGTTTTGTACAGCGGAAGCTTGACTTCCAAATTCTAGATTCTAAATATAAAAGCTAGCATTCTATTAGGTTATTTGATTATATTTTGGAATATGCTCATGTCATTTTAATAGCTTAGATACCTGGACCTCCCAGGCTCTTTGAACCGTCTGGCAATAGTAGTAAATGCTGGCCTCGTCAGTGCTACCTGTATCCTCTGAACAAACTTAAAAATGCAGACTCTTTTCACACAGTCAGTGAAAACTGTTCAACCTCGTGTCCCCAAAGCATGTGCCCGAGTCTCTGGATTACTACCCTAATGACATTGCCACTAGGTCATAATCTCTCCAGATAGTGAGCTCAATCTTGTTGGTCAGTTGGTGCACATTTCAGCATAAATATTATTTGCTTTTAACTTTCTGGAAGTGAGAGCAAATAACAGCACAATGAGGGCAGCAGGAGGGTTTAATGAGTGGAGAAGCAACCCGGTTTCTCCTTAACCAAAGATAATTAAGAATTCAAAACAAATTAAGGATAAAAGAAGCTAAATTGGTCATATTCGGTACAGAAAGAGAAATAAAGAGAGAGGAGAAGATCAGATTAACAGAAGGTGCAGAAGAAAAACAACAAATTCATAAAAGGTTGGAATTTTTAAATTTCTCAGAAGAGTTTACCATATCCAGGAATGAGATACATCAGGACTTCCTTTTCCGTTCTTTGGGCAAGAAGTTTCATTGGCATATTACATTAACAATTTTCAAGTGTAGCTACAATGTTTTAATTAGTTCTAACACTGTGCTTTGAGCAAAAGGGCAAAACCAGCAAGTTCTTCAAAATAAAAACTGAAGAGGCTTTTCTTTATTTGAAGCAAATAGCATGACAGTATAAATTAACCAGCATCTTCTGGATATTTTTAAATCATGATATATCTCATCTACCCCAAACGTGGCGATTATTTTGCACTTAATGGGCTGGATTTTATAAAGTCAAGAGTGGGGTGTTGGAAAAGCACAGCAGGTCAAACAGCATCCAAGGAGCAGGAGAATCGATGTTTCGGGCATAAGCCCTTCATCAGGAATGAGGCTTGTGGGCCGGGCTGCTGAGAGATAAATGGGAGGGATGTGGAGCTGGGGGTAAGTAGCTGAAAATGCAATAGGTAGATGAAGGTGGGGAGAAGGTGATGGGTTGGAAAGGAGGGTAGAACAGATGGATGGGAAAGATGACAGGCAGGTCAAGAGGGCGGTGCCGAGTTGGAGACTTAGGACTGGGATAAGGTGGGAGGGAGGGTAAATGAGGAAACTGGTGAAATCCACATTAACCCTGTGTGGTTGCCGGGTCCCAAGGCGGACGATGAGGTGTCGGATGATAAGGGTTTGGCGATGGAGGAGGCCCAAGACCTGCATATCCTTGGTTGAGTGGGAGAGGGAGTTGAAATGTTGAGCCATGGGGTGGTGGGGTTGGTTGGTGCAAGTGTCCCAGAAATGTTTTCTGAAATAATCTGCAAGTTAGCGTCCTGTCTCCTCAATGTAGAGGAGACTACATCGGATGCAACGGATACAGTAGATGACATTGGTGAAGGTACAGGTAAATGTCTGCTGGATGTGGAAGGATCCTTTGGGGCTTGGTTGGAGGTGAGGGTGGAGATGTGGGCACAGGTTTTGCGGTGGGAGGGGAAGGTGCCAGGAGTGGGGTGTGGACTGGTGGGTGGCGTGGACCTGACAAGGGAGTCACGGAGGGAATGGCCTATCTGGAAAGCTGATAAGGGTGGGGAGGGACATATATCCCAAGTGGTGGGGTCTGTTTGTAGGTGTCAGAAATGGCGGAGGATGATGCAATGTGTACAGAGGTTTGTGGGTGGAAGATGAGGACCAGGATTGTTCTGTCCTTGTTGCGTTGGGAGGGGTGGGGTTCAAAGGCAGAAGTGCGAGATGTGGAAGAGATGCACTGGAAGGCATCGTTGACCACATAGTAGGGGAAATTGTGGTCTTTGAAGAAGGAGGCTATCTGGGATTTTCTGTGATGGAATTGGTCATCCTGGGAGAAGATGAGGTGGAGGTGGAGGAGTTGGGAATAAGGGATGGAGTTTTACAGGAGGCAGAGTGGGAGGAGGTGTAGTCCAGGTAGCTGTGGGAGTCTGTTGGTTTGTAGTGGATGTCTGTGGTTAGTTGGTCACCTGAGATGGTGATGGAGAGGTGCAGGAAGGGGAGGGAGGTGTCCGAGATGGTCCAGGAGAACTTGAGGTCAGGTTGAAAGGTATTAGTAAAGTTGATGAACTGTTCAACCTCCTTGTGGGAGCACAAAGTACTGCCGTTACAGTCATCGATGTAGTGGAGGAAAAGGTGGGGGCTGATGCCGGTGTAGCTGCAGAAGATAGACTGTTCCACGTAGCCAACAAAGAGACAGGCCTAGCTGGGCCCATGTGAGTGGCCATGGTGACCCCTTTAGTTTGGACGAAGTGGGAGGATTGGAAGGAGAAGTTGTTAAGGGTTGAGGACCAGTTCAGCCAGGCAGATGAGGGTGTCAGTCGAAGGGTACTGTTTGGGACGGCGCCAGAGGAAGAATCAGAGGGCTTGGAGGCCTTCATTATGGTGGATAGATGTATAAAGGGACTGGATGTCCATGATGAAGATAAGGCATAGGGACAGGGGAAACAAAAGTTTTCTGGAGAAGGTGAAGGCCGTGGGTGTTGTCCCGAATATAGGTGGAGAGTTCCTGGACTAAGAGGGACAGCAAGGTGTCAAGGAATGCAGAGATGAGTTCAGTAGGACAGGAGCAGGCTGAGACAATGGGTTGACCGGGGAAAACATGTTTGTGAATTTTTGGTAGCAGATAGAATCGGACAGTGTGGGGTTCACGGACAATGAAGTTGGAGGCTGTGGATAGGAGATCCCCAGTGGTCTGGGAGATGATGGTTTGGTGATGGGAGGTGTGGTCATGGTTGAGGGGGCAGTAGGAGGAGGAGTCGCGAGTTGGCGCCTGGCTTCAGAAGTGTAAAGGTTGGTGCACCATACTACTACTGCACCCAACTTGTCTGTTGGCTTGACAGTGAGATTGGGGTTGGAGTGGAGGGAGTAGAGGTCTGCGCATTGCAAGGGTGAGAGGTTGGAGTGGGTCGGGGGGGTGGACAGGTTGAGGCGATCTATGTCACAGCAGCAGTTTATAAAGCCATCAAGTTTGATCAGCAGACCATAAGGTATAAGAGCAGAATTTGGCTGTTCGACTCATCAAGTCTGCTCTGACATTCCATCATGGCTGATATATTTCTCAAACATATTCTCTCAACTTCTCTCCTTAATTTTTGATCCACTTATTAATCAAGGCCTATCAACCTCTGTCTTAAAGACTCAATGGCTTGGCCTCCACAGCCTTCTGTGGCAATGAATTCCACAGGTTAACCACCCTCTGGCTGAAGAATTTCTTCCTCATCTCAAATCTAAAGGGTCATCTCTTCACTCAGAGGCTGTGCCCCCGAGTCCTAGTCTCGCCAACATCCTCTCTGCATTCACTCTACCCAGGCGCCTCAGTATTATGTAACTTTTGATTAATACCCCCGCAATCTTCTCAACCTCATCAGATTTAGAATCCTTAACTGTTCCACATATGACAAGTCCTTCATCCCTGGCATCATGCTTGCAAATCTATTCTGGACCCTCTCCAAGGCCAGCACATCCTTTCTTAGATTTGGAGCTCAAAACTGCTTACAATATTCCAATTGCAGATTGGCAAACTTAGGAAAACTCATGTTGCCTGTGTCAGGAAAGCCTGCCAATGCGAAGAGCCACTCAGGCACTTAAGTTGCCAGTGGTGGGTCTTTCAGAGGAGCAAGACCATGAGGGGCATATTTCCCAAGAGCTGCTGATGAATCAGTATTGCCACTGGCTATGACTCCTCCCACAACAATGCCCATCAGGGCTCAGAATTGTGGACTGAGCCTGGCCTCTGTGAAAAAATGGCAACATGGATTTCATGAGTTGGAAAACTTGAGGAGACATGTGTAGGAGAGTTGGCATCAATGTCAGGGGTTGGCTCTCAGTAAGGCCAGACCAAGTAAGGATAGCAGTTTCCTTCCCTAAAGAACATTATTGAACAGTTGAGTTTTTCCTGACAATTGACAATGGATTTATGGTTATCATTACACTCTTAATTCCAGGTTTTTATTAAAATTAAAGTCCACCAGCTGCCATGTCCCCAGAATATTACTTGGGTCTCTGCATTTTACAGGAGAAAGTGAGGCCTGCAGATGCTGGAGATCAGAGCTGAAAATGTGTTGCTGGAAAAGCGCAGCAGGTCAGGCAGCATCCAAGGAGCAGGAGAATCGATGTTTCAGGCTGAAGAAGGGCTCATGCCCGAAACATCGATTCTCCTGCTCCTTGGATGCTGCCTGACCTGCTGCGCTTTCTCTGCATTTTACAGTCAAGCAATAATACCAGTGGGGTTGTTGCCACTGCCAGAATTATAATTTGGCTTCATCATTTGAAGGGATGGAGGAAGAAATTAATTCATAGCCTTCAAAAGAGAATTGGGTAAATGTTCAAAGGGGTAAAACTTTGGGGAATGAATGGAGTCACAGAGTTAATTAGATAACTACATTTAATTCCGATCTCCCTGCTATAGGAAAAACGTTGCCAAGCTTGAAAGAGTTCAGAAAAGATTTACAAGGATATTGCTGAGGTTGGAGGGTTTGAGTTGTAGGGAGAGGCTGAATAGGCTGAGGTGATTATTGATTTGATTTGATTTGATTTATTGTTGTCACGTGTACCTAAGTACAGTGAAAAGTTTTGTTTTGTGGGCAGTACAGGCAGATCATAACATCCAAGGACATAGGGTGATTGAATAGATTGAGACGTACAAGGTTATAGCTGCACATGAGGTGTACAAAAACAAGATCAACATTCAATTTGAAATTTAAGAGGCCCATTCAGAAATCTAGGAACAGTGGGAGGAAACTGGTCCTGAACCAGTTGGTTTGTGTGTTTAAGCTTTTGCATCTCCTACCTGTTCAAACTTTTGTACCTTCTGCCTGGAAGAGATTATAACCAAGTAGGCGAGGTTTTTGATGACGTTGGCTGCCTTTCTGCAGCAACAAGAAGTGTAAATGGAGTCAAAACATGGAAGGTTGGCTTGGAGGATGGTCTGGACTGTGTTCTCAACTCTCTGTAGTTCCTTACACTCCTGGACAGAGTCAAGCCATGGTGCACTGAGATAGAATTCTTTCTATGGTCTAGCTGGAAAAATTGGTGTAGGTCCTTACAGACATGCCAAATTTCTTTCGCCTCCTGAGTAATGGCTAAGAGGTAATGTTGTAGAGGTTTGTAAAATCATGAGGGGCATGGATAGGGTGAATAGCCAGTGTCTTTTCCTCAGGGGAGTGGAGTCCAAAACTAGAGGACATAGCTTTAAGGTGCAAGGGGAAATAGTTAAAAGAAATTTAAGGGACAATATTTTCACACAGAGGGTGGTGCATGTATGGAATGAGCTACCAGAGGGAGGGGTGGAAGCTGGTACAATTACAGCATTTAAAAGACATCTGGATGGGTACATGAATAAGAAGGGTTTAGATGGATACAGGCCAAATGGTGGCAAATGGGACTAGATTAATTTAGAATATCTGGATGAGTCGGACCGAAGGGTCTCTTTCCATGCTGTCTGACTCTATGAGTCTATGACATGGCAGAGGCATAATGGCCGAATTGCCTCCTCTGCAGTACCATTTCACCATGCCATGATTATCTCCACATTTTGAAAAATATATATACTTGTGTGTCTGACAATGATTAAAACATGGCATTGAGGAAAATTAAAAAAAAAGTTTCTGGCTTATAATTCATACAAGCAGAACATTTTTTTCCTTTTAATATTAATTAATTACGTATTGTGCAGCTTGTAGATGATCAGTTGACAGATATAATCTTTTGTCCCCACTCACGGCTGAGAACCTAACACACTCCCCACTTCATTGCTCATAAATTAATCGGATTAGTCAGACCGTGGCTTGAGTTTGACTTTCATCATCATCTCTATCGTTACACATGTTTGAACAGAAAAGTAACCTTGAAATTTCAAATGTCTTTGTTGTATGTTGCGTTAGCAGAGTCCAGTATCGGTTCTGTTAACTGTGAAAATGAATGAGAGTGAGTCTACGTCATTTTGATTCAGTACCAGTATTCACAAACAGGAAAAGGTAACCATAAATTTTCAGCCATATCTAAGATTGTGAGATATCAATTTTAAAAAGTGAATGTAAATATTTTGATAAATACACATGAAAAGAAATTAACTAGCAAACTAAAAATATGAAATGGTATCACATTTATCATGTTGATACATACATATGCATCTCAATACACCTGTACGTAAACATGAGTAAACAATGCTCAGCTGTACATGGTGAAAAAATAAAGACATATTCGCACAACAACGATGCGCCTTCATATTGTGATTTTATGTAGTGCCTTCAAACATGGCCGGTCTGATGGGCTGGGGTTGCCTATTTCTCACTGTCACTATAAATGTTGGTCATGAACCAGTCGATTTTAAAAAAGGTCCCGTTATAGGGATATTTTAAGTTAATGGACCAAACGGGTTCAGAGGTGATTTTTGCTGCCCTGTAGGGGGAAGTCCTACCCTCAAAAGCTAACGTCCAATCTGATTGGCTGATAGCTCCAACAATGCCAGCAATGCGGGGCACTGTTGGGACTGCAAGCAGTCTCCGAGCTGAAGGCAGCTCATAGGATATTGCTGTCCATTTTCATCCTGTCTTTTAATCATTATCACAGGAAAATTGGTCTACACCCCCCCCACCCACTGACACACCAATCAAATTATGACATGGGCTATATAATATTTGGGTCAACTGGCCTGATAGCAGGCTTAATGGGCCATTAATTATTTTACAGTGGCAGGTAAGCTATAAATTTTGCCATGTACAGGGGCATGAGGGTACACTCTCTAACTCACTCTCCCATTCATTCAGGTGCACATATCTCAATATCTTTGTAAAAATAGAAGTGGAGAAATGAGGGAGATGGAAAACCAGCTTTATATCCAATTTTCTGTTTAACTCAACTGTTAAACTTGTACAAAGTTAAAAATCACACAACACCAGGTTATAGTCCAACAGGTTTAATTGGAAGCACACTAGCTTTCGGAGCGACGCTCCTTCATCAGGTGATAGTGGAGGGCATGTTCAGATCATTAAATTTGCCTGTAAAGTAAATAGTGTGGGTGAAATCTATCCCAAGATTAAAACAAGTTGTGGTTTGGAGGTTTTGTGATGCAGTAAAACCAAACAAATTTTCTAAGATTTGTGAATACTAGCTTTTTCTGGAGCCAATGTCATTCAGAACTGATTGAATTTGAGTTTTGTTCAGCAAAAGAAATCATAACTTGCTATTCTATTTGTAACAGATTACTCTCTTCCTCTCTCTGTGATGAACATGAAATAAATGCGAAGAACTTAGAACTCAGCGGCCAACCTAAATAATTTTGTCACTGCAGTCACAGACTTCATTAGTAAATCTGTAGCAGACTGCATGTCAAAAAACTTAATCCAAATGTTCCCCAACTGAAAAACATAGATGAACAGGGAGATCCACTCCCTGCTGAAGTCCAGGTCTGAGGCGTACATGTCACGTAACTCTGATCTATATAGGAAATCTAGGAACAGCCTTAGGAAGACCATCAGAGATGCCAAGAGACGATACCAAACTAAGTTTGAGACCCAAACCAAACACATGGATGCTAGTTGTCTGTGGCAAGGCTTACATGACATAACAGGCTACAAAGTGACGTCAAACAGAATCATGGGCCGTACATGCCTACCTGTCATGCTCAATGCATTCTACACTTGTTCTAAACAGATCAGTGAAACAACAGCCTCACATGCATCAGTATCCACAATCACTGCTGCAGATTGGCCTTCTTGACAGTGAACCCACAGAAAGGGACTGGCCTCAATAGAATCCCTGGCCTTGCGCTCAGATCCTGTGTGGGCCAGCTGGCGAGAGTATTCGCAGACATCTTTAACCCCTCCTTACTACGATCTGGAAGTCTCCACCTGCTTCAAAATGTTTACCACCATCCTGGCGGCAAAGGAAAATCATGCAGCTTGCCTCAATGTATTGCCGGTGGCTCTGACCTGCATAACTATGAAGTGCTTTGAGTGCTTTACATCACTCCAACATCCCAAACTGCCTTGATCCTTTGCAATTTGCTTACCGGTACAATAAGTCTATAGCAGCCACCATCTCCCTGGCCCAACACTCATCCCTGGGAGTATCTGGATAACAAGGATAAAACCCTTCCCTACATGTAAATCTGGGGGAGAATATAGTTCACCAGCAACCACTGTGGATGCTGCAATGTTAACTTATCAATAATACTGAATTACAGATAGATAATGCAAATTCTGAGATGATGGATCCCACTGGAGATTATTAAAAAGGATGGGATTGGAGCTGATAAACAAAGACGTTACATTGACTTGGAGAAGTGAAACAAGAGGTAATTAAAATGTAAATGTTTTTGACACTGGAGGTGTAAGGCCCTCTATATGCAAATTTAGAATTATGTTCTTTTTGCTTTGTTCTAAATATTTTTCTTGGAAGGCTCTGACACAAGAGCCCAAACTGAATTGAATAATTTAGCAAGTCAACTTTCAACACATTTCATTGAGTAATAAAATTCAGTATTTGGAGATTCTAGGCTGAATAGTCTCAGAAATCGGGTGCACAAACAATGTTATGTCTTTACAAAAATATTTAAGATCATCCCATTTAGTTGAAGGATTCTCCCAAAAAATTGACATCGCTCATTTCTATTATTTATTAATTTTTACTGCTAAAACTTGATACAACCTATTTGTTCACTTCAATACTTTGCAGAGTATTTGCTAAAAAGCGGACTCACCATGGAACTAAATCATCACAGCTCACAAATGTCCCAGATTTAACTGCCAATGCAGACTAAACATTTTAAAATATTACCATTGGAGCATCCAGTCCATCTGCACTGTTGCATTTTGGTTACAGGGGTGTTACAACTTGCACTCCTGGATCGCTAATTATGATCAACTTACATCTACTTTAAATGCACATCCTGGCTCACAACTGAAAGATGGTCACAAGATGCTGCACCAGACGGTCATTAGTCTCCATGACACCATAGTCAACAGTTGTGGGCATTTTCAGCAGGATAAAGCAGGTGAAGAAGGGAGAACCAGGGTGAATTATAGCACTGAGAAAGCAGGAGAGAGATCAGCAGCATCTTCTAATATCAATTTACAAATGTGTGTGAAATTCATGGACAGATCAGGAACACTGTGAATCCTTATGTGGAAGATTTAATATACCTGAAAGTGTTAAATTTATGTTAAGGACTCACTGTATTAAATGCAAAAAAGTGAAACTTCAATTTAAGTTTACCTTTCAATAAGTTAATAAGAGCTCAGCATATTTGTTCGGAGTTCAAAATACAAAAGTTATCCACATCTACCTCAATGAATTGAGGTTCAGATTTACGAAGGCTTGTCTGATCAAGTTTTCTCTGGCATAGACCTAGCAACCAACTTTCAGCCATTGACTGATGAAAGCTACTGTGACTTCCACTGTCACATTCAGAATATCATTAATATGGACAAGATAACAGGATTCTCTTCCCACCTTCTCGACACCCCCAAGATGCTGTCCTGGAAGGTGACAAGAAGGAAAATTAATGATGTGGATTGGCATTTAGGGAACGTTTACCTACTTCACATCACTTTCAATTTGGGATGGTAAAGTCCGTGTTCAACCTTCCTGAACCCTGACCAAATAACGTGGTCAGTCTAAGGGCATTGACCTACCAATGGTCTAATTAATTTTATTTCCTGGTCAGCAAGGAAAGAGACAACTTTCCTGAGTCAAAAATGGAACAGTCTGCTGTCAGATTGGGACGGCCCAATTTGCCTAATTCAGCTGACATACAGTGGGGAGCAGGGAGGAACTGAAATCTAGGCCCCTTCCCTTGTCTCTGACCCTCTTCTCCCCGTGACCCTCGCCCTGCAATATCACCATCATAAAACCACTCATAGGTTTGCTGGTGCAGGTCTTTATTACTGCTGTTCATCCACCAAGCTGGACCTGCCACAGGTCAATGTTTCTCAGAATTGTAGCATCTCTCATTGGAGAGAGTGGATGAGTCAGGCTGATATTTTAAGTTTAATCAAGAGACCTGGCTCTATAAAACATATAATCAAGAAAGAACCCACTCTACAGAAACTTGGCTCAAAGATGGGCAGGACTGGCAGCTTAATGTTTCAGGATACAAATGCTACAGGAAGGAAAGAAAGGGAGGCAAGAGAGGAGGGGGAGTGGCGTTTTTGATAAGAGATAGTATTGCAGATGTGCTGAGGGAGGATATTCCCAGAAATACATCCAAGGAAGTTATTTGGGTGGAACTGAGAAATAAGAAAGGGATGATCACCTTATTGGGATTGTATTATACACCCCCAAATAGACAGAGGAAAACTGAGAAACAAATTTGTAAGGAGATCTCAGTTATCTGTAAGAATAATAGGGTGGCTATGGTAGGGGATGTTAACTTTCCAAATGTTGACTAGAACTGCCATTGTGTTAAGGGTTTAGCTGGAGAGGAACTTGCTCAGAGTGTACAAGAACATTTTCTGATTCAGTATGTGGATGTACCTACCAGAGAAGGTGCAAAACTTGACCTACTCTTGGAATATAAGGCAGAGCAGGTGACTGGTGTGTCAGTGGGGGAGCACTTTGGGGCCAGTGACCATAATTCTATTAGATTTAAAATAGTGATGGAAAAGGATAGACCAGATCTAAAAGTTTAAATTCTAAATTGGAGATAGGCCAATTTTGACGGTATTGGGCAAGGATTTTCAAAAGCTGATTGGGGGCAGATGTTCGCAGGTAAAGGAACAGCTGGGAAATGGGAAGCCTTCAGAAATGAGGTAACGAGAGCCCAAAGAAAGTATATTCCTGTTAGGGTGAAAGGAAAGACTGGTAGGTATAATGGAATGCTGGATTACTAAAGAAATAGAGGGTTTGGTTAAGAAAAAGAAGGAAGCATATGTAAGGTATAGACAAGATAGATCGAGTGAATCCTCAGAAGAGTGTAAAAGCAGTAGGAGTATACTTAAGAGAGAAATCAGGAGGGCAAAAAGGGGACATGAGATATCTTTGGCAAATAGAGTTAACGAGAAGCCAAAGAGTTTTTACAAATACATTAAGGACAAAAGGGCAACTAGAGAGAGAAAATAGGACCCCTCAAAGATCAGCAAGGACGCCTTTGTGTGGAGCCGTAGGAAATGGGGGAGATACTAAACGAATATTTTGCATCAGTATTTATAGTGAAAAGACATGGAAGATATAGAGTGTAGGAAAATAGATGGTGATATCTTGCAAAATGTCCATATTACAGAGGAGGAAGTGCTAGATGTCTTGAAATGCATAAAAGTGGATAAATCCCCAGGACCTGATCAAGTGTACCTTAGAACGCTGTGGAAACGAGGGAAGTGATTGCTGGGTCTCTGACTGAGATAGTTGTATCATCGATAGTCACAGGTGAGGTGCCAAAAGACTGGAGGTTGGCTAAGGATTGATTAGGGATAGTCAACATGGCTTTGTGTGTGGGGAATCATGTCTCACAAACTTGATTCCTCAGTTTTTTGAAGAAATAACAAAGAGGATTGATGAGGGTAGAATGGTAGATGTGATCTATATGGACTTCAGTAAGGCGTTCAACAAGGTTCCCCATGGGAGACTGGTTAGCAAGGTTAGATCTCATGGAATACAGAGAAAATTAACCATTTGGATGCAGGACTGGTTCAAAGGTAGAAGACAGAAGATGGTGATGGAGGGTTATTTTTCAGAATGGAGGCCTGTGACCAGTGGAGTACCTAGGTTCACTACTTTTCATTATTTATATAAATGATTTGAATGTGACCATAAGAGGTATAGTTAATAAGTTTGCAGATGACACCAAAATTGGAGGTGTAGTGAAGAAGGTTACCTCAGATTGCAATATGATCTTGATCAGATGGTCCAATGAGCTGAGAAATGGCAGATGGAGTTTAATTTAGATACATGCGAGGTGCTGCATTTTGGGAAAGCAAATCTTAGCAGGACTTATACACTTAATGGCAATGTCCTAGAGAGTGTTGCTGAACAAAGAGACCTTGAGTGCAGGTTCATAGCTCCTTGAAAGGAGAGTCACAGGTAGATAAGATAGTGAAGAAGGCGTTTGGTATGCTTTCCTTTATTAATCAGAGTATTGAGTACAGGGGTTCGGAGGTCATATTGTGGCTGTACAGGTCATTGGTTAGGCCAGTGTTGGAATATTGTGTGCAATTCTGGTCTCCTTTCTATTGGAAAGATGTTGTGAAACTTGAAAGGGTTCAGAAAAGATTTACAAGGATGTTGCCAGGGTTGGAGGATTTGAGCTACAGGGAGATGTTGAACAGGCTGGGGCTGTTTTCCCTGGAGCATCAGGGGTTGAGGGGTGACCTTATATAGGTTCATAAAATCATGAGGGGCATGGATAGGATAAATACACAAAGTCTCTTCTCTGGGGTCAGGGAGTCCAGAACTAGAGGGCATAGGTTTAGGGTGAGAGGGGAAAGATATAAAAGGGACCTAAGGGGCAACTTTTTCAGGTATGTGTATGGAATGAGTTGCCAGAGGAAGTGGTGGAGGCTGGTACAATTGCAACATTTAAGAGGCATTTTGATGGGTATTTGAATAGGAAGGGTTTGGAGGGATATGGACCAGGTGCTGGCAGTTAGGACTGGATTGGGTTGGGTTATCTGGTCGGCATGGACGCGTTTGACTGAAGAATCTGTTTCTGTGCTGTGTATCTCTATGACTATAACTCTAAGTCGCATTGAAAGAGGAGCTGGCATCGGTGACCTCAGCACCTTGAATTTTCAGAGCATGGTCTAGTCTACAGACCTCCAAAACAATGGAGAGAAAAATAATGAATAGCTTCAGTTTGAAGCAGTGAAAGACTGTAACTTGATTCCATGTGAACTGTGGCACCCAGTTACAAATTACTTTGTCTGGTGTGAGCTAAGCCAAATGCTGCTTAGCCACAACTTTGTAATGACAGTTGTACTTGGAGGGTAAAGGAAATGGGCTGCTTAAAACTTCTCAGGTTGGCTGCTGAGGTGCATCATTAACACTCGTGATTGCACTCTTGTGAAGAACCTCTGTGTGCTTGAGGAGTAGGATGATGTATGTGATTGATTGTTGTACTTCTCAAGGCTTGTACAGCGATCGATTGCATGCTCCATCCTGCTCATTGACAATACGCAAGTTCGACAAACAATTTGGCCATAACTGTTTATCTCTTTCACTGAAACTGCAAGGCGGTGTACAGCTGGCTGACACCTGTGAGGAATGGTAAGAAACTGCAGTCAGTAAAACCTGACTACACTTTATTTTTTTTTCTGCAGCCGTTCAATAACAGTAAACAGAAGTGAAGGAAAACTTGCAGTATGTCCAGGTTCACTGCTTCAGGAGTGCAGTAGTAAATGAAGTCTTCAAAAACTTTCTTGGTCATTAAAATACACTACACATTTGCCTCACAGAGATTGTAATGTTGAAGTACTTTTGTGGAGTCCCCTGAAATTGCAGAAATTCTGTGGCTCTGCCTGTGAGGGTCCAATTCTCTGATTGATATTTTCTAATCAAATTGTTCCAAGATGATATTACACACTTCTGGAACAGGTCAGACTTGAACTCAGGTTTCCTGATCTAGAGGGACATTATAACTGCACCACAAGAGCCCCCCCACCCCCTCAATGATCTTATATCATGAGCTGAGTACTACTCATTTCATACCATTTCTTTAAAGGCATGAGGTATTCCAGATTGGAGAACACTTCTCCAGCAATCTTTCTTTCATAGGATGCTGACTGCTTTAACTTGTAATAAAATGAGCCATACTAAACAAAGACTTTTAATTACAACGTGTCTGGCCTGCTAGCTAAAGCATGATATGTGACGATATAAGCCCTTTAAAGTGGAGAAGAAGATTTAGAGGTTTCCAAAATTCAGAGAGGGAGTTGTGCAATACAACAATGGCTCAGCTCCTGCAAGCTTGTCAAGTGTCCTTTACCAAATGTTCGCTGCACACAAGGAGCTATAAAGAATATTGAATGTGTTGTCATTCAGTGCCAGACCAGCCCTTCCTCTACATGATCCAAGTAGCGATTTTGCTCGACGTTCCCTCTCCAACATTTATCCAACAGAATTTGAAGGTGGGACTCTTTAATCTGTGGTGAGCTTTGCCTCTGAATTATGTCACATATTGATCTTTCTTTGCTTGCCATTGCCTCTTATGTGAACACACTCTTGCAAAGTTGCACAAAGCATGCACACGACAACCATTCTAAAATGTTTACATGACGTATGCGCCATTTTTTACTTCGCTCCTGTCCTTCCAGTCAACTGCAATCCAACCAAACTGGGGTTTTAAAAACCGATCCTAAATTTTACATTTCTTTTAAAGCCATTGCTCCTCCTGTGGGTGTACAAATGAGATGTCCCCACAATTTCTGGTGCAAATGCCTCTCTGGACTATCAGAGAATGCCGCTCATGTTTCCCTGGTGGAAGCATCATGCCGTTCAACACGTGATACTTCTAAGTTATATCTGTCACATACTAAAAAGCTTGCTGTAACACATACAGCTTACCAACTTGTGTCAAATAAATTCTCTGTCTCAATATTTATGTTGGATACTGCCAACGTAAACTTGTCACATGGTGGTTATATCTCTAGCCAGTGACATATTGAAGTTATTCCTCAATTACACATCCTCAAATGCATGTTGTAGAGAAATTCTTTTATTTAGAACTAGAATTAGATTTAAAATTAATATCCTTTTCTGAAGAAGGCCCTATCACCTTAATTGTGAATGCTAATGGAAAAATGAAAAATATTGCTAATGAATTTTTTTTTATTTACAAAGGCAGCAATGGAATTTATTTTTGATCGTAGAATGACAAGTTGGAAAAATTCTCTCCTTTATATTTATAATAAAACCATAAACATTAATATCAAGACTGTTACTGATTCACTGCCATTTAGAGAACAAGAAATTTTCCTTCTGTTTGTTCAGTCAAAGAACCAAAGGTTCAATGTTGTTAACTGATTTCAGAGTTATCCTCTTCACCATTAGGTTCACAAACAAAAGACTCGGCTGATCTATTTTAAATATGAGCACTGTTTAGTCATTTTTCATTCAAATAATGTCATCTGTGAATCTACTAACAGCAATAAGAGCAATTTACAAGATGAATTTGTGGGCAGTGCGCCACTTTTAAACTATGAAACAGCTGTGCCCCAGAATTAATTTTATATTCCGTGCAGCCCCAGTTACAAATCAAATAAAACATGCTCACTTCATGCATCACACGCAGTCTTTTTAACATTAATTCACATGTATCTCATTCCAGGATTTATGCTCTTGAATTATATGAGGTCATTTTTCAGAGTTACAATAAACTCATTTATTGCTACAATTTACTCAAATTGGATTATGTACACTCACTTTAATTACCTTGTTGTGTGGAGTCTTTCATAAAAATTACTTAAATGTTCATCTTCTATTTAAGTGATCCATTACCAACTGAGAGAATTAATGATCGCACTTACTCCACTCTTTGATTGGAATTCTTTCTATTCTTTTATCTTCCTGATCTCCCTGCAATAGTTAATGAGAATCTTCTTCTGCATTGCACCACGTTGAGTCCTTAATATATTTTATTTTTGGCCTGTTCTGTTCTGACTTCTTCCCTAATTTGTCTTGATCTTTTTTCCATTTCTCTCACTACTCCTGCCTGTTAATCAGTGCAGTCAAGTATTACGTCTTATGCGGAGCGAAGCTTATTCTTTTACTGCCAAAATCTACTGGGATTGTAAACATGAAGTTCCAGGTTCTGCTTATTGTAATCTGGATAATCTTGGGAATGAAATGCCATTTCAGCATCTGCACTTTATGCCAGTGTCAACACAGTTTAATATTTTGGCCAACAATGCCTTGTCTCAGAACTGTATTTGATGTTGACAAATTTCTAATTAACATGTTATCAATTACAAGTATTAGAAAACTGAAGGAGATATGTTCCCAACAGATAATTGTCCTAATTAATCTAGGAAGAGGAGGAGGACATTAAACTCTTTAATTTTATTTGTTTTGTCATTCATTAAGCTCATGATTTATCATATGTTAACTCGATTTACTTGCCTTTGTTTCTGCAGAGAAGTAAAAGGAGTAAGTATTTGGCTTTGGATGGTCAATGTTGTAGGGAGCCATCAACTACATGTATGTGGCCCTGAAAGCCCCATGCATAAACAGGGAAATGTATCACATCCACAAGGACTGCCACTCCAATCATGTGCAGTTGCTGTGAAATCATGCAAAGAACATAACATCTTGGTGAATTGCCTCTGTATTGGCAGCAGATATAGGCTCGCCATCATGAAGCAAGTAGGTGTTCCCACCATCTTTGAGTTACTATGATGAACGTGAGGCTGGCTGTTTCGTGACAAGGGATAGGTGCAATAGACCTGGCTCATGACTTCATCATCACAAGGGTTGGTAGTGGCCTAGTGGCATTATCACTAGGTTATTAATCCAGAGACCCTGGTAATGTTCCAGGGACCTGGGTTTGAATCCCACTATTGCAGATGATAGAATTTGAATTCAATACATATTTGGGATTAGGAGTCTAATGGTGACCATGAAGCTATTGCTGATTGTCAGAAAATCCCATCTCGTTCATTAATTCTTTTAGAAAAGCAAATTGACATCCTTACCTGGTCTGGCCTACATGTAACTCCAGACCCACAACAACGTGTTTGACTCTTAATTGCCCTGCAATTAGGGATGAGTAATAAATGCTGGCCTGGCCAGTAACACCTTCATCCCATGAACAAGTTTTTAAAAATGACTAAGTGAGGAAAACATGCTTTTAACAAGAGCCATGTAATTATAAGGATCTTTGTGAAGAAACCTGTTATGCTTGAAAGGTCCTGTTGTTTGGACTGTTGAAGGTAAATCCTCCAGTGCTCACCCGAATGGGTATTTAAGCTCATGGCCATCTGCTATGTTCTCTACACCTTCACTGTCATGATGATGCAGCCCTTACCATCGTGTATTTGGAGGTTTACATTGGAGGAGGAAGAGATAGATCTTTTGGTGGTTTTTGCTTCATGGTGACAATGGAGACTCTCTTTCCCCTGAGAGCTCATTGGCCATGACCATTGGTCCACAATTTCCCACTTTTCATTCCAAAGCTAAGGAACATTCCAGTTTCCTCTTGGCCACAACCATGAAATAAAAGTCACCAACAAAAATGGGTTGCATAAGAACTTTATCTAGCAACACTTTCCAAAGTACACACAAAACTGAACAATTCATCCCGATGTATCCTCTTTCTGTCTGCCTAACTTTGGCTGTCCCATTGCTACTACACAGTACTACCTGAGTTGCTGCAGCATTACTGGTGGAAGGGTGCTGACATACAATGGATGTGTTAGCAGGCAGCCTTGAACATATGTGGACCTTGATGGCCTGACTTTGGATTTTGCCACCTCATATGGGTGACATAGCATGGACTGACTGACTGATATCCAACAGCAAGGATCCTAGATGAGTGCCAGTGGTGAGGCATGAATGTTGTCAGTTGAAAAGTCCATTTGTACACTGCAGTGTCATTGTCACTCCCATCAGATAGCAGATCAGCAGTCCAGTTATATATTGCTGAAGTTTTTTGACAGCATGTATGCCCCTTTGAACACTGAGATCCACAGCCATGATGGCAACCATCTGAACCTGCATTACAACAAGCATGGATCACATAACCTCAGTCTGAATCTCCACCACAGTACTCAGACATTAGGTAGCACCCTCCTGTGCTGTCATGGGACAATGGCTACTAATGTGCTTTATGAATTTCAATATGTTATTTCACATAAGATATGCCATAGAGGGTTAGCTTCCTGTTGAGATAAATATCTTGAAGTTTATCAACAACATCAATGACTTACATGACTCAAAAAACACAGTTTTATGCACAACTAGCCTGGGTTATGTGCTTACTGAGATTACTGTGCATTTCATTCGCATAGTCAAAATTCTCATTCCTGATGAAGAGCTTATGCTCGAAATGTTGACTCTCCTGCTCCCCGGATGCCGACTGACCGGCTGTGCTGTGCCAGCACCACACTTTTTGACTCTGAACTCCAGCAACTACAATCCTCACTTTCTCCTATTACATTCACATAGGAAATACTGCACTGATTGCATGATACTGACAGAGTGATTGAAGTTGACATGGGTAAGTTTATGATGGAATATCACATGGCCTAATGTCTTTTACAGTGTGCCCTGGAATCTATGCCATAATACAGCATCTCCCTCTTTCACTTTAAAGGATATGAACACTTTTCTAAAAACATGTACAACGATGTATGTAGATATATTGCCTCTTTACATTTAGATAACATCTTGGTGGATGTACAGCATGATCAGATCTGATTAATGTAATGTTATCATGGCCTTAGTGATGTCACTTCAACAGACAGAGAGATATCTGCCGTTGTGGAAGGATATGTGTCATATGTCTGGTTGTTGTTTGGCATGATATCTACAGTATCAGAACCATCATTTTGTGTGACTGTTGATTGTTGATATGAATAAGATATGTTGTCTATTTCTACGTGGGACATGTCCATTTCTCACTACAACACTATATGACCTAACTTGGTCACAACAAAATAGCATTTTCAAGGAACCCATGTTCTTTGGTCAAACTCATTTACTTTGACCTGTTTTAAAATGGGGTAAATGTCTATATGCTCATTGATCACACACTTGTATCATTTTCTCCCTTCTCTCAAACAATGTGTGACTGGTTGCTGAGAATTTGGGCGGCACGGTGGCACAGTGGTTAGCACTGCTGCCTCACAGCGCCAGAGACCTGGGATCAGTTCCCGCCTCAGGTGACTGACTGTGTGGAGTTGCACATTCTCCCTGTGTCTGCGTGGGTATCCTCCGGGTGCTCTGGTTTCCTCCCACAATCCAAAGATGTACAGGTTAGGTGAATTGGCCGTGCTAAATTACCCGTAGTGTCAGGTGAAGGGGTAAATATAAGGGAATAGGTCTGGATGGGTTGCGCTTCAGTGTGTTAGGCGGGTCGGCGCTTGTTGGGCCGAAGGGCCTGTTTCCACATTGTAAGTAATCTAATGTGTAAGGATGAATTTTGTGGATTTGTCTTCCAAACATGTATGCAACTAGTGAGCGTAAACTCGAGGAATTGCATGTAGATTTAATGTAGCTATTTGAAAATCTTGGCAAGTTCCTTTGTATTTAATGATCATGGATTTTAGGGAATGAATAGCCCATCCTGTGAGACAGTTCAACCGAGGGGAATGAGGAGAAGACAACTGCATGTGTTGTGGAAGGGGACGCTATTCTCCTGCACACCACTGTCAGATACAATTTCTTGCTTACATTCAACATACTGAATATTGCAGTCAATGTGTCAACAAACATTGCATCGATAGTATGATTGATTTTATGCACAAAAGGGAATTCAGTGAAATTGTGAGTCATCAAAATTGAATTGTGTCTTTGGACCTGGAAAATATTAGATTTACTCTTGCCCCATGGCTCAGAGGGAGTCTCACATAGAAAGAGAGATCCTCTCGATTGTTGAGGTTAATGGAATTGACACATGTGATGTGATTGGATTGGTTGATCACTGTCCTTATCAATAATAGTAAAACATGGATTCACACACCAATCTCTTGTTTTTCTTCCTGTATCCATGTGATCTATATGTGCATGATCTAGCATATCTTAACACCCAATGACAACTTGTTTGCCTTTGAAAGTTAAATTCTTGGAGAAGGAGTATATTGGCTCAGGGAGCTACTAGATGAGTTCAGGCAACCAGCTCATGCCCATCTTTTTGGGCTGGTGCGCTGGGTCATCACCTGATGTAGCTTGTTAAATCTGCACTGCTCGGCTGTGATCAAAATGACTGAGATCGATGGTGTGGTCTGGAATCTTTGGTGTTGCAGTTGTAGATTTGTTACCTCATGGACTATAATAATATCCAGATCCATGCATGCTGGGAGCTTAATAATCTACTCCAATGATGTAAGTTATTTCAGGCGTCCAACCCAAAGATCCAAATTGACATTTGAGAAGAAAAATGCCAATGAATGGGGTGTTCTGGTCCATTGTCCTCAGTTAGTTTATCTTGAGTGGAGTCTATTGTACTGTGTCAGTTTCCGGAACATATCTCATGTAAGATGCATAAAGGGATGATATTTGCGTTGACACCAGTGTCAATTTTGCCAAATATTGCATTTGTCCTTTCCTTTTGGGGTATAACATTTATATGGAGGTAAACACATCAGCTTTTCTGATGACTTTCATGCAGTGTGCAAAGTTCACTCTATCTGAATCTGCAAGTTGTGACTTTCTGGTTACTTCTTGGACATTGTTAAAGTGCTTGGGCCATGGATGGAATGTGTATTGAAATTTGCCTATGAATTGCTTGATCATCTTTCACTTCATTGTTGTTGATATGACAGGATCTCAACCTGCATATCTTGAAATTGACTTGAACTCGAAGTTGATTGTTTAAAGTTGATTTTCCAGATCTGCTTGTTCATCAATTAAAGCACTAAAACCCCACTTTTATCTCTCTCTGTAACCTTTGCTGGTTTCCAAAGTATATTTTTTGTCAACTGCAGATAAACCATAGCATTTACCCTTTTGAACTTACACTTCGAAAGAACAAAATGATAGCTACTTTGCAACCCAGTAAAGTCCATTTCTTCATTTTCCAAATTTCATAACGATGTGTATTGCTAGTGAAGTTTTGCCTGTCGCCTGAAGTTTTGCTCTGCTCTCCCAGTTGGGGATCACTACAAGATAGAGCAAGTCAATTGCACTGTGTTTCTCTGTCTGTCAAGACTAGACAGATGAAGATTTCAGGAAGTAACAGTGATGGATGCTAGATTGGCATCTTTGATTTATGAGTGTTAGGTGAGATTCTTGACTGTAGATTGATGTTGAGGCCTTGACCAGGGTGAAAGTGTGTGGTGCAGCCAAGCTCCAGAACTATGTGCTGAGGGATGCACTAAAGCTTGGGGCAGATATTGCTGTGGGGAAAAACCACCATCTGAGGAGTTTCTGAGGAAGTTAAACAGGGGTCCATTCAGTTATTGGACACCCCGATGCCTCAAATGTATGTAAACTTAGCCTTGGACAAGTAAAAGATGCCTCTGGATTATTTGTTGGATAGACCAAATTCCAATGTTTGTTCCTTTGTACGCTACTATAGAGGACTGAACTGCTTTAGTGACTGTGTATGTTTATAAAGATATTTTTATGACTAAAGTATATTTTTGAAAATAAAACAAAAGCAGGACATAGTCAGTGATGTTGTCCAATATGGGGTCACTCATCTTTTTGTGGCATTGTTCTGTGGGCCTCGAGGAAGGCTCCAGTTATTGACATTCCTGCGACCTATGACCTGCTCCTATTCACCTCTCAGACCATGCTTTTGAGAGCCTCCTGACTCTTGGTAAAACATAATTTTCCTCTTCCTTTGTGCCTTCAGTACCAATGCCTCCAGTGCTACAGCCGAAGACCCAGGAAACCTTCCATCTGCTCTCCTAATCTATTTGCAGGTTCGGTGAAAGACAGTCAGACCATACCATTGCTGGGGCCCCCATTAAGTTTGCAACCAGCTTGCAGTGGAGATGGGTTACAAACTGAATTCATTCAAATGAAGGGGCAGGTCAAAGTTTGTGTGCAATCTGTCTCAGCCAGATCAGGTGCAGGTTTATTGCAAATAGCGAACCCTATCTCAAAAAATGAGGGGACCTTGAATTTTTTTCCCCCTCTCTTTCCATGTGGCACTCTCGTGATATCATTTAGACTGGGAATCTGTGATTGCTACTGCATTAGAAATGGGGTCTCAAAGTGTTGAACTGTTGCTGTACGATTCTTTGAGAGTAAGTTGGTCAGGTGTAAAGATTAAATTTTGCTTTGCAAAAGTGGTGATTATTTGCAGATCAGACTTGACTGGGCCAGTGCTACCATTTAGAAAATAAAGCTCTCCTCAGTATATTCCATACAACACAGTAAAGATTACAGATTAGGAAGCAAGGCAGCTGGCTTTGCTGCATTACTGAATTATTCACGTCCATCATATCCTTTTCAATAGCAGCTGCTACATTTCTTCAATAAACACAAAGACAATTTTCAATGTTTGGATGCCGATTTTTGTGTTTTACTGCTGTGTCTGATATAAATGTGTTCATTCTTCAAGAAGATAATAATGTGAAGAAACCATTCTGAAAACACAGAAGGCTCAGAAACATACATTATTCAAGAGAAGCAGTTGGACCCTGTCCTTTCCTTACTGCAATACTAAGAGCTTCTAAAACTTACTTAAGTAGATGTTCTACATTTTTGTTCAGTTTTTGGCTAGACGGTCAGCAAAATGCGGTCAAGTCATGTTGTCCAGTTGTCAGTTCTCACTATTGAAATATTTGTATCTACCTCAAATCTTCCATCAATTCTACAGCTAAGGAAATCTGTTAAATGTTCCCTTCCTGTTGGTTATACATTTCATTATTATAGCTTATTGTAACTCTCGTTATTAATGGTAAGAATCTGATTATCAAGAGCTTTCTTCTCCTGTCCCTCAATAAAGTCAGTGCTATCTTGCCAGATGTTCACATCTGGAACAGTTATTCATTGTAACGTCGGTACACCCCAGATGTAGAGACAAGCAATTATCAATTCAAAGTACTACAGCAATTTGCTTCACAGGAACATTCTCAAACCTCGTTTAACAATGAACTACAAAAAAAAAGCTATCAGGATAATTGACTCAAAGCATAAACAAGGATGTTAATTTTTGACAAGCCTCATGAAGGAGGAGAGAGACAGGTTTGGAAAAGTAATAGAAGAGCCTTTGATGAGGCAATTAAAGACATGGTTGTGAACAGCTGAGTGATACGTATCAGGGAATACTACACATTGGAGGTGAAAATGATCTTTGGGGTCAATATAGATTAAGAAATGGAGGTAAAGCTGATCTTTGGGATTAATATAGATGAGAAATGGTGAAATGCCAGCTTGTTGAACATGTCACATGATGTAATTTTCCAAAAGAAAGGTAAGCAGGGTATTAACTGATTTATTAATGCACATTCTGTGCTGCTTTCAATCATCAGTTTCATCCCCAAATGCATCTTATTGTGTATTGTACCTGAAGCTTTTGTTTTGTCATTTCAAACATTGCAAATCATGTCCTTTCTCCAAAGGTTCAAATTCAGAACAAAGAAAAAAATAACTGCCTCACTTCCAAGTTTGGCGTCAGTTTTCTATTTAACACCTTTAGTCAGTATTATCTCATTTTTGTTTGCACTCCAAATTAACTCGTTTGGCACTTTGATATAGGGTTCTCAATTAACATGCCTACAACTTTACCCCCAGTGGCCTTCGAACATTTTTATACTGATAATGTCCAATGAATCACAGCCAATTCTATGGCTTTCCCAGGTTATATTTGGTGTGTCAAAACCACGTTAGTGCTTTGAAAGAAGTCATTGTGAAGCTGCTCTTTCCTATCTGTTTGTGAATTACTGCTTCTGAAGCTGGTGCAGGATAACCTCTTTAATACCTCACCTACATCAATAAAATTGAACAAAGTGGTAGATTAATAGTTATAAGTAGTTCATCATCCACTTACAGCGGTTTTACTTCAGTACGATCAGATTCATGCAACATTGAGCCAGACTAGAAAATGGAATGCATTATGACTGAATTTGTAACTCAATATGAAATAGCCATTTAAGATAATTAAGCAGTAACACTCGATTAAAATGGTATCAAGTAATAGCAATTTCAAAAGACAACTATTTGGTTTTCCAACAATGTTATAAACAAACATTACATTGGACTGCTTTTAAGGAATGGGTTTGAACTCCTGGGTAAATCTGTTCATCTGTGACAATATCCACTGTCCTCTGTGAGATACTTGCAGCATGTGTGTCCAAATCCCAAACGTATCCTTTTCATTCCTGAAATGTGCTTTGAAACATTCCTTCAGCTGTGAAGTGTGTTGTTTATGTGGAGTGTTTTCAATATTAAAGCCAGCTTTCACCCTCAGTCTGTTCATTAAGGCATGGTTTCTTTTTCAGCTTCTCCCCTTCACCCAATCTTATGCCAATTTTCTAGTAAAGATTCAGAGATACAGATCTAGAGGCTAGCCTATCTGGTTCAATGCTTTCACTCTTCTTTATGACAGTTCTTCAAGTGTGTGCCTGGACCACAAGAGTCAGTGCAGACTATGAGTCATTTTTCATACAATGAGCAGCAGTTGCTTTTTACTTCAGGAATGCTGAAATTTCTTTAGCAATCAGTTGTTCATGGATTTTAGACAACATTAGCTCGATCATCATTTATTGCCCATCTCTGATTGCCCTTGAGTAAGCTGTGGTCAGCTAAGTTCCTTGACTGCTGCAGCCCAAGGTAACTAGATGCACCCACCATCCTGGTAGCAGGAGTCTTAACACACAGCAACAATGAAGGTACAGTGATGTAGTGCCAAATCAGGATGGTATGTAACGTGGAGAGGAACTTGTAGGTTGTGGTGTTCCCTATGCATCCACCATCCTTGTCTTTCTGGTGATAGATGTTGCATGTTTGGAAGGCGCTGTCATAACCTTGGTAAGTTGATGCAGTGTGTTTTGTAGCTGCACTGTTAAAAGTGGAACAATTGCAGGAAACTTTGTGAAACTTTATCGTGCAATTTATATTCCATTATACAGAGAGAAGACAGTCTGATATTGATAAAAAAAAGAGATGAAATGGCTGACAAACTAAATCTTTAAAATGACAAAGGAATTTGCTGGAGAGATGTATAAAAGACGTTACATCTAGTGCAGGGAATATAAAACTGTAGGCCATACATAAAAGGCAGTTGCGATTGAATAGAGTCAGGAATTTAGGCAAAAAGTTACTTACCAATGAGTGGCTCATAGGTGACATGGAGCAAAATAGCGGATGGATGCATTTCAAAGAAAAGCTGACAAACTCTCAGGTGGAAAAGGAATGTCATGAAATGCTGACTGGGCCAGTTGAAGTTGGGACAGAGGAGGTTCACACTCTACTATCACCAACAAAAAGTAATTAGGTCAAAAGATTGGTTTCTTTGTTGCAACATCATGCAATCTTGCATAAAGTGCAGACTCAAATAGAAGGACGTCAGATTTATCGAGTAGTAATGTCATGAGAACACAGGAGAATGCATAGATTATTCAACATCATGTGTCTATTCTGCTATTCAGTTCAATCATGGCTGATATTCCTGAATCTCATCAACTTGCCTTTCATCCCTATCTCTTGACATTCTCAATTAAAAAGAATCTGTTGAATTCAGTCTTGAAAGCACCCTTTGTGAACAGAGTTTTAACCCTTATCTTTTTATTTTATACTGAAAAATGTAAATCCTTGCTTGCCCATATCCCTCTAAACCCTTCCTATTCATATACCCATCCAGATGCCTTTTAAATGTTGGAATTGTACCAGCCTCCACCACTTCCTCTGGCAACTCATTCCATACACATACCACCCTCTGTGTGAAAAAATTGCCCCTTTGGTCTCTTCTATATGTTTCCTCTCTCACCCTAAACCTATGCCCTCTAGTTTTGGGCTCCCCTATCCTGGGAAAAAGACCTTGGCCATTTACCCTGTTCATGCCCCTCTTGATTTTATAAACCTCCATGAGGTCACTTCTCAGCCTCCGACGTTCCAGGGAAAACAACTCTAACCTATATGGACTTTCCCTAAAGCTCAAACCCTCCAATCCCTGCAACATCCTTGTAAATCTTTTCTGAACATTTTCAACATTCACAACATCTTTCCTATTACAGGGACACTAGAATTGAATACAGCATTCTAAAAGTGGCCACACCAATGTCCTATACAGCTGCAACATGATGTCCCAACTCCTATACTCAATGCACTGACCAAAAAAGGCAAGTGTGCTAAACACCTCCTTCACCACCCTGTCTACCTGCGACTTCACTTTCAAGAAACCATGCACCTGCACTCCTGGTTCTCTTTTTTTGAGAACATTCCTCAGGGACAATCAGACCCCACTACCAGAGATATACTTCCCTCCCCACCCCGATCTGCATTCCGCAAAGACCATTCCCTCAGTGACTCCCTCATTAGGACCATGCCCTCCACCAACTTATCCTCCGCTCCCAGCACCATCCCTTGCTGCAGCAAGAGGTGTAAAACCTACACTCAAACCACTCCCTCACCTCTGTCCAAGGCCCCAGAGGATCTTTTCACATCCGGCAGAGATTTTCCTGCACATTCACCACCTCATCTACTGTGTCCATTGCCCTCATTGCGTCTCCTCTCCATCAGGGAGATAGGGTACCAACTCGAGGAAACTTTTCAGGGAACATTTCTGGGACACACGCACCAAGTAACCCCACCACCCTGTGGCTGATCACATTGACTTCCCCTCCCACTCTGCCAAGGACATGCAAGTCCTGGGCCTCCTCCACCGCCAAATCCAAGCCAACCGATGACTGGAGGAAGAACACCTCATCTTCTTTTGAGACGCTCCAACCACATGGCATTAACATCGACTTCACCAGTTTCCTTACCTTGCCTCCCCCCCTCATTCTAGGTACAACCGTCCAACCCGGCACCACCCTCTTGACCTGTCCTACCTGCCCATCTTTCTTCCCACCTATCCAGTCCACTTTCCCCACTGACCGATCACAATCACCCACCACCTGCATCTACCTATCGCCTTCACAGCTATTTTGCCCTGAACCCCACCCTCCTATTTATTTCTCAGCCTTACCAAAATGCCACACTTCACATTTATCCAAATTATACTCCACCTGCCACTTATTGGTCCATTGGCCCATCTGATCAAGGTCCCATTATACTCTGAGATCACCTTTTTCACTGTCCACTACACCACCAATTTTGGTGTCATCTGCAAGCTTATTAATTATACCTCCTATGTTCACATCAAAATCATTTATATGAATGACAAGAGCAGTGGACCCTTCTGGCATTCCACTGGTCACAGGCCTCCAGTCCAAAAGAAACCCTCCACCATCACCCTCAGTCACCTTCAAACCAACTTTGTATCCAAATTGCTCACTTCCCCAGATCCCATGTGAACTAACCTTGCTAACCAGTCTACCATGAGGAACCTTGTTGATTGCCTTACTGAAATCCATATAGATGTCTATCACTCCATCTTCAACAATCTTCTTTGTCGCCTCTTCAAAAACCTCAGTCAAATTAGTGAGACATGATATCCCACACACAAAGCCATGTTAACTATCCCCAGTCATGATTTGGAGATGCCGGTATTGGACTGGGGTGTACAAAGTTAAAAATCACACCACACCAGATTATAGTCCAACAGGTTTATTTGGAAGCACTACTTTTCAGATCACAATCACCTGATGAAGTAGCAGCACTCCGAAAGCTAGTCCTTCCAAATAAACCTGTTGGACTATAACCTGGTGGTGTGTGATTAACTTTATATCCCCAGTCGTCCTGGTGTTTCAAAATGCATGTAAATCCTCTCACTCAGAATCCCCTCCAACAACTTACCTACCATTGACACTTTAGTTAACTTTTAAAATTACCATTAGTATTTGGACAGAAAAAAGCAAACTTTGTGAAGTGATCTTTAACCCAATTATATTTCTCGTGGAGGCTGCATTAAGATGGAAAGAAGAATCAGACTTGTGCCATGGCTATTTGAACCTGGAATAAAATAGCATTGGGTTCCAAGCAGAAAAGGGAATGTTTCCATGGCTGCTAGCTACTTCCATTTAGCAGCTGCTGGTGGCAACTTTAGTTTTTACAAACCCTTTGAAGCTAAACTTTTCCCAAATTAATAGATCATCAATTATTATTACACTAAATATACTCTGACTAATAGAGCAGACACTTTCTGCCAAAGCTTTAATTGACCAATTTATTCATTTGGTTTATTGAATATAGCAATCTTTACAAAATAAAATATGGTTTGTGGTTTAAGGGACTGAGTGCATGACTTCCATCCCGAATGTAGATGGATTGCAAAGTTTAAAACTGAGACTGTCCAGGGTTAACAATGTGCTTTTATTTCCAATCCTAAGGTACCTGTGATTTAATGTATAAAAACATAAGAACATAATAAATAGGAGCAGGAATAGGCTATTTAACCTGTTGAGCCTGCTCTGCCATTCAATAAGATCATGGCTGACCTTTTCAAGGACACACCTCCACTTACCCCTGTGCTCATTATAAACATTACTACCTTTCTACCTATCTTTGTCTTAAAAGCATTCAACGAGGTACCCTCAACAGCTTCACGGAGAATTCCACAGATTCACAACCCATTGGGTGAAGAAATTCCTCCTTGACTCAGTCCTAAATCTGCTTCCCCTTATTTTGAAGCTTTGCCCCTGGTTCTAGTTCCATCTGCCAGCTCAGTATAAGTGATATGGAAGCAGTGAACTGAATGATATTTTGCAACATATCCTCCAGATTTTATGGGCCAGCATTTTTCACATGGAATGAGTTCCTCCCCCAGTATCCAAGGAGTCAGTGGGAAACACATTGCTACTGATAGTGGCCACCCCATGGCTATTTAACACTCTTAAGAATTTTAATTGACCGGAGATGGGATTTCAGCCACAATTGATTTAAGAAGAAGTCTCAATTCAGGGAGCTGCCAGCTGATCTCACTGGCCACATTCCCTGACTCCTAGCAGGTCCCAGAATCTGAAATGGACAGGACTGGGACTACAAGCTCAACATCCCAAGTTCCAAGTCCCAGGAATGTCAGGGTGTTTCAGGACAGAAAGAGGGAGGTGTGGCCTAGGGAGACGAGTGGAGGAGCGCCGGGTGTGTTGATGGAGAGGCTGGCGGTAATGGAACACCGGCAGATGAAACGCTTTGTGAGCTATACCCGTGTTGAATGGAAATGTTCTCTCCATTCCTGCCCGAGGCCTGAGTAGGGAACTTTCCAGGCTACCCTTTAATGGTCGGTCACTTTAGGACTTCAATTGAGGAAAGGGTGGGTGACTTGAACCTTGATGGTCAATCGAGGCCAATTGAGAAACTTTACTGCAGCATGCAAACTCACTGACAGGGCAATGTGAAATATTGCTAATGACTTTTTTATGGTGCCAACTCACAAATGACCTGTTCGTCGAACTCAAGTTTATAACTTGGAATGATAGTAACTTAAACAGAAATAGCTAGAAACGTTCAACAGGTCTGGCAGCATCTGCGAAGAAAAATCAAAGTTTCAGGTCCAGTGATCCTTTCAGTTCTGAGGGTCACTGAACCTGAAATGTTAACTCTCATTTCTGAACATAGATGCTGCCAGACCTGCTGAGCTTTTCAGCAATTTCTGTTTTTGTTTCTGATTTCCCGCATCCATAGATCTTTCGGTTTTTAATGATAGTGAGTTAATTAGTAACATATAGGAAAGCAGATTATCACTTCTTCAGTATCAGGGCAGGGTTAAAACTCCCCCAGTCCAACACTATCTTTCACATTTGGAGTAATGCAAACAATGGGGAGTGATTTGAAATGCAACATATATATTCTTTGACATTGCCTTTGTCCTGCTAGCGATGAAGTGAATTTGGGAGAAAGGGACAAATGTTAAATATGGGTGGGTTCTGGGGTCGGGGATGTTTGTATCGACATTAATATCACCATGGATGGCATCAGTTCCATGCACTGATCATTTTAACAGGATCTATCATAATAAAGATTTCATAATCGAGGCATCCAATTTCTTATAAATCACAAACTCATTACCAACCAAATATAATGGACCACATTTTACTGCTAAAATAACATGGATACTAAAAGCATCATTCTTACATAAATCTTACAGTGTTTTCAGGTGCTTGGCTGGTGATGTAATGCTGATTTCTATATGTGAGCCTACATATACAATATCCATATTATCATTGAGGCAGGTATCTGAAAGTTTATTAATACTGTGTTCTCTGATGTGACATCTCGGACTTACATACGGCTTGGGTTATAGATATTTTCTCATCAAACTCTTATTCCACACCTCTGCAGCAGATGGGACTTCAACTCAGTCCTTTTGGCTCAGAGGTATGGACGCTACTGCTTCACCACAACAACCCTGAAGTACTCACCAGGCCTGAGTCTGTTTAGCTACTGAGATCAGTTGAGAGGAGGCATAGCCCCGTTTAGATTACTATTATGTTACACAGATTGTTGACTGACAGACTGTTACAGATTAATTTACTCAGCAATTTCTGATCTGACTTCTTATCTGAATAGGGAGTAAGGTGGATCTACCATTTTTGTAGATTGTTTAGAGATCATGATGTCACCTACTTGTCTTAGAGTAGCAATGCCTTCCTGAGATCTGTGCTATAATACAACAGCAGGTTCATGGTTAAATATAAAGTTCACACCTCACTGTCACTGTTCCACAGTTCCAACCTTAATTATAATTAGAAGGCAGACTGTCTCCTTTACCCTTCAAATGTGTTAAAAAGGTGTGAAATGCTGTACTTATGTAATGGTTATAAACTACTGCAAAAGTGAAGTGCTACAAATACTGAAAATCTGAAATGAAAGCAGAAAAACTAGGAAATGCACAGATCTGGCAGCATCACTGGAGAAAGAGACAGAGCTGATGTTTCAAGTACATAACTTCCATCAGAACCAGAAAATACAATGCGTTTTAAACAAGCTCAGAGACAGGAGATAAAAGGGAGAAAGGAGCAAAATAGCAATGGAAGGTCTGTGACAGGGTGAAAGGCAGAAGAGATTAAATCATTAAAGAAATAAAGGTGTGACACAGGGTATAGTAGCTGTGAAACCAGTGAGCAGATATTAACCAAGCTCACCATAGAACGTAAACTGAAATAACTTCATTTGCAAATACGCTTTCAGTGAGATTAATGGTGGCACGGTGGCTCAGTAGTTAGCATTGCTGCCTCACCTGCCAGCCACCCAGGTTTAATCACATCTTTGGGCGTCTGTCTGTGTGCAGTTTGTACATTCTCCCTGTATTTGTTACAGGTTTCCTCCGAGTGCTCTGACTTCCTCTCACAGTCCAAAAATGTGCAGGTTAGGTGGATTGACCATGGGAAATTGCCTGTAATATCCAGGAATGTGCAGGCTCGGTGGATTAGTCATGGTCAATGTGGGGATAGGCTAGGGGGCTGGGTCTGGGTGGGATGCTCTTCAGAGGTTCAGTGTGGACTTGATGAACTGACTGGCCTGCCTCCACACTGTAGGTCTTCCATGATTCTAAATATTAATGACTACTCTGGCAAAACTGTTCTGAAGAAGGCTCACTGGACCCAAGACTTAATTCTGCTTTCTTGCTACAGATGCTACCTGACCTAATGAGTTTTCTCAGTCATTTCTGTGTTTTGTTTCTGATTTCCAGCAGCTGCATTTCTTTGGTCTTTTATTCCTTTCATTTCCCTTCTTTTCCTGTATGTGGTTATACATTGAATTTACATTTCTGTCACATCGCTTGCTGTTTCGAATCTGCAAGTTGGCCGTCAGTTGCTTGAGGAGATACAAAGTCACTTAGCCACTTCACTCAAGTCCTAGATGTTTGATTCCCACTTGCTGAGGTGAGGTCACGTCCAACACAATGTTGGCATTTCACAATTACACTCTGAGTGTCTTGGACTCACGACACAATTGATAAATATAGATATAGAATCCCTACAGCGTTGAAATAGGCCCTTCGCCCCAACAAGTCCACACCGAATGTCCGAACAGTAACTTACCCAGACCCATTCCCCTACATCTACCCCAGGCTAATCCACCTAACCTACACATCCCTGAACACTATGGGCAATTTAGCACGGCCAATTCATCTAGCCTGCATAATTTTGGATTGTGGGAGGAAACCGGAGCACCCGGGGAAAACCCACGAAGACATGGAGAGAATGTGCAAACTCCACACAGACAGTCACCCGAGGCAGGAATTGAACCTGTGTCCCTGGCACTGTGAAGCAGCAGTGCTAACCACTGGACCATCGTGCCGCCCCTGTAATATTTTACATTCATGTAAAATGTAATATTTCACATTCAAACAATTGCATCCTAAGAAGTACTTTACTCACTGTTCAATACAAAGTCAGCCAATGCTGGAAATACACAAAAGCTTTACCAGCTCCTGCCGACAGAAATAAAATGGATGAATGTTGAGGGTGTAGATTCTGTTAGAATTCATTCAGGAGAGTTTTAGAAATTGATGATCCTGAGCTAGAGTTTCCTCCAATGGGAGGCAAATAGAACCTTGAAGGACCTTCGACCCAAAGCTAGGACCTGATGACATCTACATCCAAATCCTTGATATGTGCACCCTGCAGCCAATTGGTTGGGTGAATTCACCAGAGTTACTTTATTCTACTAATCATTTTTGTTTAAGTCTTTTCACATTTGAATAATCCTACTGTGTATTTTTAGCTGTTTTTGCCTTTTGTACAGACTTTAAAATGTTTTATCTTGCCACAAAATGATGTCTGGCCATTTCTCTTCAGTACTCTCCCCAAAATGTTCTCAAAGATCACCCGCCATGAGGTGCAAAACACAGTGACATGACTAATTGACCAGGTTTCCCCTCTGCTTATTAGTGTCTTTGATAAAACAACTTGGAAGCACATTTTTGATATTTTCTTATAGTCTGAATTCTCATGGTGAGCCAATCATCTGTATTGGACTCGACAGTTGAAAGCTTCAAGTTTTAAGCATTTTTTTTCAAATTCTGAAAGTGCGCCAATGATTTTAAATCAATAGCATGGTGACTTATTTTCACAATGAAATCCAAATTTCTGCATGACAGACCATAATGTTGACATTCCTTGAACCTTCTCCCTTGTAGCTGAGGAAGAGTGATTTCCAATATAACTGATGGGTGGTGGAGTAGACTAACTGGGGAAATTGAGATTTTCCTGGTAGAAGTTTGTTTTCTCGTCACCCTGTGAGTCACAGGACACTGTCACCCCATCATCAATGGAAGATACTGAGCCCACAGTGTTGTTTTAAGATTTTTGAGAAGATTTGTGGCTCAGGTTAAGGTTTTGGATGTAGGTTTGCCCGCTGAGCTGAAAGGTTCATTTCCAGATGTTTCGTTACCCTACTAGGTAACATCTTTGGTGGACCTCATGCGAAGCAATGCTGAAAACTCCTGCTTTCTATTTATATATTTGAGTTTCTTTGGGTTGGTGATGTCATTTCCTGTGGTGATGTAATTTCGTGTGGTGAAGTCACTTCCTGTTCCTTTTCTCAGGGGGTGGTAGATATGGTCTAACTCAATGTATTTGTTGATAGAGTTCCGGTTGGTTGAAGATAAAGCGGGACAGTGCTTACAGAGCACTATTTCAGGGTTTTCTGCATTTCTGGATTATTGTCTGTACTTTTTAAAGGGGAAGTGCATTGTGGCTAGAGTTGACCTGAGAAGCATTGAAGAATGGCATCACTTAAGAGAGTCTGGGCTTGGAAGCATTTGATTGGTGCTGGAGTTTGTAGTTGAAGGAATGGAAAGGAAGCTCCAAAAGATAATGATTGAAGATGGACATGGAAGTCAGTTCCAGGGTCTTGCCCTGACAACCTGGATTTAGCGCTAACAGAAGTTCAATGACCTCAGACAAGTTGTCAAGGTCAATGAATGTTATTTTCAAATGCCATATCTGACCAACTGGTTTCTGGCATTTCTCAATTCACCACGTTCTCAGGACACACCAAGTTACAATCTATCGCAGTCATGATGCAAAACCTGATGAAGGGTGTATGCTTGAAACGTTAATTCTCCTTCTCATTGGATGCTGCCTGACCTGCTGTGCTTTTCCAGCATCCAATTCTTGAGTCTGATCTCCAGCATTTGCAGCCCTCACTTTCCCCTGCAAATCTCACATGCACTTATCACTGCTTGCACATATTGCCTGCTGCTCAGCTGTGTTAGCCACATCAGACGAACACTTTGCATGCCTATTATTGAATCACTTCCATCTCTCATTAAGGAGAAATTAACTCTTAACCAGAGACAGCAAGTGTGAACCAGATGAGCATGCATGCATTTCCTATCCCTCATGGAAGAGAAGTTGCTGTCATTATTCAAGCAACAGTAACAAAACCCAAGGCTTGTGGCAGGTTGAATAAACTTGAAAGTGAGGATATCTAATTCACCTTTTCACTACCCACAATCTCTTCTGACTCCCAAGCTGCAGCTGATGCTAGCATGCACACCTTAAATTCCCTCTGTACCCTCGTCCAAACCTTATCTATGTTGCTTTTTTGTTTTAGATAGAAAAAGTGCAACCTGGCCAGGCAATGACAAAATTACAAGCGGATACTGATGGTCAAAACACATCATGTACTTTCATACTATATGTAGCAGGTCAAATACTGACAGTTATAGAAAATAAGTACCTTTCCTTAAAACTATCTTTGATTACGGCATAGATCTCTCATGAATTAACTGGCATAGCTTTGTTTTTCCTCTTTCTTTCTGGAAGAACAGAAACGATTCAAAGTAGTCAGTGGCCAAGACAAGGTAGGGATAAAGGTGCCAAAGGTTGCACTGCAAGTATTCAGGTCATTACTTTCTTGAACTAACCTGAAGGCATCCACTGGAGTCCTGTGCACCCCCCGTCCATATAAGTGTATAGCAAGTCTCAGGAAATGATCCTTGAAATAAAGTGAACTAGAAGTCTGACCTTGAGTTGAGTGATGGTCAGGGAGGGGGTTCACCATCCTGACCTCATTGGTACCCATTGTGTATTCGTTGGTCGGAAAGGGTCAAGTGGGTAAGAGACCTGGAGTAAACTACCAGCTCCTACAAAGTACTATATTATAAATCAGTTGGAGATGGAGGCAATCTTCATCAGGCAGCTGCCTTCTTCAGATGAATTGAATTGAATTAAATTGAATTGAATTGAATTGAATTTATTGTCAAGCATACTGAGGCACAGTGAAAATCTTTATTTTGCAAACAATACGGGCAGATCACAGAGTTAACTAGCATAGATAAGTAAATAATAGGTAAACAGCAGCAAAAACAAAAACACAGGTACAGGCGAATGTTAAGAGTATTCTACTAACAGTAGGGTAGAAACTGTTTCAAAACGGCTGGTGCGTGTGTTCAGGCTTCTGTACCTTTTCCTCGATGGTAGAGGTTGTAGAAAAACATTGTCAGGGTGGGATGGATCTTTGAGAATGCTGGCGGCCTTTCCTTGACAGTGGGCCTGGTAGATGGATTCTATAGATGGGAGGTTGGCCTTTGTGATTGTCTGGGCCGAGTTCACCACTGTCTGTAACCGTCTCCATCTTGAATGGTACAGTTGCCATACCAGGTAGTGATACATCCAGACAGAATGCTCTCGATGGCGCACCTATAAAAGATGGCAAGGGTATTTGCTGTCATGCCAAATTTCCTCAGCTGCCTAAGGAAGAAGAGAAGTTGTTGGGCCTTTATAACCAGTGTGTCCACATGAAGAGTCCAAGAAAGTTTGTTATTGATGACCACTCCCAGGAGCTTGACACTCTCCACTCATTCCACCTCTGTGCTGTTAATGTGTAGGGGGGCATGAGTAACATCCCACTGAAAGTCAATAATGAGTTCATTGGTTTTGCTGGCATTGAGAGCTAGATTGTTCTCATTACACCATTCTTCCCATCTGTAGTCTGTTTCATCGCCAACTGAGATTCAATCAACTATGATGGTGCCAACAGCGAACTTATAAATGGCATTAGTCTGGTATTTGGTGACACAGCCATGAGTATACAGTGAGTATAATAGGAGGCTGAGAATGATTGCGGCCTGTGGGTAAGGAAACCGAGGATCCAGTTACAGGGAGTGGGGCTTAGTCCGAGAACACTAAGTTTAGTAATCAGTCCCGAGGGGACAATAGTGTTGAAGGCTAAACTCTAGTCAATGAGTATGATTCTTATGTAGCTGTCATTGGTGTCAAGATGTTCGAGGGAGGAGTGAAGGACAGGTGAGATGGATGATGGACCAGGAAATATGGAGGAAGTCGAAGGGAAGAGTCCCAAACATTTCAGTTAGAGAGCTGAATGCTGCCTCACAAACTACTGAGATCGATACATTTTGTTGGTTCATCCTCTTTTATTTTTAAACTATTCTGAAGTACAACAGGTTGTATACTTTTCCTGTCTATTTTGCTAATGTGTCATATCTGAACTGTTTAGATCAGAGTGGTGCTGGAAAAGCACAGCAGGTTAGGCAGCATCCAAGGAGCAGGAAAATCGACATTTTGTGCAAAAACCATTCATCAAGGGATTTTGCCCGAAACGTCGATTTTCCTTCTCCTCGGATGCTGCCTGACCTGCTGTGCGTTTCCAGCACCACTCTGATCTAAAGTCTGGTTTCCAGCCTCTGCAGTCCTCACTTTTGCCATATCTGAACTGTTGCCTCTTGATAATCCTAATAACTAATCTTAAAATTGCTTAGGAATAGTTGACAGCCTAACATAGATACCTGTGGCTCCCGAACACGCAATCTTGCAGAATGTCCCAGGTGGATTTGGAATTCTGCCGACAATCCTTCTCCCACTTCTGTATTCTTTAATTCTCGATGTGACCTCTGCTATTTCTCAGTCATGGTTCAAACTGTGGAGAGTGTGCATTAGCCAAACAAGTCTAAGCAGAAGCTTTGAAACCTGATCCGCACACCACCCCATTCGACTTTTGAAATAAGTTTGGAAAGAATCAAAGAAGTCGAGAATTGCAGCAACAGCTAGTTAAAACAGAAAGTAACCAAGAATGGATCTGTAAGTGATTGGTGATCATGTTAAGTGAAATGGTTGGTGGGGAGGTTGGATAGGTGGTCCACTTAGCACGTATTTAGCTCCGAGAGCTTACAAAAACTATCAGCAGGAGCTTGATGATGTAACTGCATGGACCTGTTAGAAATGTTACGTTTGTTTTGGTGTTATTAATAGCCATAGAGTTTAAAGCAATACATAGGCAGCATATTAATGCTAACTGTCAAAGAAATAGAGTCATATATTTTTTCTTATCATATCAATTACATTCTAAACGTGGTCCAACAATTTCAGCTTATGACAAAACATTCCAGGTGGACTGTAATTGACGTGGCTTATACCAATAACAAAGTAGATTGTTTAATGTCCTTTTACACCATTGGAATATACAACTTGTTTATTTATGATTTTTTTGGGGCAAGCAGTATTTAAATACTAAAATTCATCTCAGAGAAGATGACATCTTAGATTATTAGTGAATTTGAAATGGGTATTGGACATATCATAAAGGGAATGCACATTTTAAGATTTATGCTTAATAAACATTTCAGCACTTTATACTCTGTATGGCTTCTGCTTTAAATTATGTTGATTTTTAGAGATGTGACTCATAATCCTTGCAGGTATTTTGTTTTAAGTGCTTTGATTTCCCAGGGTCGGAAATCAAAACTAAACTGCACTCTGCACTGAGAGATATTTTTGTGATCTCTTAAGTGTTAAATTCATTGCTGCTATCTCAAACAATCAATCATTTCAAAGATTAAACTGCCCTCCCTTTTACTTTCTATTAACTGATCTGTCACAAACTTTAATAATAGTTTGATTTTTATTTGACATTTATGTAACAGAACGGTAAGTGCAATATTATTAATAGATTCGTCGCTGCTCATCTCAGTCCAAAGCTGGTCCAATATCTGCTCAACAGTTCTTCATTTATCATCTCTCAGTAGTGACCAGTTTGATGGAATATCCTGTTAAATGTGTAAGTGGCATAGGATCTGGAATGTAAGTTTATCCCCTGAGTACAGGAAGGAATGACCCTGTATTTTTTGTTTAATTTAGTTCAATTTGTGTAAACAGTGTTTTCTTAATTAGTTGTTTTACACAATAATTAAATCTTGCTGTTTGCTTTTCAACTTCTCCCTTTGTTTGTGCCTGTTTCATTCTGGTTTTAGTTATTTTTATTCACCTCTTTGCAGCTTCAACAAGGAAAATCCTCCAGTTGCTTCTTTGAGGCCAGGAACTGTCAACACATACTGGACGAATTCTCAGTGTGAAATTTTCAATTACAAGCTGCATACCTGGGGGACTGATTTACACTGAGAACACAAACACACTTAAATGTGGTAAAATGTATCTGTCAAATGGACCACAGGGAGCACCTGAGGCACTAATACATTTGCTGCTCCCCGTCTCAGTCCTGTCCTTTTATCTTTCTGTCTTCACAGTTTGCCTGGCCCAGGTATATATAGAAGCATGTTGCTACTATGGTTTTAATGGAGATTTTTCACATGTCACTCTGAACGATGGGTCCGCCCATCAAACTGCAAGGGCAAATAATAGAAATGGAAGAATTAGAGCCTCATGCTGATTGCCACCTTCTGTTCTGTCACAGTTCAAGCCAAGACGGGAGCACAAGCCTTCGACTGGTCACATCCAGCATCTTTAGATACAAATGCCTTCAGGGTCACCTGACCACAACTCCAAAGCCAACAAGCTCCACTATGGAGAAGGCTCCCTCCACCCTAGTTGCAGAGCCCAGAATGTATAGAGTCATCGAGTCATGCAGCATGCAAGTTGAAATTGTATCGCATGGACCAAAAAGAAAACTTTTGGAGGCATGGAGATGGCATGAGTGATGTCAATGTAAATATGTAAGGGCTAACCCGGGATTGGTGCAACGTAGTTTTCTTTCTAGTTTCGCTTTTCTTTATGAGTTGTGTGCATGAATCTTTGTTGAGCTACAACACTGAAGGTACAGAGCTGAACCATCCTGAGACAGAATCACAGAAGAACTATGCCGCAGAAGTAGGCGGTTGGTCCAATTTGCCTGCACTTGCTCATTACATGGACAGCAATACCTTGTGCCAATCTTCTTCTTTTTCCCCATACCTTTATACATTATTTCTACCCAAATAGTCATCTAATGCCCTCTTGCATACCTCAGTTGAATCTGCCTCCACCACACTTTCAGGCAGAGTATTCCAATCCTGACTGCTTACTGAGTGAAAAGGATATTTTCACTCTATCTTTGCTTCCTATACAACATATAAAACAATGTATTGGGTGGCATAGTGGCTCAATGTTTAGTGCTGCTGCCTCTCAGCAGCAGAGACCCAGGTCTGATTCCACTCTTGGGTGGCTGTGTCCCCGTGTCTGCGTAGGTTTCCTCTGGGTGCTCCAATTTCCTCCCACAGTCCAAAGATGTGCAGATTAGATGGTTTGACCATGCTAAATTGCCCATTGTGCGCAGGCTAGGTGGATTAGCCACGGGAAATGCAGGGTTATAGCAAGGGTTGGTGTAAACTCGATTGGCCAAATGACCTGTTTCCACACTGTAGGGATTCTGGGATTCTATGTCAGATGAGTGGAAAGTGTAGTGCTGGAAAGCAAGTCAGGGAGCATCTGAGGAGCAGGAGAATCGACGTTTCGGGCATAAGTCCTTCATCAGGAAGCCTCATTCTACACTCTCAACTCTGATCTCCAGCATCTGCAATCCTCACTGTCTCCTTCTATGTTAGATTATCCAAGGAGTAGAATGAGCAGCTCGTGCAACATGTGTAGGGAGTGGGATAAGGCAGGTGATTGCTATGTTGGCAACTGAAGACAATCTTTGTAAAGCTGCAATACATTATAAGTGCTTCACACCTGGTAGTGGGATTGATTCAACATGATCAAGGATTTGGAATTGGCATTGTAGGTTACTGACTAAGATTCATATAGCATGAATTGTTCACAGCTTGCTTCAATCTCGGTGTAAGGGCATCAGTGGAAAGCTGTTGCCCTTAGTAGGGCCTCATATTGCTCAAAATTAGAGACCCTGCCTCACAGAATGAAACCCTTACCCTGCCCATTCCAGGTGTGGCCATAGCCACAGCCATTTTCTTCTCCTTTGAACACTTGTTGTTTATGTTGTGGGGAAAATCACCACTCTCGGAGTCAGATTCCAATGGCAGAGTTTACTGTACAAAGAAACCGGAGCTCCAGGGAGAGAGAGACGTTCGTCAGCATGGCTATCAGCTGTGAATCTTCTCTCACTCTCAGAGCACATGTTGTGATATTTTATACATTTTGTGGTACAATAGTTCAAGTATGGAGTCTTTGTTTTACAGCATGGTTTGTTTACAGAAACCATTACAAAATCATTGTCAATTTCAGTGGTCGTGATTGTTCTTCCTGAGAAGGAAGATCTTTTCCATTACGGCAGATCTGAAGTATTAACACTTGGATACAAGTAGTCTCAGGCAGTTAACATTTCTATTGAAGGTGGTGGCTGGATTCAGACACTTCGGCAGGCAGTAGACATTACTGATATCTATTCTGTCCCCACCCACCTTAAACTAATCATCTATGCTCTGTGTCTATTGTGTTGGTATCCTGTTAGCCTCAGGCAGTATCTGTGTATGCTTTGCTGTATTTTTCCTTGTAATGGCTCAGTGGCCATCTTGTGTGCTAAGTGACCAATTTATGGCTCAGCAGCCATATTGTTTCTGTGTGCCCCGTGTCAGTATGCCCCGTGTCAACTCCCACTTCATTTACGAGTGGCCACTTCTCAAGCAGTGAGCTTCGGGGTGAAGTCAGATGGCTGGATGGCTGGCTTGCAATGTAGAATAAAGCTAACATTGTGGGATCAATTCCTGCTCTATCTGAGGTTACAATGAAGGATTCTCTTTCTCACTGTTTCTTCTTGCCTGAGGTGTGGTGACCCTCAGGTGAAGCCATCACCACCTCTCTCTAATGAGACAGCAGTCCTATGGCCTGGTAAGATTAGAATTACTCTATATTTAACTCAGGCTCATTCCCTTGCTATTGGTGAACCCCCAAATGTAAAGATTCCTTGCTTGGTATCTGCTTATTCTTGAGGTGATATTCCTTCACTTTGGAGTCTCAATTCCTATGGTGAGTGGGAGCCAAGCGGAATGTCCCTGCTGGCTAGATGGTCTTTGGAACATGTTGAACTCTGGTGGCAAAATATTTGATTCAATTGAGAGCTGCTTTTTCTTCATGATTCCGATACCATTGTTCATCTTTGGCAGTGAGTATTTCAAACAATGTGCTAAAAAGCTGTATCACACTCTCAGGAAGGTCCCAGAATTGATTCCTGACCGAGTCTACCTTAGATAGAATCACAGAATCCCTACAGTGTGGAAGCAGGCCATTCAGCCTGTCAAGTCCACACCAACCCTCCAAAGAGCAACCTATCCAGATCCACTCAGAACCACCCTATCCCTGTAACCCCGCATTTCCCATGGCTAATCCATCCCAGCCTGCACATCCCTGGACACTATGGACAATTTAGCATGGCCAATCCACCCTAACCTGCACATCTTTGAACTCTGGAAGGAAAGTGAAACACCCAGAGGAAATGCACACATACATGGGAAAATGTGCATAAACACACATACCAACAGGTTCAAGAACAGCTTCTTCCTTACTGTTGTTAGACTATTGAATGGACCTCTCAAATTTCAAACTTAATGCTGATCTTGCTTATGTGCACCTCCTGTGCAACCGCAACTTTGTATGCCTCACTCTGTTCACCCTGTGGTCTGTACGTCCTTGAATGTTATGAGCTACCTGTGGTGCACCCAAAATAAAACCTTTCACTGTACTTCGACACATGTGACAACAATAAATCCATTCAAATCAAATGTGCATACTCCACACAGACAGTTGCCCAAGTGTGGAATCAAACCTGGCTCCCTGATGCTGTGAGGTAGCAGTACTAACCATTGAGCCACTATACCACCCATGCCATGTCCTACCTGAGTTTGCTGATTTCACCATAGAAGCAATACTAACTCCAGAATTACCTGTTCTGTGTCTGAATCAAGAAGGAGAAAATCTACCAGTAGTAATGTCATACCTAACTGTACAGCACACTGGACACCAAGGCCAGCTATTTCCAAAGTCATCACAAAAATTAAAAATTTTATCAAATTACCAAAATCTGCCAATTACCTGTTGCTTAAGACCCACTATAACCAGGTTTCAGTATCTACAAGAATTACCATTATTACAAATAAATAGCTTCTAGGTACAGACTGACATATATCTAAACTAAAGCTTTCAAACCCTTGCCTATTCTGAATGAGAATAATTGTATCTGCTTCTTTCTTTGTTTTCCTGCATCGGCACTCTTCCTTTCCATTCTTTCCAGTTTCCTAATTGTTTTCTTTGTGCAATGCTTTCCATATCTTGTCAACACTTTCTTTAGCTATCTCACACCCCTTTGCCTCTTATAATGATTTTAATCACTTCAGGGAGAGAGAGAGAGAGCAGCTGAAGTAATGTGATGCTTTGATATAGCAAACAGCCTTGATAATATTGTATAGCTGAGACAACCTTGATAAAGCTTTCACACTTTTCCTATGATGCTGGTCACAATTTTAAACATTTGTGAATTATACAAGTTTTGCAAACTAGATCTCTTCTTTGAAATCTTCTCTCAAAGATAATCAAAATGTGTTAGTTCATAGTTGGGTACATGAATGCTTTTCTTCTTCAGTCAAAAGAATGAAAAGAAATCTGATTTCAAGAAAGTCAAAGTCCACGTATCTATAGAGACGATTGTCTAATGTAACCTTGACGAGGAAACAATCTAACATCTTTCAGGGGAGCTCAAATTGAAGAAATTACTCCTTCATATCTTTAATGCTGTATTTCAGAGTTCAAGGATCACGTTTTCTTTCCGTCTCTCTGAAGCAGCCTGAAAGGACCTAATCCAATCTTAAAGGCCAGAATTCTTTGAGATGTTGTATTTTTTCCATGGGTTGAATCATGACTGAAGCTCCACTGAGATGCATATCTGAGAGAGTTGTTAACAACACATAAGCTATTGGTTCTAGTATAGTTGTAAGTTTTCTCGCTGAGCTGGTAGATTTTTTCTCAGACGTTTCATTACCATGTTAGGTAACATCATCAGTGAGCCTCCCGCGAAGCGCTGGTGTTCTGGCCCACTTGCTATTTATGTGTCTTGGTCTGATGTGGTGGGTGATATCACTTTCGGTTTTTTTTCTGAGAGGACAATAGATGGGTCCAAATCGATGTGTTTGTTGAAGAAATTCCAGTTTGAATGTCAGGACTCGAGGAATTCCTGTGTGTGTCTTTGTTTAGCCTGTCCCAGGATGGATGTATTGTCCCAGTCAAACTGGTGTCCCTTGCTGTCTGTGTGTAAGGATGCTCGTGATAGTTGGTCATGTCTTTTGGTGGCTCTTTGGTGCTCCTGTGTCCTGGTGGCTAGTTTCCTGCCTGCCTGTCCAATGTAATGTTTGTTACAGTCCTTGCAGGGTATTTTGTATATGGCGTTCGTTCTGCTGATTGTTGGTGTGACGTCTTTTAAATTCATCAGGAGCTTTTTCAGTGTGTGGAGGTTGGTTTGTGGGCTACCATGATGCCACGGGGCCAGAGTGGTCTCGTCGACATCTCTGAGATGTCTTTAATGTATAGCAGGGTGGCTAGAGTCTCTGAGCATGTTGCGTCTTCTTATTTAGGTCTGTTGTGTAAGAATCAGAGCACTGCGCTTGTCAGGTACCCATTGTTCCTGAATATGTTGAATAGGTGTTTTTCCTTGGCTTCTCTTAGTTGCTGGGTGCTGCAGTGTGTTTTGGCTCATTTAAATAATATCCTGATGCATCTCCATTTGTGGGTGTTAGGATGATTGCTCCTGTAGTTCAGTATCTGGTCAGTGTGTGTGGCTTTCCTGTAGACACTGGTCTGCAGCTCTCAAATGGAATTTTGTTCTACTGTGATGTCTAGGAAGGGGAGTCGGTTCTTGTTCTCTTCTTCTTTGGTGAGATTTATACCCAGAAGGGGTGGGGCGTTTGTTTAAGTACATTTGGTAATCTGTAGAAATGAGGTGTATGGGATCCTTCAGGTTTCATTCTTTGGAGGTCTGTCATGTTAATATCTGGTGTCTTGTGAAGTAGGAATTTATAAAATCTCACACTGACTGATACAGACTGTGTGCTTTTTGAACATGATAGAATGTATCTGCAAATACAAATCTGTAAATGCAAATTCACCCCATAGATGTGTGTCTGCGTGTGTGTGTGTATAAGAGCGAGAGTGTGTGTGTGGCAAAGATGGAGAGAGCGAGAGACAGTGTGTATGTGTGTAAGAGAGAGAGAGAGTGTGTGTGGGGCAAAGATGGAGAGAGTGTGTGTATGCATGTGCATGTGCTTGATAGAGTGTGTGCGCGAGTGTGATGGAGTATATGCCTGTGAGATGGTGTGTGCATGAATGTGAGTGTGTGTGTGAGGGCACGAGCGCATTGTATGAGATAGGGTCTGTGACAGTGTGTGTAACAGTGTGTGTATATGTGTCTTTGAGAATGTATAGTGTAGTGGGGTCACCTGTAGTGTGACATGTATGCAAGATCCTGGATTGAGGCCGTCCTCATCGAAAATGAACTTGGCTCTCAGCCTGTGCTCAGCCACTCTGCACTGTTGTGTATCCTGAAGTCCACATTGGAGGACGAAGGAGCAGCGCTCCAAAAGCTTCTACTTTCAAATAAGCCTGATGGACTATAACCTGATGTGTGATTTTTAATTGAATATGTTTCTCCAAAAGTACTCCTTTTGACACCAAATTAGAAATACAGGATGTTGCTTGTGCTCTATTCTCAATTACTACCTCTTTCCCTACTGATCACTGACTGACCCTCCCATCCTGATTGATTTCCTCTCCCACTGTCTCCTGGTCACACCCTGAACCCCTTCTACCGACCACTTTGGTCACGTCCTATCCTGTGCTTTCCTGATCAACTTTGTAAAAGCTCAACATTTGATATGATCGTCAATAGCAAACTGCCTTGAGATACCCAGCAGGTATCTACAAACTCACTGGAATTATATGAATGTGACCCAAGATTTAGTGTAAGATTGGTCTCAGGTCTAACTACTCTTCCAAACCTTCCAAACTCACAACTGCTTCCATCTAGAAGGACAAGGGCAGCAGATATATAGGAACACCACCAACTTCAAGTTCCCCCCAAGCCACTCACCATCCTGATGTGGAAATTTATCACCATTCCCTCACTGTTGCTGGGTCAAAATCCCGGAAGTACCTCCATAATGACATTGATCTGTGAACATGTTTTGCCATTGAACCTGTATATTATGAAAACACTTGAGTTAATATAATTTATCAGTCATTGATGTTTACTGCAAACCTAAATTGACATGTGGAATCCTCTCTGCAAAAAGATCTGCTCACTGAAATTTTTAAGGCTGAACTCAATAATTGTTTCTTCGAGAAGGGGATCAAGGGATACAAATGACAGAAATGTGAATGAAGGTGAGGTATAATTAGCAATGTCCTAACAGAATAGCAGAACAGACTTGAGGGTCTGCATTACTTCATCCCAAACCTAAACTAGTTTTCCTATCTGCCAATAAGATAACATTTTATACATTTACCATATTTTATTAGCATCATGAAATAAATGGAAGACCTTAAAAGATTTTAAAATTGAACAATTACCATTGGAAGTGCATGCAAACATATTTACTAAGTGGTTACATTAGAAACCTGTATTGAATATAATATTTTAAGAAGGTGAAATTAGTTCATAGAGTCATAGATTCATACAGAGCAGAAACAGCTCTATGGCCCGTTGAGTCAGCATAGACATAACCACCAATAAAGGTGCACTATTCCCAAATTCCTGTATTTATCCCATATCCTTGAATGTTGTGATATTTGAAGTACTAATCCAAATTTGTTTTAAAGGTTGCAAGTTTTCTAGCCTTCACCACTTCCCATGCAATGCAGATGCCCACCACCCTCTGAGTGAAAAAGGTTTTCTTCTTGAAATCACTCTGAATCTCCTGGCCCCCTTCCCCCATTCTTCCGTAATTACACCGGCACCACGCCCCACCTCTTCCTCCGCTACATTGATGACTGCATTGGCGCCACCTCGTGCTCCCGCGAGGAGGTTGAGCAATTCATCAACTTCACCAACACATTCCACCCTGACCTTAAATTTACCTGGACCATCTCTGACACCTCCCTCCCCTTCCTGGACCTCTCCATCTCCATCAGTGACGACCGACTTGACACTGACGTCTTCTACAAACCCACCGACTCCCACAGCTACCTGGATTACACCTCTTCCCACCCTACCTCATGCAAAAATGCCATCCCGTATTCCCAATTCCTCCGCCTCCGCCGTATCTGCTCCCAGGAGGAGCGGTTCCACCATAGAACACACCAGATGGCCTCCTTCTTTAGAGACCGCAATTTCCCTTCCCACGTGGTTAAAGATGCCCTCCAACGCATCTCATCCCCATCCCGCACCTCCGCCCTCAGATCCAACCCCTCCAACCGCAACAAGGACAGAACGCCCCTGGTGCTCACCTTCCACCCTACCAACCTTTGCATAAACCAAATCATCCGCCGACATTTCCGCCACCTCCAAACAGACCCCACCACCAGGGATATATTTCCCTCCCCACCCCTCTCCGCCTTCCGCAAAGACCGTTCTCTCCGTGACTACCTGGTCAGGTCCACGCCCCCCTACGACCCACCCTCCCATCCTGGCACTTTCCCCTGCCACCGCAGGAACTGTAAAACCTGCGCCCACACCTCCTCCCTCACCTCTATCCAAGGCCCCAAAGGAGCTTTCCACATCCATCAAAGTTTTACCTGCACATCCACTAATATCATCTATTGTATCCGTTGCTCCCGATGCAGTCTCCTCTACATTGGGGAGACTGGGCGCCTCCTAGCAGAGCGCTTTAGGGAACATCTCCGAGACACCCGCACCAATCAACCAAATCGCCCAGTGGCTCAACATTTCAATTCCCCGTCCCACTCTGCCGAGGATATGGAGGTGCTGGGCCTCCTCCACCGCTGCTCCCTCACCACCAGACGCCTGGAGGAAGAACGCCTCATCTTCCGCCTCGGAACACTTCAACCCCAGGGCATCAATGTGGATTTCAACAGTTTCCTCATTTCCCCTTCCCCCACCTCATCCTAGTTTCTAACCTCCAGAAACTCGATCCCCTGACCTGTCCGGACTTGTCCGACCTGCCCAGCTCCTTTTCCACCTATCCACTCCACCCTCTCCTCCCTGACCTATCACCTTCATCTCTTTCCCCACTGACCTATTGTACTCTATGCCACTCTCTCCCCACCCCCACCCTCCTCTAGCTTATCTCTCCACGCTTCAGGCTCTCTGCCTTTATTCCTGATGAAGGGCTTTTGCCCGAAACGTCGATTTTGCCTGTCCTCAGATGCTGCCTGAATTGCTGTGCTCTTCCAGCACCACTGATCCAGAATCTGGTTTCCAGCATCTGCAGTCATTGTTTTTACCCCCTTCCCATAAAACTATGCCTTCTCATGATTGATTACAGCAGACAAAGGACTGATGCAAAGGATATAGCTATTTGTTCCCATGGACAGCCACCAAAAAAATCAGCACTAATGTAACGTTTTTATTTTCAGAAGGACCCAGCAAATGGAAGGCACAACAGAGAATTGTGAACACAGCCCAGTCCATCATATAAACCAGCCTTCCATCCATTGACTCCATCTATATTTCCTGTTGCCTCAGGAAAATAACCAACATAATCAAAGCCCACAACCACCTCAGTTATATTCTCTTCCACTCTCTTCCTTCAGACAGAAGATATTAAAGTTTGAATACATGTATAAACAGATTCAAGAACAGCTTCCTCCCGGCTGTTATCAGACTTGTGAATGCACCTCTCAAATGTTAATTCTTATTTCTCTCTCTCTCTCTCTGCCTCTCTCCTTCTCTCTTTCTTTCTCTCTCTCACTCCCTCTATCTCTCTCTCTCTCTGCCTCTCTCTCCCTCTCTCTCTCTTTCTCTCTCTCTCTCTCTCTCTGTGCACTTCTCTGTGGCTGTAATACTGTATTCTGCACTCTGATGTACTTTGTGTGGTACGATCTGCATGTATAGTAGGCAAAACAATAGGTTGCACTGTATTTCGGTACACATGACAACAATCATTTTAGGGACAGTAGGGAAAGCCACCCAGCAAATACAAACATTGCTTAAATGTGCAAGATGAGGGACTAAAGATAATGATTTAGTCAGACAGAAAATGCACTATGAGCTCTCAAGTGGACTTGAAAGTGAACATCAACTGAGGAAAATATCAGGGACTTGTGAAAGGAATTCTGATGAAGGGATGGGGGAGCATCTTGAAGTAATAGTTCAGGATGAAACAGGAGGGTGAGTTGAGGTCATAGTTTGTTAAGTCAAGGATAATAGAGCAAGCTACAATACCAGGAGAAGTAGAAGCCCTTGCGATCAAGAATATTTAAGTAACTATTCAAAGGATAACAAATTAAAAAGAGTTGGAAAGAATTTCACCCAATTTCAAAGGGAAGTCTTTTTGAATGTCCTACTGAACCATGAAGGCTGCGGCAACATCAGGAGGTGGAGAAGTCGACATTTCAAGGAGTCCTGAAGAAGGGTTACATCCAAAATATTGCCTTCTCCACCTCCTGATGCTGCCTGGCTTGTGATGTTCTTTCAGTCTCCTGCCTGCCTACCTTGGATTCCAGCAGGTTTTTTTTCTCTACCACCCTACAGGCAGAGGTCCAGATTCCCATCAGGAAAGTAAATTCTCACAGTCTCCCTAAGACTCTCGTCTCAATACATCTCAATACATCTCCTCTGATCCAAGGAAAACAACCCCTAATCTAGCCAATCTCTCCTCATTACTAAAACTCTACAGTCAAGTCAACATACTGGTAAATATTTAAGGTTTAGTGAAGACCTGTAGCTCAGGTTGTGGTTGAAGCTGTTGGTCAGTTTGCCGAGCTGGATGATTTTCTCTCAAATGTTTCGTCTCCCTCCCAGGTGACATCCTCAGTTATGTGTAGCCTCACTGTCATTGTGATCTGCCCTGAATCTCTACGGTTCTGTCTGTTGTGGTGGGTGATTCTATTTCCAGCTGTGTTCTGTAGTGGACTGTAGATGGGGTCTATTTCAGTGTGTTTGTTTACGGAACCAATGGATGAATACCAGGAATTTCCGAGCTGGTCTTTGTTTAACATGTCCCAGTATCCTAATGTTGTCCCAGTTGAATTGGTATCCTTCATTGTCAGTGTATATGGGTGGGGGTGCCTGGGGAGGACAGCCCAGATGTCACTGGGGAGGGAGATGAAACTTTTACGAGAAAGTCAAGCATCTTGACGAACCGACCAACAGCTTCGTTCTGATAAATCTTTTTTTGTGCACTCTCAGAGCAATGGCATCCCTCCTATAATGTGGATTCCAGAACTCCACACTGACAGCTAACCAAAGCTTTATGCAATTCCAAAATCATTGACACGTTCAACTCAATAGCTTAGCTAATGAAGGCAAGCATCCCGTATGACTTCTTAATCACTTTATCTACCTGTCCTGCTACTTTGAGGGACCTATGGACATGCACACCAAAGTTCCCTCTGATCCTTCTCAGGTCCTACCGTTCATTATGTATTCCCATGCCTTGTTTGCCCTTCCCAAATACATAACCTTGCATTTAAACAGATTGGACTCCATTTGCCGCTGATCAACCCATCTGACCAGCCCATCTATATCTTCCCTTAATTTCAGGCTGTCTTCTTCATTATTTACCAGACAGCAATTGTCATATCATTCACAAACTGAGTGATCAACCCTCCTACATTCAAGTCAAAAGTGTTTATATGTGTCAATAACAGGAAAGGTCCCATCCCTGATGCCTGCTGAGCCCCACATGGGTCGTGTATCCCTCATATACATTTAATACATCACCTTTCTTCGAAATTTAATAGAATTTCTAAACTTTCCTTAGTGTCCAAATGTTGAGCCTTAAATGGCAACTCCAGCATTTTACTGTATGGGTCAGTTCAGCAAGGATCCAGTTACAGAGGCGTGAGCTGAGACCTAAGTTTTAGAGTTTAGAGATGAGTTCGTTTGGAATTATGGTGTTGAAGACGGAGCTGTCGTCAATAGGTAGGGGGTTTTATGGAGGTATTCTTGTTATCTAGATGTTCCAGGGATGAATGTAGGGCCAGGGAGATGGCAGGTGCTGTGGACCTGTTGTGCTGGTAGGTGAAAGGTTAAAGGATCAAGGGGATTTGGTAGATTGGAGTTGATGTGAGCCAGGACTAACTTCTTGAAGCACTTCATAATTAGCACATGTCAATTGACATGTACAGCAGAGAACAGGCCCTTCAGCCCACGATGTTGTGCCGATCATTGATCCTCATGTAAGGTAAACCTAATGTACGAACCCTCAAATTTCTGTGACCATATGCATGTCCAGCAGTCTCTTAAATATCCCCAATGACCTCGCTTCCACAACTGCTGCTGGCAACGCATTCCATGCTCTCACAACTCTCTGCGTAAAGAACCCACCTCTGACATCCCCTCTATACTTTCCGCCAAACAGTTTAAAACTATGACCCCTCATGTTAACAATTTCTGCCCTGGGAAAAAGTCTCTGGCTATCAGCTCTATCTATGCCTCTCATTATCTTGCACACCTCAATTAGGTCCCCTCTCTTCCTTCTTTTTTCCACTGAAAAATGTCTGAGGTCAGTCAATCTCTCTTCGTAAGGTAAGCCCTCCATTCCAGGCAGCATCCTGGTAAACCTCCTCTGAACCCTCTCCAAAGCATCCACATCTTTCCTATAATAGGACGACCAGAACTGGACGCAGTATTCCAAGTGGGGTCTAACCAAAATTTTATAGAGCTGCAACAAGATCTCATGACTCTTAAACTCAATCTCCCTGTTACTGAAAGCCAAAACACCATATGCTTTCTTAACAACCCTGTCCACTTGGGTGGCAATTTTAAGGGATCTACGTACCTGCACACCAAGATCCTGCTGTTCCTCCACACTGCCAAGAATCTTATCTTTAATCCTGTACTCAACTTTCAAGTTCGACATTTCAAAATGCATCACTTCGCATTTATACAGGTTGAACTCCATCTGCCATTTCTCAGCCCATCTCTGCATCCTGTCAATGTCACGATGCAGCCTACAACAGTCCTCTATACTGTCAACGACACCTCCAACCTTTGTGTCATTTGCAAACTTGCTAACCCATCCTTCAATCTCCTCATCCAAGTCATTAATAAAAATTACAAAGAGTAGAGGCCCAAGAACAGACCCCTGTGGAACACCACTCACCACTGACTTCCAGGCAGAATACTTTCCTTCCACTACCACTCACTGTCTTCTGTCGACAGGCCAATTCTGTATCCAGACAGCTAAATTTCCCTGTATCCCATTCCTCCTGATCTTCTGAACGAGCCTACCATGGGGAACCTTATCAAATGCCTTGCTGAAGTCCATATACACCACATCCACTGCTCGACCCTCATCAACTCCTCTAGTAACAGGTCAGAGCCACCGCAGGAGTCATTGACACATGCTGCATGATTTTTCTTTGGCAGCAGGATGATGGTGGTCTTCTTGAAACCTGTGGTGACTTCAGATCATAGTAAGGAGAGGTTAAAGGTGTCTGCAGGTACTGCCACTGACTGGTCTGCACAGGATCTGAGTGCGAGGCTGGGGATTCCCTTCAGGTCAGTTGCTTTCCATGGGTTCACTCTCAAGATGGTTGACGGCTGCGGCAGTGACCATGGGTATAGGTTATCTGAGGCAGTTGGGATAGGTGACATCGCTTACTTGATCTTCCATTCAAAGTGAGCTTAGAATACATCAAACTTGTTGGGTAAGGATGTACTGTTCGTTGCGGTTATTTTCGGTTTCACTGCTGTTTTGTGTATGCTTTGCCTCAAGCAATGAATGTCCGTGTCTTGATCTCATGCTTATTTTTGTATTGCCTCTTGGCACCCAAAATGGCCTTACGAAAGTCGTACCTGGGTTCCCTACATAGGTCAGAGTTGGCCATCTTCAATGCTTCAGATCTGGACTTCAGTAGGTTGTGGATCTCCCAGTTCATCCAGCTGGGGAGCATTCAGATTAGCATCTTTGGTATGCAACACTCTACACACTTACTAATGAAGTTTGTAATGGTAGTAGCATACTTAGTTAGGGTGACCACTGTGCTCTTGAAACTGGACCAGTCCATCGACTCTAAGCATTTCCATAGAAGTCATTCCATCAACACTGCACTACATTTTGAATGCGCTAACAGCACAATTTATGATTCTGACATAAAATTCAACTTCACAAACCCAGAAAGCAAGATTTTAAACTCTGGAGTCTCATTCCTACATGTTTTAAATTGTCGCATAAAACGTTTCCATATTTAAAATTTTTATTTTTGTTTTGCTCTTACTTTTCCCACCTGTCTCTTATATATTTCTCACTTTTCCTTAAGTTAATATTTCTTTCTATCCATTTCTCTTGTTGTCCCTGGTTTGCTGTTGAATTCATCCACGTCAATTGACATGTTCCTTGAAAGCTTTGCACTATTAATTTATAAGCCTTCAATCTGATTGGCTCAGGAAGTGTACAACTCATTCATGTCTCAGATGCCTCTTTGATTTGCTGTGGCACTGTCAGCTCACACTTCAACAATATGCTACACAAGGCAGTGTAAACCAAAATGAAGCATGTGAGGGCAAATCAAACAAAGGTCATCACTTTTACACATCGTGCATGATCAAATTATGGTCCTCTGTCGAAAGCAAGATTCAATATCATGAGGGGTCCTTATTGCTGAAATGATCAGGACGAAGAGGGCATAGATTTTAGTCAATTCGTAAAAGAAGCAGTGGGCCCATGTTCAAATACTTTTTCACGCAGCATGTTATGGACCAGACCAGACCCCCTCAATATATTTTAAGAAAGTAACCTTTTCTTATTTTAAAGATAGATATGAAGTGCTGTGCCCCAGATGCAATGCGACTGGTCAGACTACTCGATGTTAAGCAAAACACAATTTATTTGAATATTACGATAAAATGCAAACAGAAGAAAGAGGTATTCAGAATAACTTAACTATTGGAAAACTTAACTGAATAATAGACACAGCACCTATTAGTAATTAACTGTTCCAATATAGTAATATCCTATAAACACACCCTTTGGCAAACAGGCAAATTCAGACACTGATTCTCACATTTAATTCTCCATCAAAAAACATCAAGAGAAAATTTAGAGGGAGTAGCAGCTAGGAGATATTCACTGTAGCTTCCAACTCTTTTGGGACCCCAAAGGCTTCTGCTTAAAACTATACTGAAAAACTAAAACAACTAGAAAGCTTAATCTGTGAGAGCTGCTCCACCAGGCTGCTTCCATTGTCCCACCCTTAAAAAAAGCAAGCTTTCACAAGTTGTTTACTTCCTTAGAGACAGTCTCTGCCTTACAACCTCCCTTTAAAAAAACACAGGACAAAGTTACCTCTTAAAGTGACAGCATTGTCACAGGCGAGTCATTTGGATCTGGATTGAGTGCATAGGCTCAGTTAAGTTATGCAAGAGAGAATTAGATTGTTGACTGAGAAGGAATAATATGCCGAGCCACAGAAGGAATAATATGCCGAGCCACAGGATGTGAGGGAATGGTTCTAGGTATATTGCTGCTGTATAGAACTGGTGCAGACACAATGGGTCAAGAGGGGTCCTCTATGCTGCAATGGTTCTATGATTCCCTGTCTACTATTCCATGTAACCGCATCAATATTTCTCTTTTCTTATTTTATTTTTTACTTCTTTCAGCATTTTTAGCTCTTGTTTTCTCCCTTTATCTTTTCCTATTCTCCTTCTTCTTCCCATTGTTTTACACACAGCGTCATTGTTGTTTTTAATCTTCAGGATATTTTTCTCATCACATCTATATAAATTCATATTCTGAGTCTTGTAATCATATCACTGTCAAATAGAATTAGAATCTGTGGGTTGAGATTTTCCAAGTTATCATTATTTTCCTTTTAGAATAAATATGACATATTAAACTGACAGCATCTCTTTTCATGGGCCATTTGCTTGGGCACTACTGATGACTATAAATGTTTAAATACCCGATTACCATTTGCAGCTCTATAATTATGCCATGCTAATCATACAGTCTTCATGACATTTATTTCAATTGCATGTTTCACAACTAACAACAGACCAATGTCTAATGATGGTTAAGGGAGGTAGTGGGGAAGTGTGGAAAGGCACTTTCCGTCTAAAAGTAAGCAAAACTCAGCAAACTCAGGCCTGAAATAGTATTGGGAATGCTGGGAGGAGGAGTTGAATTCAGATTGAAGGTCAAGGTGTGTCCTGCAATTCGCCTGCATTAATGGGGTTATGGCAACAGAGATGGTAAATGTGATACCAGAGATCAAAGAGAATCAGAGTTCTAAGCATGAAAATACAGGTTCAGTTCAAAACAGTCCAGACAATTCCTTTGGCTTGTAAACTTTCAGATTCCTTGGTACCTCTGAGGGTTTTCATATACCAGATCATACATTTAATATTATTTCTCGATATATAGTTTGGTAAGCTGGCCCCACAGGATTTTCACAATTGATAAAATGTACCTGAGCTGAGAAAATGTCAAGGTTAGCACGATCAACAAAGCAAGTCCACACTGCCTGTTAGGAATTGGAGGTGTCTATGAGTGCAAGAAAAGCACTGTTGGGTCGACACAACAATACAGTTTCACAGAAAGGTGAAGGAGGTATTTCTTACAACCTTAGCAAAGAATTTATTTAACAATACAAATCACATCCTCACTACAGGCTGGCTCAGAGCCTGGAGGAGATTGAGAGCTGTTGAGCATGAAAGAAGAAAACGCTAGACAACTCAAGTAAATCAGTCTAAGTCACTCACATTGGGAGCTGAGTTAAATACAGTTTAGTTATAAGAAGCATTTCATCTTCAAATACCCTTAGAGGAAAAAGATCAGGTGTAATATAAAGGGACACAAAAAGAAAAAAAAAATTCATAAAATCAGTAATTGAAAGCAAGAAATTACAGAAACATGAAGAGTAATGGATCCAAACGTCAAACACTCCAGACTATATAAAAAAACCATTGACATTAAATCCTACTTGAAAGATTTGATAAGAACAGTAATCAGCAGCACATTAATAGCACAGGAAGAGATAACAGTCATCAAGCAAATATTAACACTTCCTTATGCACAAACAATGGAAATGTTGAAGCACCACAACTGCTTGCAATGACATGACTTTAATCATAAGAATGGTCTCAATTTTGGTCAGCAAGAATAGAGGTGATAGGGCCAACGGGTCTTAGTGCAGAATATGATAATGGTAGCTGATGGCTACAATTACAGATGGAGATTTCTGGAGCAGACAGGTCAAGGTAAGGGTATTAAGTGATGAAATGCGATTATGTGGGTGAGAATAGATAGTCTTTGTGATGGAAACATTCAGTTTAGGATTAAAGAGGAAAACTCAGTTTTTAATGTCCTGGTTCCACCTGTAACAGTGGCCATGATGGGGCTGAAGTGGGTAATAAAGGATACAAATTTGTAGCTGAGCCAAAGGTAATCTCTAAAATCAAAAGAGAAAATGCTGGAAAATCTCAGCAGGTCTGGCAGCATCTGTAAGGAGAGAAAAGAGCTGACGTTTCGAGTCTAATTGACTCTTTGTCAAAGGGTCAGTTAGACTCTAAACGTCAGCTCTTTTCTCTCCTTACAGATGCTGCCAGACCTGCTGAGATTTTCCAGTATTTTCTCTTTTGGTTTCAGATTCCAGCATCCGCAGTAGTTTGCCTTTATCCAGAAACCTCTAAAATGATTGTCGAGTTGTTGGCTGATAAGGTACAAAAATTAAACTTGATGAAAACTATTGTAATGATAAAATAAATTAACCTAGTAACTAACACTGGCAAAGTTAACATAAGGAAACTGCAGGTGTTTGTATAATAATGCTTGCTTGGTATTTTCACACAAATAGGAAATGATTAATATAGGAGAAAGTGAGGACTGCAGATGCTGGAGATCAGAGTCAAGACCGTGGTGCTGGAAAAGCACAGCAGGTCAGGCAGCATCCGAGGAGCAGGAGAATCAACGTTTCGGACATAAGCCCTTCATCAGGAATCTGGTAATGATTAACCTAGGACTTAGGAATGGCTGTTCAAGCCTGCTCCACCATTCAATAAGGTCATGACGGATATATTTGTGGGTCCTAACTTCACTTCCCTGTTTGTTCCCCATAAGCTTTGACTCTGTTGTTTATCAAGAATCTATCCAATTCACCCTTGAATAAACTTAAAATCCCTAAGCTTCATTACATTCTTTATAAGAAAAATCCATACCCTGATGTCCTTCTGAGAGCAAAACATCCCATTTCTCCCTTAAAAGGGTGACCTCTTATTCTGAAGTGGCACTTCCTATGTGACAATTCCTTTGTTGGAATATTAGATTAGATTCCCTACAGTGTGGAAACAGGCCCTTTGGCCCAACAAGTCCACACCAACCCTCCAAAGAGTAACCTATCCAGACCTCTCTCTCCACATTTATCCCTGACTAATGCACCTGACATAATGGGCCATTTAGCATGGCCAGTTCACCTGGCCTGCACATCTTTTGGATTGTGGGAGGAAACCAGAGTACCCGAAGGAAACCCACGCAGACAGTGGGAGAATGTGCAAGCTCCCCACAAGACAGTCACTCAAGCCAGGAATCAAATCTGGGTGCCTCGTGCTGTGAGGCAGCAGTGCTAACCACTGAGCCACCATGCTGCCTCTATATGGTTAATATGATTGACCTTCATAGTTTTCCACCAACATTAACAGTAATTTCTACTTACATTTTAAATGTTTTACAAATTTAGTTTGGTAGAGCAGAGCCAAGTTGTTTGTAGGAAAAGCAGGTTGATAGCAGACCGTATTTCACAATAAGGTAAGTGATTAGATATCCTTTCCTTTGCCTTGATGAGTACAGAGCCTTGCAAGTATGCATAACAGTACAGAGTTCAGAAGTCCAGCTTAGATTTAAACACAAAGAATGTGGTTTATGTGCATCAACAAGAGAATAACTTGTGTGGGCAAGAATTGGCTTCACTTAGAATTTGTCTCATCTACTCAATCAAATTGGGACTTGTAAAATGTCATGCATTTTCTGTTTAAGTTAAAATGTTATTCATTATTCATTGATGTGCATTGCCTTGAAGTAGAATGAATATAATCTTCCAAATCCTACCTTAGCTGTTGATTTACTTTAGTTGAACCATTCTGAGTGCTGCTTCAATTTTCCCCTGTACCAGTGGTGTAAACCTGGTTCAGAACATGTGGCCACATCTTGTGGCTGTAACTCCTATTCTCAATGCACATGAATGTAGATTGTCATTTGACTGGTCTTACAATATCTTCCCTTCTGCTAAAATGCCTACCGTAAAAGAGTTTTTTCTTCTTTTCATCAGTTCCTTAACCCACCCCATCATTTTTATTCGCACTCGTTATTCTCTGTGACTGGAGCTGGCTATTCATCAGTCTCATCCTCATCCATCGTCCTTTCCACCACTGTAATACTATCTTTGACAAGCAATGCCACACCTCCCCCTCTTTTACCCCCACCTCTGACCCTACTTGCAGCTTGGGTTGGTACCTGGGACTTCGATGTTGTGGCTATTACGGAGACATGGCTAGAACAGGGACAGGATTGGCTGTTGCAGGTTCCAGGATTTAAATGTTTTAGTAGGGTCAGAGGTGGGGGTAAAAGAGGGGGAGGTGTGGCATTGCTTGTCAAAGATAGTATTACAGTGGTGGAAAGGACGATGGATGAGGACTTGCCATCTGAGGTAGTTTGGGCTGAGGTTCGGAATAGGAAAGATGAGGTCACCCTGTTAGGAGTCTTTTACAGGCCTCCCAATAGTCCTAGAAACGTAGAAGAAAGGATAGGGAAGGTGATTCAGGAGATGAGTGACAGTAATAGGGTGGTGGTTATGGGGGACTTTAACTTTCCTGATATTGATTGGGAAAGCTATAGCTCAAGTTCGTTAGATGGGTCAGTGTTTGTTCAATGTGTGCAGGCGAGTTTCCTGACACAATATGTAGACAGGCCAACAAGAGGTGAGGCCATACTGGATTTGGTTCTGGGTAACGAACCAGGCCAGGTGTTAGAATTAGAGGTAGGTGAACACTTTGGGGATAGTGACCATAATTCGGTGATTTTTACTCTCGTGATGGAGAGGGATAAGTGTGTACTACAGGGCAAGAGTTATAGCTGGGGTCAGGGAAATTATGATGCGGTGAGGCATGACTTAGGATGTGTGGCCTGGAAAAGTAGACTCCAAGGCAAGAGTGTAAATGATATGTGGAGCTTGTTCAAGGAGCAACTATTGAGTGTCCTTGATAATTATGTACCTGTCAGGCAGGGAGGAAAGGGTCGTGCGAGGGAGCCGTGGTTTAATAAGGAATTGGAATCCCTTGTTAAATGGAAGAGGGCGGCCTATCTCAAGATGAGACGTGAAGGTTCAATTGGGGCGATTGAGAGTTATAGGGTAGCCAGGAAGGACCTGAAGAGAGAGTTAAGAGCAGCAAGGAGGGGACATGAAAGGTCCTTAGTCGGTAGGATTAGGGAAAACCCTAAGGCTTTCTATAGGTATGTTAGGAATAAAAGAATGACTAGGGTAGGAATAGGTCCAGTCAAGGATAGTAGTGGGAAGTTGCGTGTGGAGGCGGAAGAGATTGGGGAGACACTGAATGAATACTTTTCTTCAGTATTTACTCAGGAACAGGGCATTGTCGTCGATGTGAATACTGAGTCACAAATAAGTAGAATGGATGGTTTTGAGGTATGTAGAGAAGAGGTGTTGGAAATCCTGGAAAAGGTGAAAATAGATAAGTCCCCTGGGCCTGATGGCATTTATCCTAGGATTCTCTGGGAAGCAAGGGAGGAGATTGCAGAGCCATTGGCCTTGATTTTTATGTCCTCTTTGTCTACAGGAGTAGTGCCAGAAGACTGGAGGATAGCAAATGTGGTTCCCTTGTTCAAAAAGGGGAGTAGGGATAACCCTAGTAACTATAGGCCGGTGAGTCTCACTTCTGTTGTGGGCAAAGTCTTAGAGAGAATTGTAAGGGATAGGATTTATGCACATCTGGATAGGAATAATGTGATCAAGGATAGTCAGCATGGTTTTGTGAACGGCAGGTCGTGCCTCACAAACCTTATTGAATTCTTTGAAAAGGTGACGAAGGAGGTTGATTAGGGGAAAGCGGTAGATGTGGTATATATGGATTTTAGTAAGGCGTTTGATAAGGTTCCCCATGGTAGGCTACTGCAGAAAATACGGAGATATGGCATTGAGGGTGAGTTGGAGGTTTGGATTAGGAATTGGCTGGATGGAAGAAGACAGAGGGTAGTAGTTGATGGCAAAGTTTCTTCATGGAGTGCCGTCACTAGCGGTGTTCCGCAAGGATCTGTTTTGGGACCATTGCTGTTTGTCATTTTTATAAATGACCTGGAAGAGGGGTTAGAAGGTTGGGTGAGCAAGTTTGCGGATGATACGAAAGTCGGAGGAGTTGTTGACAGTGAGGAAGGATGTGGCAGGTTACAGCAGGATATAGAGAAGCTGCAGAGCTGGGCAGAAAGGTGGCAAATGGAATTCAATGTAGCTAAATGTGAGGTGATTCACTTTGGGAAGAATAACAAAAAGATGGGGTACTGGGCTAATGGTCGGATACTTGGTAGTGTGGATGAGCAGAGGGATCTTGGTGTCCATGTACACAGATCTCTGAAAGTTGCCACCCAGGTAAATAGTGCGGTGAGGAAGGCATATGGCGTACTGGCTTTTATTGGTAGAGGAATTGAGTTCCGGAGTCCTGAGGTCATGATGCAGTTGTATAAAACTCTGGTGCGGCCGCATCTGGAATATTGTGTGCAGTTTTGGTCGCCATACTATAGGAAGGATGTGGAGGCACTGGAACGGGTGCAGAGGAGGTTTACCAGGATGTTGCCTGGTATGGAAGGAAGATCGTATGAGGATAGACTGAGACACTTGGGGCTGTTTTCATTAGAGAAAAGAAGGTTTAGGGGTGACTTGATTGAGGTGTACAAGATGATTAGGGGGTTAGATAGGGTTGACAGTGTGAACCTTTTCCCGCGTATGGAGTCGGGTATTACAAGGGGGCATAGCTTTAAATTAAGGGGGGGTAGATATAGGACTGATGTTAGGGGTAGGTTCTTCACTCAGCGAGTCGTAAGTTCATGGAATGCCCTGCCAGCAGCAGTGGTGGACTCTCCCTCTTTATGGGCATTTAAGCGGGCATTGGATAGGTATATGGAGGATAGTGGGTTAGTATAGGTTAGGTGGGCTTGGATCGGCGCAACATCGAGGGCCAAAGGGCCTGTACTGCGCTGTATTGTTCTATGTTCTATGTTCTCATTGAAAGTACTGTATACAATTCTGGTCACCCTGCTATAGAAGCAATGTTATTAAACTGGAAAGGGTGCAAAAAAGGATTTAACCGGATAATGCCGAGACCGGAAGATTGGAACCAAAGGTTGGAAAGGCTGGGACTTTTTCCTTGAAAGTTAGGAGGCTAACATATGACCTTAAAGAAATTGATAAAATCATAAGGGGTATAGATAAGGTGAATAGCTGAGGTCTTTTCCCTAAGGTGGGCAAATCCAAAACTAGAGAACATAGATTTGTGATCAGAGGGGAAAGATTTAAAAGGGCAATGAGGGGCAACTTCTTCATGCTAAGGGTGGTGTGGATATGGAATAAGCTGCCAGAGGAAGTGGTTGAGGTAGATATGATTACATCATTTAAAATACATTTTAAAAGACATTTCCATCCCATGAGGAAGTGAAGAGTGCACTTGACAAAGTACACAAATAGTCTTGAGACGGAATACCCTGAGGCCACGCTCATCGTAGCCAGGGACTTCAACTTGGCCAACCTCAGGAAGGTGCTACCAGAAAACCACCAACACATGTCCTGTCCTGTCGGAGATCTGAACATCCTTCACTATTACTACGCAACCATCAAAGATACCTGTTGTTCCATCCCCCCGTCCACATTTTGGAAAATCAGGTCCCAACATTGTGCATCACCTCCCTGTTTATAAGCAGAAATTGAAGTGGGATTACCCAGTACAGAAAGTTGTGCAGTGTTGGTCTGATGCAATGGAAGGGCTTCTACAGGACTGCTTAGAGTTGGTGGTCTGATCTATATACAGGAGCTCTGTGGCCAACCTAAAAGAGTGTGTCACCACCATCACAAACTTCATTAGTAAGTGTGTAGAAGACTGATTGCTAGAGACATTCCCCACCCAAAACGACAGATGAATCAGGAGATCCACTTTGTACTGAAGTCCAGGTCCGAGGCGTGCAAATCGGGCAACCCTGACCTATACAGGAAATCCAGGTACGGCCTTCATAAAACCATCAGAGACGCCAAGAGGTAATACCAAACTAAGCTTCAGACCCAGACTAACCACATGGACACCAGTCATTTGTGACAAGGCTTACACCACAGAATGGGTAACAAAGCGAAACTGGAAGAATTATAGGCAACAGCACATCCCTACCAAGCAGAAGGTCAGTGAAATGATGTCACCAATCCAAACTGGTTCAGAAGCACTTGTACCCACAGTCATTGCCATAGATGTCAGATCGGTCTTCTTTGGAAAGCGACTGGCCTGGATGGATTCTCCTGGGCAGACTAGCTGGCGGGAGTATTCACAGACATCCTCAACCTCTCCTTACTATGGCCTGAAGTCTCCCATTGTTTCAAGAAAAGTACCATCATCCCGATGCCAAAGGAAAATCAGAGCGTGCCTCAATGACAACCACCTGGTGTCTCTGACCACCATAATAATAAAGTGCTTTGAAAGGTTAGTCATAGCTCATGTCAACACTAACATACCAAATTGCCTTGATCCTTTGCAATTTGCCTAGCAACAAAATAGGTCCACAGTAGACGCCCCCTCCCTGGCCCTATACTCATCCCTGGAACATCTGGATAACAGGGACATCTAAGGAAAACTCCTCCAGTTCTGCCCTCAACACCATAATTCCAAACACACTTATCTCAAAACTTTGAGACTCAGGTCATGGCTCTTCCCTCTGTAAATGGATGCTCGACTGCCTGACCCATAGACTAGAATCAGTAAGAATAGGCCATGATACCTATTCCAGCATAATCCTCAACACCGGTGCTCCACAAGCCTGCATGCTCAGCTCCCTAATATACTCCTTATACACGCGCGACGGTGTGGCCAAATTCTGCCCCAACCCCATTTACAAGTTTACTGATGACAGCACCATTGTAGGTCAGATCTCAAACAACGACGAGACAGAATATAAGAAAGAGATTGAATGATTAGCGGCACGGTGGAAAGACAACAATTCCTTCAATAACATCAGCAAAATGAAGGAGCTGGTCATTGACTTCAGGAAGTAGAGGACACGCATATTTTTGCATCAATGATGCTGAGGTGGAGATGGTCAAGAATGTGGGAGTGATGATCACCAACAATCTGTCTTGGTCCACCCATGTTGACGTGTCAAGAAAGCACAATAATGTCTCTACTTCTGCAGAAGGCTAAGGAAATTTGGCATGTCCATGATGATTCTTACCAACTTTTATGGTTGCCATAGAAAGCATCTTATCTGGATGCGTCACAATATGGTATAGCAACTGCTTTTCCCAAGACCGCAAGAAGCTACAGAGAGTCATGAACACAGCCCAGCCCATCATGCAAACTGGCCTATCATCCATTGACTTCATGTCTCCTTCTCACTGCCTCAGGAAGGCAGTCAGCATCATCAAAGACCCCTCCCAACCTGGTTACACTCTCTTCCACCCTCTTTCTTCAGGCAGAAGATATAAACACATCCAAACAGTTTCAAGAACAGCTTCTTCCCCACTGTTATCAGACTTCTGAATGGACCTCGCCAATGTTAATTCTGATCCTTCCCTCTCTGCACCTTCTCTTTGACTGTATTCTTCACTCTGTTCTTCTACCTTACGTACTGTGCATGGTACGATCTGCCTGCATGGTATGGCAAAACAACATTTTTCACTGTGTTCTGGTATATGTGACAACAATGAATTAATCAAAGACATTCAGAGAGGTAAATAGGTAGGAAAGGTTTAGAGGGACATCAGCCAAATGCTACTAGTTCAGTTTAGGAAACATTGTTGGCATGGACAATTTGGACTGAAGGGCCTGTTTCCATGCTGTATATCACTATGACTCCATGAAAGTTATCTTCATTCAGAGAATAAATTCTACTTTTCTCTTTGGGATGCAGACTAATTTGCTCAGATGCACCAAATGTTTCAGCCATTTCGGTGGAGTTGGGAATCATTGGAATCTTTTGACCTTGAAGCACTGAATAGAGGCCATGGTATTCCTGTGTTACTTGACCAGTTCATATAACTCTGCTACAGACTCTTGAGTATGCTGCATGGTCAGCGCAAGAAAGACTTCATTGAAGTTAGCTTATCATAGAGTGAACAACGGAAATTTGGATCAATGTGGGAGTTTAATTGTAAGTTTGCAAGTTTAATTATAGACTGAAAGTCAGCGTCAGACCTAGAACCAATGGTCTTTAATAACCAATAGTCAGTGAAATAAACAGCTGCCTGATCATAGCAGTTTTCTTGCAAACATGTGAAATTCCTCACCTGAATTTGTTTTGATTACTGTTGAGAGAAGAAAACAGCAACTCAACAGAAATGTCTCTCCAAGAAAGGGCTAATTCAAGGCATATAGTTAGAATAAGCCACATGTTCAGAGTGACGGAGATATTGTGAGAGTGAAACTGAGACAGCGTAAGTAATTGAGAATTTAGGTCCATATGGAAATTTGAGGCACAGGGTGATAGAGTGCTTTAAATAACATTTATGCCAAGAAAGAAAGTCTGCAGACTGACAGATGAGCAGGAGAAGAAATTGGGCCATGTATTTAGCTGCCAACCAGTACTGACAGCAATGGCAGTGTGACATCGTGAGTATAGGAAAAACAATTGTTCAGTGAGTAGCTTCAGTTATTATTTCAAATCTTGAAAGCAAAGGTTGGGTGTACAGGTACACAATCCTTTATCTGAAATCCTTGGGACCAGTCATTTTTCAGAATTCGGAATTTTTCAGATTTCAGAGTAAATGACAGTTTCACAGTGAAATATAAAAACAATTACCGAGCAGTGGACCCACGTGTGACCAGTATGAGCGCTGAGACACAATTGACACCTGCCAGTGCTGGGCTATGCTGACACGTCACATCTGAGTGATGTGGGGTGAGTGGGTGTGGAGTTGGCTCACCTGTTCACACACCAAACAACTCTGTTATGCAGAAAAAAAACTTCATGAAAAAAACTTCGGATTTCAGAGCTTTTCGGATTTTGGAATTTCAGATAAAGGATTGTGTACCTGTATTTATGTCTGTCATTGTTAAATAGTCATAGTTTGTTCTTATTTAATCTAAGACTAACTTTTTTTAAGTTATGAGATGGCGTGTCAAAAGGGTGAAGTGAAGTATAAATCTTGTGGTAAATCATGGACATATCATGTGCCTCAGGCAAATATACCTGCAGTAATATACACTCAAAGAACAGTGGATGGTAGAAATTCGAAACAAAAACAGAGAGTGTTAGAGAAACACAGTCAGTTTGGCAGCATTGGTTGAGAGAGAAAAAAGTTAATGTTTTGAATCTAGTGATCCTTTGTCAGAACTGAAATACAGCTGCAAAAAGTGTTGTTCGCTGTCAAGATTGTTCTCCAGGAGTCATTGGACCCACTGATGTGTGAGGCAGAGGACCATGTGAACAGTGTATATAGAGATGTGGTCACACTGCAAAGTGGAAATGTACATCAGAGAGGAATGGGTGATCACCTGGCAATCTAAGAAAACCAGGCAGGTAGTGCAGGAGTCTCCCGAGCCTATCTTGCTTGATAAGCGATATTCCATTTTGGAAACTGGTGAGAAAGATGGTTGCTCAGTGGAGTGCAGTCAAAGCCAAGCACATGGAAGCCTCTGGAATTCTGTACCACTTGTGGAACTGTGTACCACTAAAGGCTGCTGAGGCCAAATCATTGAATATTTTTAGGAAACAGATAAATGCATTGTAAATATTAACGTCATCAAGGGGTATGAGGGGAAAACAAGAATACTGTATTGAGGTCGAAGATTAGCCATGATCATGTTGAATGTTGGGGCAGGCTTCAAGGGTTAAATGGCCTCCTACTAGTTTCTATCTTCCTATGGCACTGCTGGTGACTGAGGTGTACAGGGGGGAAGAAGGAATAACAGAAGAGCAATCGTTATTGGATATTCTACTGTCATGGAATCAGACAGGAGTTTCTGTGGCAGTAAATGTGACTTCAGAATGGGTGCTGCCTCCCTGATCAAGGATGTCATGGAGAATTTTATGGAGGATTCTGGGAGATGGTGAATCAGTCAGAGGTCGTAGTTCACATGGTTATCAATGACATGGGTAGGAAGAGGGATGAGGTGCTGAAGACAGTTTTCAGTGAGTTAGGAAGGAAGTTAAAAGGTAGGATTACAAATCAGTAATCTCAGGATTACTCTCAGGGTCCAATGCTAATAAGCATAAGATCACGAGGTTCGATTCAATTGAATACATAACTGGCAAACTGGTGCAGAAGGGAGGCCATCAGATTTCTGAGGAATTGGAACTGATTCTAGAACAAGTGGGGTCTGTACAAGCTACATGGATCAACAAGACTGGGACTGATACCCTTGCAAGAAGATTTGCTAAAGCCATTGGTAATAGTTTAAACTAGTTTGTCAGGGAGATTAATACTTCTGTCTACTTTGGGTTACCCCTGAAGTTAAGTTGGTAAGAAGAAGTTGAGAAGATGCTAGAGAGACTAGAAGAAAGGAGATACAAAGCTCAGCACCAAGTGTGCTTAAAAGCAAAATTATGTCAAAAAGTCAAAGTTAGAGGTCTTCTACCTGAACACTCATGGCATTCACAATAAGGTAGATGACCTAAAAGCACAAATAGAGACACACTGGAATGATCTTAGCCCCATGACAGAAACATGGCTGTATAGTGACCAGGACTGGGAACTAAAAATCCAAGGATACTCAATGTTTGGGAAGAACAAACAAGAAGGAGAAGGAAGTGGAAGTGGTGTTGTACTGATCATAAGTGATGGGATCAGTACACTCACAATGAAGGATCTCAGATTAGAAGAACAAATCTGTTTGGGTGGAACTAAGAAACAGCAAGGAGCAACAGACTTATTTACCGGCCACCAAAATTGATGGTAGTGTGGGGCAAGGCAATAATCATGAGACAAGAAAAGCATGAAGCATTAGCTATATGGATGACTTCAACCTGCAAATTGAGTGTTAATGCCATGCAGTTTGAGTTTCTGGAGCGTGTTTGGAATGGCTTTCTAGAACAATACATTGAGAAGCCAACTAGAGAACGAACCCTTTGAGATCTAGTATGATGTATTGAAAAATAACTAATTGACAATCTTGTTATAAAATAACCTTTAGGAATGAGTATTCACAATGAAAGTAGAATTTGACATTATGTTTGAAAGTGAGGTAGTTCTTTCTGAAGCAAGGGTGTTAAATTTGAATAACGGAAACTTGGTTGATCTAGACTGCAAACATACATTAAAAGATATGATAGTACAATGGAAATGGATAGCTTTTAAAGAACTATTCAACAACATAATTATACACTCCTTCCAGTTGCAAAAACTCAATGAAGGTCAGTCAACTGTGGCTAACAAAAGATGTTCTGGATTGACTAAGATTAAAGGAAAAGGCTTATAATGTGGCTATAAATAGCAGTAATTCTGAAGAATGTGAAGTTTATAGAATAACACAAAAAGAGATCAAGAGACAGATAAGGAAAGGGAGACTATAACATGAATTCCTGATGAAGGGATTTTGCCCGAAATATCAATTTATCCTGCTCCTCAGATACTGCCTGACCTGCTGTCCTTTTCCAGCACCACTCTAATCTTGACTCTGATCTCCAGCATCTGCAGTATCCACTTCTGCCTGTAATATGAACGCAATGAAGCAAAATAAAACATAGAAAAATGATTGCAAAATCTTCAACACATCTGTAAAAAAGAAACACTTGTTTAAAATGAATGTGGGTCTGTTACAGACAAAGTTATGAGAATTTAATTGGAGAATAGGGAATTGGCAGAGAAGCTAAATGATTACTTTTGTCTATTTTACTGAGAAAGATGCAAAAACAATCTCCCAGGAGTAGAGATCCAAGTGGCTAGGGAGGAGTTGAAAGAAAATAACATTTGTAAGAAGATTTTACAGGAGAAATTAATGGGGTGGAAAATAATAATTCCCTAGGACCTGATGGTCAAAATCTCAGAAGGAGATTGAAGGTGGAGTCTATAGAGATAGTTGATGCATTGGTGACTATCTTCCAAAATTCTTTAGATTCTGGAATTATTCCTATGATTTAGATGGGAGGAAATGTCACTCTAATATCAAAAAGGCATTGAGATGTAAAACAAAGGAAATACAGACCTGTTCACCTTACATCAGCGTTCGGAAAATAAACTATTATAAAGGATGAAATAATTAGATACATGGTTAAAAATGACCTGATTTGACACAGCATGGATTTTCAAAGGTGAAATTGTGTTTGACAACCTTGTTGAGCTCTTTTAAAGGGTCCTTTTATGAAGGGGTTATCCAAATGTCTGAACTGGCTAACCTTTCTGCTAAAACAGTAGACAGATGGGTATAACACTGTTGCTGTTGAATATTATGTTGTAATTACAAAAAATAACTATTAAGCCTATAGTTGAAAAGTTTCATGGTCAAAGACTCATCACCGTCTTCCCACTTGTTCAGTTGAGCCCCCTCTACGTTATCATCAATGTCCCCATTTTATCCTTGGATCCGATTATCATTAAGGCATTGATGCCTTTCCTGGTCCTGTACTCTTTCTTTATTCAGTCAAAATGAAATATTAACAATTCGTACTCTTTAAACCACCATCATTTTCCCTTACACTTGCCATGATAACTCACCTGGTTGAAAAGTGTGGTGCTGGAAAAGCACAGCAAGTCACGCTGCATCCAAGGAGCAGGAGAATTGACATTTCGGGCAGAAGCCCATTCCTGATGAAGGGCTTATGCCTGAAACATTGACTTTTATGCTCCTCCGATGCTGCCTGACCTGCTGTGCTTTGCTCGTGCCATACTTTTGGATTCTGATCTCAAGCTTCTGCAGTCCTCACTTTCCCCTAACTCACCTGGTATCCACCATGAGCAGACCTCAGGATCCATGGAAAGATGAGATCAAATAAAGTTATGTTAAATTACATTCCAAATCTATATTACAGAATCCACGACAATGAAAGCAATCACAATGGCCCATTTACTTCATGTGCTTTCATTCAACTACACTAAGGAGAAAGTGAGGACTGCAGATGCTGGAGATCAGAGTCGAAGAGTGTGGTACTGGAAAAGCACAGCCAGTCAGGCAGCATCCGAGGAGCAAGAGAAATGATGTTTCGGGCATAACCCCTTCATCAGGAATGAGGCTTGTGGCTCAAGGGGACTGACAGATAAATAGGAGGCTGGTGGGGCTGGGGAAAGGTAGCTAGGAGTATGATAGGTAAATGAAGATGGGGGATGATGGTGATACGTCAGAGGTTAAGGTGGTGCAGATAGGTGGGAAGAAAGATGGACAGGCAGGACAGTTCAAGAGGGCGTGTCGAGTTGGAAGGGTTGATCTGGGATAAGGTGGGGTGAAGGGAAATGAGAAAACTGGTGAAATCCACATTTATTCAGTGTGGTTGAAGGCTCCCATGGCAGTAGATGAGGTGTTCTTCCTCCAGGCATCAAGTGGTTACCATTTGGCATACTACAAACCCACAGATTCCCACAGTTACCTGGACTGCACCTCCTCCCATCCTGCCTCCTGTAAAAATGCTATCCCTTATTACCAATTCCTTCATCTCGGCCTGCACCACATCTGCTCCCAGGATGACCAGCTCCACTGCAGAACATTCCAGATGGCCTCCTTCTTCAAAGACCGCAAATTCACCTCCCACGTGGTCGACGATGCCCTCCTCCACTTCCCGCACCTCCGCCCTTGAAACCCACCTTTCCAATTGCAACAAGGACAGAACCCAACTGGTCTTCACCTTCCATCCAACCTCCAGATGCATCGCATCATCCTCTGCCATTACCTAAAAACAGACCCCACCAAAAGGGATATATTTCCCTTCCCAACCCTATCTGCATTCCGGAGAGACCATTCACTCTGCGACTCCCTTGTTAGGTCCACGCCCCCCACCAACACACCCTCCACTCTGGGCACCTTCCCTTCCATGGCAAGAAGTGCAAAACCAGTGCTCACACCGCCCCCATTACCTCTGTCCAAGGCCCCAATGGATCCTTCCACATCTGACAGAGATTTACCTTTATTTCCACATACGTCATCCACTGTGTCCATTGCTCCCGATGTCTCCTCCGCATTTGCGAGACAGAATGCTAACTTGCGGAACATTTCAGAGAACATCTCTGGGACACACACGCTAAACAAACCCACCGCCCAGTGGCCAAACGTTTTAACTCCCCACTCCACTCCACCAAGGAAATGCATTTGGGACCCTCCAACCATAGGGGATCAATGCAGGTTTCACCAGTTTCTTCATTTCCCCTCCCCCACTTTATCCCAGTTCCAATCTTCCAACTCAGCACCACCCTCTTGAACTGTCCTACCTGTCTATCTTTCTTCCCACTATCCACTCCACCCTCCTTTCTGACCTATCAACTTACTTTCTGACATTCACTCCCACCTTCATCCACCTATTGCATTCCCAGCTACCTTCTGCCCAGCCCCACCACCCTCCCATTTATCTCCCTACCCCCTTGGCCTACAAGCCTCATTCCTGATGCAGGGCTATTGCCTGAAACGTCGATTCCCCTGCTCCTCGGATGCTGCCTGACCGGCTGTGCTTTTCCAGCACCCCACTCTTCAACTACACTAAGTCAAATAAGAACAAACATTCTAATGTACAATCCCTTTTGACATCAATAATTGGAAGTTATTTATAGTCCCAATTCAAAAGTGTCTATAACCACTTGGAACTTCTCTGAAACTGAAATGGCAAGCACCTTACTGTGATAATAAAATGGTGTAACATTTGCAGTCCATCAGTGATAAGACCTATGTCAACAGGGAGAGTGAAGTAGCAAAGTTTTAATAGCTAACATATTATTCGAAGGTTTCAAAGGAAAATATCAAAATGATTTTGACAGTTTGATCATTCCCTTTGACAGCTGATTTTGTGTCGTGATTTTGACAGCTTCTATTAACAAGTGCTTTTCACTGTGGATTTTGACATGTCCAATGATAATTCCAATGAGCTTTACAGTTAATGAGTTTATGTATTTTTTTACATACAGTCGTGCCTATTTTAACCAGTCTAAAGGATCTCTTACTTCCCCAAAGGTCATCTTACCTTCCTCAAAAACTGTCTTGAGGCCATATGCAAAGAAATAATTCAAAGAAATACATAACATTCAGAAATTTTTTGCGTGGTCTACACTGGAGACTTTGGGTTTAATGTATCTGGGCTACCAAAAGCTCAGAGGACGGAAGGCAACCAATACTGTAAGCGGCCAATTGCCTTTGAAAATCCTGACTTGACAGCATTCCTTCATATGAAATGTTAACTGTTGTGTGTGAGGTCAGGACTTCTGATTTATCCGTGCATAGCCGTTGTATTGGAAGATCTGACATGTCAAAATTCCAAGCCTGAGGGAAATGATTTAACAGAGGATCAGGCAGGACATCAGAGTTGAGACAGTATCCAATGTAATGTTATTGAATGAGGATCGCATGGATTGTTTTTGCTTCTCCTTTTTCAATCTGATTTGTCCACTCTTTCTTCACCCTTTTACCTCACTTTTCATCCTTCCCCTCCTTCGCACTTTTGTTGTACTTCTATTTTATTCTTTTGTATCCTCTTTGAAAATCCTCTTTAATTCCAGTTTGGTTCCCCAGGTATTTTGCAAGTCCACCCATTAATCTTCCTCTAATTGCCATCTGCCATTGTTACTTTTATTGACTGTCAAAACTCAAAAGATTTCCTAATAAAGGATGACTATTATTCTGCTCACATAACTCAAAACAGCAAATTATGTCCAATGATTTACAATGAAATATCAAAGTCTGGTTTCACTTGCCAAAACATCAATTCCCTGTGAATATTTCTTAATTCTGTTCTCAAACAGTGGGTTTTAACTGCAGATGTGTTAAGCCTCAATAAAAGATTCCACTGACAATACCACATGTACTATAGAATTATTCTAAACAAAGATTGCAAGTCATTGTATGCAAAAAGAAGTTATAAACAGAATTAAACAAAATAAAATTAATTTTGGAAATGTGCAGGAATTGATTAGTTAGAGAAATGAGGCAATTCCTCATTAAAAGCCTCATTTTAACATTATTGTGTAGAGTTTATACTTATACTAGAGAAGCAGTCAGAACTCAAGAGTTCAAATCAAGTCTAGCATGCAAAAAGTTCTTTGGTGATACAGGTATGTTTTTACTCCATAGTGCACTGTAGAGGTTAAAGTTAATGGTTGCAGTGCTCACCCCACCATCGTTGCCAAGCCAGTGTTCAACGCCATTTACAAGAATCCCTGCGGAATGAAATGCTGTTTGGGCAGTTAACTGTCTATCCTCTAGTACCTGTGCTTAAAGACCAAGAGCTCATGTCCAAAAGCAGTCAGACAATCAGTGAACCAGCAGTTCATTGTCCCATGAGGAATTGGAGCAACAGCATCAATTGACGTCATGGTAAGGGACAGACTCATTGGGGGCCCATGAGATGAAACCAGACAAAATCAGAACACAAAAATGGCGAGAGAGATTTCAGTGTGGGCAGCAGAGAAATTGAATTCCAACAGCAGCAGAAGAGGCGTAGCCAATCAGGACAATCCCCTGCCTCTTCATGTCTAGTCAATAGTATCTATTCTTTTGTCTTAAAGTTTGGGTTCCAGACAGACTGGTCAAGGAGAGGGAAAAGTCAAGATTGTTGGTCTTTATGTCAAGCTTGTGTGTAAACTCTATTTATTGCACATTTAGACTTTCTCCCTTCAAATCTACTTCAAATTTAGCTTACTCCTCCCATACTGTACTATTTATACCATGTGGGAAGCAGCTCCTCAGCATAATTGTAGGATTGGTTCAAGGTCCTAAAGTCCTTACATAGGATATACCTGCCAGCCTTGCAATGTGGACTTGACCTCTCTGCTGCTTGTAGAAAGTCAGCAGTGCAATGTAACCCCTATAAATCACCCATAATTGGTTACATGAGGGCATCAATTCTTACCGGAGTATGAAGACCTACGACAACCTTCACCATTGTGATTTAATCGCGAAGAGTTCTGAAGGTGGTGGGGTCTCCATCCTGCTCCTGACCACTCAATTATATGCACCCTCTCACCTTGCATCCAGCTCCTGGAGAGGCAATGGAAGACTTTGCAGGCAGCACTAAATTCTGCTCTGGTGTTGTAAATTTTTCAGATCATTTCACATAACATCATTAAAAATAGAAACAGGATTAGGTCATTCGGCCCCGCAAGCCTGCTCCACCATTGAGTAGGATCATGGCTGATCTGACATTCCTCATGTCCACTTTCCTGCTCTTTCCTTATAACCCTTAGTTCTACTACTGATCAAGATTTATTTATCTCAGTCTTAAATATATACAAGGACTCTATCGCAACCCTCTGTGGCAAACTCTCACAACCCTCTGAGAGAATAAAGTCCTCCTCAATTTAAATTGGTATTCCCTTATTTTGAGAAATGCTCTCTGGCCCTAAGCTTTTCCATGAGGGGAAATTCTCCCTCAAGAATTAACCTGTCAGGTCCTCTAAGAGCCCTACATAAGTTCACCTCTCATCCTTCTAAAACTCCAGTGAGTAGAGTTCCAACCTATTTAACCTTAGCTCCCTATCAGGGATCACCCTAGTGACCCTTCTGCAAACTGTCTCCAATGAAATAATATCTTTCCTTAAATAATGGGACCAAAACTGCTCACACTATATTAGATGTGGTCTCACTAGCACCTTGGACAGTTGCTGTTAGACTAGCCTACCCTTATACTCCAATCCCTATGAAATAAGGGACAATATTGCATTAGCCTTCCCGGTTAACTGCTGCACCTTGTGCTAGCTCTCCGTTTTTCATACACAAGTCCCTATGTTTTGCAGCTTTCTGCTGTTTTTCTCCATTTAAACAATATTCTGTTCTTTTGTTATCCTTTCCAAAATGAACAACTTTACATTGTCCCACTCCATTTGCCAACTTTTTGCCCACATACCTAAGCTATAAATATCTCTCTGTAAACTGTTTGTATCCCTCACACAATCTTTCCATGTATTTTTGTATCATCTGCAAATGTAACGAAAGCAGATTTGCTTCCTTCCTACAAGTCATTCATATACATTGTAAATAGTTATTGGCCCAGCATTGACCACTTTGAAAAAGAACCCCTTACCCCGGTCGTAGGTTTCATTGCTTAACTTTAGACTATTAATTGTGGTTGCAAAATATATCACTATTGAACATGTCTTTTTTCTGAAGATAAACCCAACCTCACTGATTTTCTGATTACAGCTCCAAGCATTTTCCGAGCTTGTTTAATTGTCTGAAATTGTTGTCTAGATATTGCCAAAGACAAGTTCAGTTTCATTCCCAGGTCCCTTTCAGACCACCTTGTGCTAACATTAATTTTGTACTTGTGTCACACTTTATTTGGCCCGGCTCTTGTCAGTATTGAATATTATCTGCCATCTGCTTGCCTAATGATCCAAATCCCCCTGCAAGCCCTTGGCTATATCCTTGGTTTTTACTGCATCGTCTATTGTCAACTGCAAATCAGACAACCTTGCAAGCTATTTCAGAAATTAGAAACGAATGTTACTGTTGTCTCTAAGCCCACATTGAGGGTATTAGCACATGAAAGGACTGGAGCTCTGAATTGGGTTACTAGGCATGGAGAATGGTACACTCCAGAGAAAATTCGGTGGTCATCATATAAGCTGGGTGACGTTTTATGTGCTACACAATTCCCACAATGGTATTGCTTAGGAATTCCTGATGAAGGGCTTTTGCCTGAAATGTCAATTTTCCAGCTCTTCGGATGCTGCCTGACCTGCTATGCTTTTCCAGCACCACTCTGATCTAAACTCTGGTTTCTAGCATCTGCAGTCCTCACTTTTGCCTTGCTCTACACCAAGGCAGTCAAAGTTTCCACATTTCAATATACAGACACTGCTGTCATGAAAGGAAATGGGAAACAATGTAATTTTCATCCAGAATTTTGGAAGAATCTAGAAGGATTGAGGCTCTGATTGTGTACTCATTTGAAAATTTAACAGAAGGGCAGTTATCAGCAACTCTGTGCTTTGTCAGCATAAGGCAAATGTGGAAGGCTATGAATGATGGATGGTTGAAAGTCTAAAACAGTCAGCAGATTAAGGTTTCTGCGAAGAGTAAGGTTTATATTATTAGCCACATTGCAAGTATTCATGCATATTGAGGGCAAATTAAAGGTTGCACTCTATGGGTGTGACTTACCACTCCTTGAGGTATCGAGAGTTAAAGCAAGCATCATGAGTTAGTTGGCAGAGTCCAGAAATCAGACTCTTACCACTGAATTAATCTTTCATAATTAAGTCCTCTCCCTTTAGACTAGAAAATAACTTGAAGTTGATATGCACGCATTTTCATCTCATTAATGACACAATTCACCAGAATTAACTCCCCCTTTGAGATTAACCTACCCATTTGAGGCGCGCAAAGCTTCAGAGACTCAACCGTGTGAACAAATCATGAACCTGATGACTTTGGTGTTCAATATTTAATCTGGCAAGTATAGCATTGGCTGCCTCTGCCAAAACCTTCTCAATAGTTACTCTCTTCACTCTGGCTGTAACCTCTGTAGATATATCCATGTGTGCCTGAACCTCCACAGAACACAACTGGAGAATGGCAATGTATGAGCTTCCAAGCCTGGCTGGTTGGCCAGTTGGAGTCACTCTGCAAATTCAGTCTGGGGGATGGGCCATAGTCACTTGAGGTTGTCCTGCAAAGTCTATCCGGGGAATGGGCCTCTGGTTGTCAGGGGGAGGGGAGAGGCTGTCAATAAATAGGGGGTCTGTCCATTGATGCTACAAGTGACACTAGTTTACAGATTGGTCTGGTAGCGATTTGCAGCTGAGGGGCTGGTTACAATTATCGTGCACAATTGAAGATACCAGGGTGGGAGAATAGGGAAGAGGATTGGATGGTGGTCAGATCACATAAAAACAAGAATAAAAACGAAGAACTGAAATGCTGGAAATCTGAGACAAAAAAAACTTAGAAAGTGCTGGAGAAACTCAGCAGGTCCCGAAACGTCGATTTTCCTGCTCCTCGGATGCTGCCTGACCTGCTGTGCTTTTCCGGCACCACTCTGATCTAAACCAAAAGTCTAACAGCACCTGTGAAGAGAAAAAGTAGTTAATGTTTCACTGCGGCTCGATATAGGAAGGGTACAGCAGCCAGAAGAACATCAGAACATTGATAGTCATGGGCTACAAGGAAAAAGTGGAGACATTAAGAGCTCTTTGGCACCATGTTAGTTTGCCTATCTCTCAGCCAGGAGGCCTGAGTTCATCTGCTCCAACGGTGTGTAATAACATCTCTGGACAAGTTGATTAGAAAATATCTAAAATGGGGATATTGATGATAGCTTAGAAGGGTTCAACTGAAACAGTGGGAGAGGCTGAAGAGACATTGGGAAAGCAGAGATCATGACGTATTAGTGGAGGTGAAGAACGGGGAGGGAGTCAGTGGGTCACAGGCAGAGACTGCAAGTCACCACAGTGAACACAAATTCTAAAGCTTAGCTCAACAAACAATAAAAAAAATCTGCGCAATAAGCTTTTGATATTGACAAAACAGCACTCAAAGTCAGAAGAGTAACCATAAGCAATAAAACAGCACTCAAAGTGGGAAGAGTAAGAATCTCTGGAAAGGGAGACAATTCATAGTTGGGATATAAAGTCACTCAAAGAGTTACTCAGTCATCAGGAATCCTGTGATTCCACATTGTTATTCATCTTGCATTCAATTCACATTGAGCAACATGTTAACAGAACGTATACCATCCAATTCTGACTTGATGTCATGGATGCTATGATCCCAGCTGATGCGCATCTTAGATCAGTCAGATCCCAATGCAAAACCTGACTTGGTAGGACCTAACTTTCTATTTTTTAACTTGGGGAGCAGGTTGATGCACTCATTCACGAGAGGCTGCCAGTGTGCTTTTAACACAAGAATCATAGAATCCATACAGTGTAGAAGCAGCCCATTCGGCCCATCGAGTCCACACTGATCCTCTGATGTGCATTCTAACTGCTACCTGTATCTCTGCATTTCCCATGGCTACTCCACCTAACCTGCACATTCCTGGATGTTGTGGGCATTTTAGCAATTTAGAAATGAAACATTTATGAAACAAATAAAATGCATTAATTCTATTACACTACCTCAAAAAGAAACATTATTACAAAAATCAGAATGGAATTCAAGCTTACACAGCCCTCTTATTCCAACAATATCCATACAAACAGAAACCTCAGATCCAGATTAGATAGCTGTAATCAGTTTTATTTCAGCAAATTTCTATGCACTCATGAGGTGTCATTTTCTTTAGCCAGTGTCTGTCCTGGGGACGCCTGTAAAATTATAAACTGGAATACCATTACTTTAAAGTTCAGGACTCATACATGAGTTTCCTAAGCTGAACTATCCAGTTGCCTTGTCTCAACCCTCTGGCAAACCTATACCCAGACCGACTGACATTCTGGAATATTCTATTTCTCTGGAACCCTGTCACTAGGCAACAGTACAAGCTTTTTAATGCATATGAAGATTATAAAACCTCATTAAAATTCATGTAAATAAAACAGAACTTCAAACTGTACTAATCCGAAAACAACTTTAAATAATTAAACTAAAATGTTAACTAAATGTTAACTCAAAATGCAATGTATAATTTCAACTTAATGCTATACATTGTTCTTGACATGAAGCACTCATTGAGAGTAAATTGTAGCCTGATGGGATATTATGATTTTTTGGGTCAACATGGAGCAAGGAACATTGACTAAAACTTTTTCATTGGTCCAATTATAAAGTTTTAGGATTGCAACCAAATACATTGTGCCTGCCCCATCCAAGAAGAATACGAGGAAAGGGCTCCCTAAGTAGGGTTGGGGTGCTAGATTATGGCAGGTATTCAAGACAGCTGCTTCACGCCAAGGTGGGAATAATGCTCTATTGGGACTTTCATGAGGTCAGGATGATAAATATGAATGGGAGGTGACCTTGTCAGTCTAGAAGCTAACCCTCCTGTAGTAGGGGCCTCCAAGCTCCTGTGATATTGGTGGCAATGAGCTAGCCTCTAAAAGTAACACCAGTAACCAGTGGAATCACATGGGGTACACGCTGCATATGACCTTGGCCAGGTACATGACTGGCTTCCGTGCGGGCAGAAATTAGAACTTCATAGGATGACAGTGCTAAAGTATTCCTTTACTCAGATCGTGGAGTTGCATTGACTGTTCGCACAGGTCAGTTGAAAATGAATGAAGCCTGCGGAAGTGACCCCCAGCAGTGATCGTACTGCTTATAAAGCAAACACCGCGGTTGGAAATGGAGATAACTGAAGCCACAAAATAGCATCAGCCAACTGCCATGCAATCACCAGAGGGCGAAGTTGTAGGATGAGGATCAATATGTCAAAGGAGTGCTGCAGCCTGAAAACAATCTCCAGGTACAGCTATCTGAAAATGAATAAAAATTAATATGGAAGATGACTCAGGATGTCTTGAGTCGTTACGTCACATTGATGTCAACTGCTGAACAAAGACCCATGGTCACAAGGACTAGGTGACAAACACACTTTGGTGGCTCTAAAGGTAGCAAATGCTCTAATTTCTTCCCCAATATATCATTTTAGGGAGCTGCTGGGACATTTTTGGCATTCAGAGTCATAGAATCTTAGAGTCAGAGACATGTACAATATGGAAACAGACCGTTCAGTCTAACTCGGCTCTGCCAACCAGATATCCTAACCCAATCCAGTCCTATTTGCCAGCACTTGACATTTCATTGTCCTCAAATGATAACTGTATCCGGGATGACATTGATGTTCTTTTTACGATAACCCACTGATTAATTTTTATCCTTCTTGACGTGAGGAATCATATAAGGAGGATTCTCAGCATTCTGGCTTCCTGCATTGCCCCCACATTGCAATTAGAATTAGAATTTTCATTTTTGAATTTTAGAATTAGGTTTATTGTCACATGTAGTCGAGTTCAGAGGTGCAGGCGTACAAAGAAATGTGTACAATGTGTACATCCTGTCCCTCAGGATTCCCTCCAACAACTTGCCCACCACCGATGTCAAGCTCACTGGCCTATAGTTCCCTGCCTTGTCCTTACTACCCTTCTTAAAGAGTGGCACCATGATAGCCAACCTCCAGTCTTCCAGCACCTCACCTGTGACTATCAATGATACAAATATCTCAGCAATATGCCCAGCAATTACTTCTTTAGCTTTCCGCAGAGTTCTAGGGTACACCTGATCAGGTCCTGGGGATTTATCCACCTTAATGTGTTTCAAGACACCCAGCACTTCCTCTTCTGTAATATGGACATTTTGCAAGGTGTCACCATCTATTTTGCTACTTTCTATATCTTCCATATCCTTTTCCACAGTAAATACTGATGCAAAATACTCGATTAGTATCTCTACAATTTTCTGCAGCTCCACACAAAGGCCGCCTTGCTGATCTTTGAGGGGCCCTATTCTCTCCCTAGTTACCCTTTGGTCCTTAATGCATTTGGAAAAACCCTTTGAATTCTCCTTAATTCTATTTGCCAAAGTTATCTCATGTCCCCTTTTTGCCCTCCCGATTTCCCTCATAAGTATACTCCTACTGCCTTTATACTCTTCTAAGGATTCACTTGATTTATCCTGTCTATACCTTACATATGCTTCTTTCTTTTTCTTAACCAAACCCTCAATTTCTTTAGTCATCCAGCATTCCCTATACCTACCAGACTTTCCTTTCACCCTGACAGGAATATACTTTCTCGGGATTCTCGTTATCTCATTTCTGAAGGCTTCCCATTTTCCAGCCGTCCCTTTACCTGCGAACACCTGCCCCCAATCAGCTTTCGGAAGTTCTTGCCTAATACAATAGAAATTGGCCTTTCTCCAATTTAGAACTTCAGTTTTTAGATCTGGTCTATCCTTTTCCATCACTATTTTAAACCTAATAGAATTATGGTCGCTGGCCCCAAAGTGCTCTCCCACAGACACCTCAGTCACCTGCCCTGCCTTATTTCCCAAGGGTAAGATCAAGTTTTGCACCTTCTCTAGTAAGTGCAAACATACTGAATCAGAAACTTTTCTTGTACACACTTAACAAATTCCTCTCCATCTAAACCCTTAACACTCTGGCAGTCCCAGTCTATGTTTGGAAAGTTAAAATCCCCTACCATAACCACCCTATTATTCTTACAGATAGCTGAGATCTCCTTACAAGTTTGTTTCTCAATTTCCCTCTGACTATTGGAGGGTCTATAATACAATCCTAATAAGGTGATCATCCCTTTCTTATTTCTCAGTTCCACCCAAATAACTTCCCTGGATGTATTTCCAGGAATAACCTCCCTCAGCACAGCTGTAATGCTATCCCATATCAAAAATGCCACTCCCCTTCCTCTCTTGCCCCCCCCTTCTATCCTTCCTGTAGCATTTGTATCTTGGAACATTAAGCTGCCAGTCCTGCCCATCCCTGAACTATGTTTCTGTAATTGCTATGATATCCCAGTCCGATGTTCCTAAACATGCCCTGAGTTCATCTGCCTCCCCTGTTAGGCCCCTTGCATTGAAATAAATGCAGTTTAATTTATTAGTCCTACCTTGTCCCTGCCTGCCTTGACTGTTTGACTCGCTTCTGTTCTCAACTGTACCAGTCTCAGATTGATCTCTTTCCTCACTATCTCCCTAAGTTCCTCCCCCCCACCTTACTAGTTTAAATCCTCCCGAACCGCTCTAGCAAATCTCCCTGCCAGTATATTAGTCCCTTTCCAACTTAGGTGTAAACCATCCTTCTTGTACAGGTCACTTCTACCCCAAAAGAGATTCCAATGATCCAAAAATGTGAATCCTTCTCCCATACACCAGCTCCTCAGCCATGCATTCATCTGCTCTATCCTCCTATTCCTGCCCTCACTAGCTTGTAGCACTGGGAGTAATCCAGATATTACTACTCTCGAGGACCTCCTTTTTTAAATTCCTGACTAGTGCTCTGTAATCTTCCTTCAGAATCTCAACCTTTCCCTTTCCTATGTCATTGGTTCCAATGTGGACAATGACCTCTTGCTAGCCCCTCTCCCCCCTGAGAACATTCTGCACCCTTGATCCTGGCACCAGGGAAGCAACACACGATTCTGCTTTTTCTCTGCTGGCCACAGAAACGTGTCTGTACCTCAGACTAGAGAGTCCCCTAACACAATTGATCTCTTGGAACCTGACGTACCCCTCATTGCATTAGAGCCAGTCTCAATACTAGAAACTTGGCTGTTCGTGCTACATTCCCCTGAGAATCCATCACCCGCTTTATTTTCCAAAACAGCTTACTGGTTTGAAATGGGTATAGTCACAGAAGCCTCCTGTACTATCTGCCTACCTCTCTTACCTTTCCTGGAGTTAACCCATCTATGTGACTGTATCTGAGACTTCCCCCCTTCCTATAACTGCCATCCATCACATGCTGTTGCTGTTGCAAATTCCTCATTGCTTCTAACCGTCTCTCCAACTGATCCATTAGATCTGCTAAGATTCACAACCCAACAGCATTTATTGCAGGTATAATCCGCAATAACCCTTAAACTCTCTTTAAACTCCCACGTCTGAGAAGAAGCACATATCACTCTACTAAAGGCCATTTTTGCTCCTTCACAATCTACAGACCCAGAAAATAACACCATCTTATTCCTCTACAAAACACTGTCCTCAGTTAAATTGATAGTTATGGCTTATATTTTAAGTTTAATCAAGAGACATAGCACAAAAAACATATAATCAAGAAAGAACCCACTCTACTCACTACTGCAGACTTTCTGTAGGTCACACTTAAAAACAATACAATACACTTATCTGCTTCTGTGCTGTGAACTTCACCCAAACAGTTCCTCCAAGATCAATTGTGAATTTCACTGTTTATTAATTTTCCCAGGTGCACTCCGATGTCCAACGATACATGAATTCAGACAGCAAAGGCAGTAACTGTACAGTTGCTTTCTCTCTCTCTCTCCTGCACTGTCCTCACCATGTGCTTCCTTTGTCTGTTCTTTTCCCTTTAAAACTGCTGTTGTTTTGACTTTTTTTTCCCAACGTTCCAAAACAATGCAACAATGGAATTCGAGGAAATCACCTCCAGCACCTAAAACATCTCAAAAAAGGAGCAGCTGTTACAGCCAGAAAGTTTTCCCATCCTCTATCTTGGATTACCCAGAATCCTTTTTTTTTGGTCAGCCACGGGGTGGTGGGGTTGTTTGTGTCCCAGAGATGTTCCCTGAAACGTCCTGCGAGTTGGCGTCCTGTCTCCAGTTTCCTCATCTTCCCTCCCCCCCCACCTCATCCCAGATCCAATCATCCAACTCGGCACCATCCTCTTGAACTGTCATACCTGTCCATCTTCCTTCCCACCTCTCCACTCCAACCACCCCTCCAACCTATCACCATCACCCCCCACCTCCATCTACCTATTGCTTTCCCTCCCAGCCCCACCACCACCTATTTATCTCTCAGTCCCATTCTCCCACACCCCCCCCCCCCCACCCCCAACCACCTGGTAGGACGTATGCCTGAAATGTCGACTCTCCTGCTTGTGGGATGCTGCCTGAGCTACTGTGCTTTTCCAATACCACGCTTTTTGATCAAGGAAAAGAAGACGGGTTTCACAGAGCCAGAAGCCAGAGTTGCCCACTTTCAAGATGAATGAGCTGGGTTGACACTTTAACTTTTCTTGCTAATGTTTCATTTGTGCAGCTTGCTGTCAGCTCTCTGCTTGCTGTATGATATCTTCTGCAAAGACTGAGTGGTTTTTCTACTTGATTAATCTATGTAATAAAATATTGACTTTTCCTTTCCGCAGTGGATCTGAAGTCCGCACCTCTGCGAAAGTTGAAGCTTGTGTGCCTCTATGTTCCTTATGCATCTTATAGCCTGTAGTTATTCCTGTAATGCTGCAGAATGCATTGAGCATTGACTGTAACTTGTCATGCATGAGCATCCTCATTGATGATGCTATCATGACTATGTGTTTTAAAGTGTGGGTCTAATAGAGCTGACACAAAGGGGCTCAGTGTGCCTGGGCCTCATGTTGGGAGGTGTTAGTGCAAGCAGAAGAAAGGAGAAATTATTAGTTGAAGAAGATGCAGAGCAGCTTCTGCAGCCATATTTACAATATATATTCATGATTTGAATGAAAGAAAGTGGGTGTACTGTGGTCAAGCTTGGAGATGGCACAAAAATAGATTGGAAAGCAAGTGGTGAGGATTAAACAAAGAGGGATAATAATCAGGTTAATTCAAATTTTAATCAATGACTGTCACAAGATTCAAATTCATCCCAAATATATTAGCCAGGGTTTTGATTTATGAGTCTAATGATAGCACAATTACACCATTACCTCCCATCTTCCCCTTTTGCTGAAAGCCACTTTCTCTGTCCTTATTAAGGACACATCTCAACCCGCTAAGGGAAAGGGAGGAGGGTCATGAGAAGACATTCTCCTGTACTACCTTGGCAGTTCCTCTGCCTTTGAGCCACAAGATCTGAGTTCACATCTCACCTGCCAGAAGGTATGTCATACCACATCTGAATAGGGTTGATTAGAAATATCCTGTCACCAAAGGCCTGCATTAACTTTACACCATGCACTTTCACATTAGATCTTACTGAAATTGACCTGAATTGACATTGGATTTGGTGTAGTTAATACAGAAACGTAACAAAGCTGACATATAACAAGTGAGAGAAAACAGATGAGAATAGAGAATGATAAAATAATGAAAAGGAACACTCAGCAACAGACAGAGTGACTCATTTTCCTAAATTACAGTTCAGAGTATACAAGGACATCAATGAAAGGCTTTTCTGCATCTTGTGGACAAATATAATGGGTTCAACCTTTGGGAACAAGGAGCCCAGATCAGTGCTGGGACATTCTGTGATGATTTAATTCCATAATTAATTCTAAAGAAAAACAATACAACGCAGTAAAGTTTGACCGTTCATCAATCTCATAAATAATAATTTTTGTGAACGGTGACATTGCTGACTGTGGATGTTTGGTGCGGGTTATACTTTCTACATCAGGATTTTTTTCGTCAATTAAATTGTGGATAAGATTCTGAGGTTGATGAGTTTCCAGTTCTTACATTGGACTTATGGCCCCTGTTCCTCAATGAGACAATGGTCCTGATGGCAGCCACTTGCTTGATCACCACTGAGAATTTACTTGTCCTGGGCCTCTAGCTTACCTGTGCAAGATTTCCTCTCAATATCGGACCCAGGTGGCTGTTAGGTGGTTATTTTTGTCTAGCCCCTTGTTGGGCTAAAGGGCCTTTTCCTGAGCTGTATGCCTCTATGACTTAAGCCAATGCACATAAAACTGAGCCCTATGACTCCATCAGGGCTGTCATGATTTTCTTTATAAACATATGAACAGGAATAAAGCAGGCCATTCAGCCCATTGAATCTGCCCAGCCATTCAGTTAGATCATGGCTGATCTTTTATCTCAACACCATCGTCTCCCACACCGTCTCCTCATCTCTTAAATTCGTTCATCTTCCGAAATCTGTCCTGAACATGCTCATTGATTGAACTTACACAACCTTCAGGGGGGTATAGAATTCCAGAGAATCGTTGCACTCTGATTGAAGAAATTCCATCTCATGTCCAGTTTAAATGCACATCTCTTCCCCTGAGATTGTATCCCTTCAGTTCAGAGTCACCAGTGCAACAGCCACCCAGACAAACTGTGTAAGGATTGTATAAATTTCATAGAAATCATCTTAATTCCTCAAAACTCTAGATAGTACAGACACAATTCCCTCAACCTCTTCTAAAAAAGCCATCCTGCCATCCCAGGGATTAAATTAGCAAACATCCATTGAACTCCCCTGATAGTAAGTATATCTTTTATTAGATAAGGAGACCAAAACTATACACAAATGCCCCGAAGCAGCTCACCAACCACAGCAAGATATCAATACTCTTGTACTCAAATCCCCTGAAATGAATGTTAACATTGCATTTGCCCTCCTAATTGTCTGTATGCTGGCTTTTAGTAACTGATAGATAAGGACACCCTGATTCCTTTGGGTACTTGCATTTCCTGATTTCTCAACATTTAAGAAATATTCTGCCAAACTGTTTTGTTTAACCTCAAATCAACTGGAGACCCTTGAACAAATATTTTTTGCTCAAGATGATAAATATGCAACATAGATTGTAACTTCAGTCAGATTTATTAATCAGGAAAGAGTATTATTGGATTTATTCTACATATGGACCAAATATCTTTGAAACCGTACACATTGAAGAGTATTATGTCTGTTTAAATTGGTCACTATAAGGTCCTTTTCAAAAAGAAAACTGAGGACAGGCTTTACAATAAATCAAATAGTTAGGATCATAGAATCTCTACAGTGTGGAAGCAAGCCATTCAGCCCATCAAGTCCATACACCATCCCTCTGAAGAAGATTCCACCCAGACCCTAACCCTATTTCTCATAGCCAATCCACATAACTTGCACATCTTTGGACTGTGGGAGGAAACTGAAGCACCCGCAGGAAGCCCCCACACAGACATGGGGAGAACATGCAAAGTCCACACAGTCACCCAAGGCTAGAACTGAACCTGGTTCCCTGAGGCAGTAGTGCTAACTACTGAGCTATGGTGCTGCCCAATTTACACTGCAAGTATTCTGAAATGTTTAACTCACTCGAAAGAACATTTCTAGGACTGAAAACCAGGCATGGTTGGCTAGATGCTCCATCAGAAAGGGCTGGGAAATGCCAGCTAATACTCAGAGCACTGTGTTCGTTTATGGTACCTGATTCTTCTTTTACATGAAGCGGCTGCTGGTTGTATTGAAATAGTAAATTGAATTGATACAGCACTTGTGTAAATTGTGATTTCGATTTGTACTGGCCTGAACCTCAATTAAAAACTTCAGCAATCAAGCATTTGCTCAGAGTAGGGATAATTCTGAATTGAATTCTGTGCACAGAGTCGCCTGAAACACACCAGTTCAATCAGCACCGGTGAAGGGAACAGTCGATATTGCAAGTCATGCCTTTCATCAGAATTGATAGACGTATTAATCAGAAAAAAATAGGAGAAATAAAAAGTGCTCCAAAAGGAGTCTGTTAAAGTCAATGCATTGAATTTCGGATCTTGGCACAGATCAGTCATTTTCTAATTGGATAATACATTACTGTGTTATTTGGGACTGAATATCCATGGCGGATAAAAAATTTGAAATCCCATTTTAATCACTGCCTACAGTGAATAATACAGGAAAATGCAATGAGAAGCTTTGGCTGACGTCTTAATCTGGGCCCATCTAAACACTTTACGAATGATTAGATAGATTAGATCAGATTTGCTACAGTGTGAAAACAGACCATTTGGCCTTACAAGTCCTCACTAACCCACCAAAGAGTAACTCATCCAGACCCATTCTCCTACCCTATTGCCTCACATTTACCCCTGACTAATGGACCTACCACTATGGGCAATTGAGCATGACCAATTCGCCTGATCTACACATCTTTGGATTGTGGGAGGAAACCGGAGCACCTGGAGGAAACCCACGCAGACACAGGGAGAACGTGCAAACTCCACACAGACAGTGGCCTGAGGTGGGAATCGAACCCGAGTCCCTGGTGCTGTGAGGCAGCAGTGCTAACCACTCAGCCACCATGCAAAAGATATAACTGTTCGAGAGACTATCTTTGTTCCATCACCTCCGCCATGAATCCGGAGTCAACTCACCAATGATACCCTTCCTCCACCACATCTGAGCTGTACACACCAATGTAGGAGTCATCACTCTTCAGGTGCCATCTCTTTACCGCTGGTCCTACCTCACTGATGCTGCCACAGAGACACATGCGAAACTCACACTCACCCCTCAGCCAGTAGTCCCTGACTCCACTGCCCCCTCAATGACACCAGGATTCTCTGCTCTGAGCCTACTGCAACTAGGAGTCCACTGCCAAGCCAGGCCACTGCCGTACTGGGTTTCCCACTCCGGCTCCCCTCCTCAAATACGCCACCTCACTGGTGCTACCACCTTGAAGAATCCAACTTCCACTCACCATCTCTGATTGCTGGAGGATCTTTGCCCAGTGCCAGGAGGTGGCCTCATCCACCACCTCCAACTGCTGTGAGACTGCAACCATTACGCACACAGCCCACTCTCACCCCCATGCCAATGTTGCCAACTAACCTACCAAAGGAAAGGAAAAGGAATGAAAGCAAAAGGACGGAACTAAAAAGGACAAAAGCAGATGGGATCGGATGAACCCCATGCAAGACCCCGCTCACAGCCCTGCTTCCCTGTCGCCATCTTGGATAGGCCGAAAGATAATTAAAGAGTGGCTCAGTAATGAAAGTAATGTTACTGGACATATAAATAAAAGATCTCCAGACATATGAGTCCAATCCAACTATGATTGCTGGAGAATTTTAAATACAGCTAATTAAATAAATCTGGAAGAAGTCTCAGAATTGATTGGCATGATAATTTTTAGAATTAATCTGGTTGATTAATATTCTTTAGGAAGGAAATCTGTTGCTTCCTGAGGAAGGTTCCCTGGACCTGGAACAATACCTCTGCCTTTTGTCCATAGATACTGCCAGACCTGCTGAGTTTCTCCAGCAATTTCAACTTTTGAATCTGTTGCTGTTGCCTGGTCTGGCCTACAACTGACTCCAAGCTCATAGCAGTGTATTTAATTCAAAACATGTTTTAGTAAGCCACTGAATTGTATTAACGCACTACAGAAAAATAAAACATTTGTACTGAGCATCCGATGTACACTGAGTCCCTGGGCATGACAAAGACCTGCTTGACTCTGCAAAATCCATTGGATTGACATCTGGAGGCTTGTGCCAAATTTGGGAGAACAATCTGAAAGATTAATCAGGCAACAGCCATATCTTATACCTTCTGTCCCAGACAGCTCCATTAAGATCACTAGTTATGACCCATATGACTGATAGCACAGATCTACCAAAGGTGCTAGTACAGTAGTTTACATGAAGTGATCTTTAGAATGATCAGCACTGAATTTGAAACTTGAAATTGCATGGTACTAGCCAAAATATTGGCAGGAAATCCATTGTTTACCACCCATCTGCCTCCCTCAGCTGTCAGCTGAGCCATTTAGATGAAGTGCTTAGAATAGCAAGGAAACGCAATGTACTCTGTGTGGGAGAGTTCAGAGTCTACCTGGGTTGGAAGGACCCCTACTGATCAAGTCCTGAAGGACCTAATCTGGCCAGGAACTACCTTAGAGAGTCACTGCCTCCATCACTTTTGCACAGTGGTAGCACGGTACAGGATCTACAAATCATGTTGCAGCAAATCATCAAGGCTTCTTTGACAGCGTTGTCCTAAATTCTGATCTCTACTACCCAGAAAAGCAAAGGTTATGGTTAAGAACATCACCAGCAACAAACCCCTCTCTGAATGATAGATTAACCTGGCTTGGAAATATATTAGAGTTTCTTCACTGTTGTAAAGTCAGGTTTCTGAAACTCCCCGTGACTTTGTGGTTTATCTATGCCTAGGTGATTCATCACCACCTTCTCGAGGGCTATTTGGGATGGGCAATAAATGTGGGCCATGCCAGCTACATTCTGGGCCTGAGTGAAAACGGAAGCTGAGGGAATCAGCTCCATAAAGAGCACTCAAGGAGAAGCAGTGAGACCCAAGCAAGATGAGTATTGGATCATCAAGACAAAAAATTATTTGAATCCATAGAATACTACTTCTAGTAGTAGCAGGAGCAGTAATCAGTTGCCACAGCTTTAATCAGATTGACAAACATTCCTAAGGCACCGGGAAGAAGCATCTTTGTACAACTGGAAGCAAATTCATATTAACGTCTAAATTAGGTAAATATTTGAAGAGGAAGAGAGGGCTACAGGCTAAAGGAGTGTGGGATTAATTGGATAAATCTGTCAAAGGACCAGCAAGGAATCAAAGTGCTGAATCACTTCCTTCTGTGTTGTAAGATTTTATTATAACAATGAAATGCATTCCAGTTGTTACTCGAAGAAAGCCGAGTGCCATTTCTGACTGTTCTGAGCATAGTAGTCGGCGCTAAGTATGAGATTAGCATTGGAGAAAACTGGCAATGTCCTGTTGTGATTGGAATAGGAGAACTGGATGACAAACAGGCTGGGAGTGTATTGGAAATACATGTGTAGTAATGAGATATCACCGCTGCGATGCGGACATATGAAGCAATCAGTCTTACTTTATAGTCCCAAGTTCACTCATTGAATTTTATTTGGCCTCTTAATAAAGCACTGGGGATTCTGCGGTCAGCGTTTGTGAACTTTACTAGCTCCATTCGAGCTAAGTGCATTGTTTCCCTGGTTTTAACAGGATAGTGGTCATTCTTTGATATCTCAATAATGCAGAAAATGTGCAAACAGCTCATGGGACAGACTTCAACAAAATCATCTCCTCCTCTCTGTGTTAAATGGAAGGTTCCGATGTTTGAACTTTGGATTCTTCCACAAGGAGATGGATCCTCTCAGCTTAGATCAGACAAGCCCTCTGAAAAATCTCATGGGCTGTATTATGAATTTGTTTTGGCTAAATTCTATTTGCATCCAGTTTTGAGAAGAATATTTATTATGTGACTTAACTGATTTTTATGCTGTATCTTACCAAATTCACAGCATTAACTACTTGGACGTATGGTGCACCTTTGTTTCCAGTCCCATGAAACTACATGTCATTGGCACAATAACTGACCACCCAGCGGATCTCCCAGAATTCACTGGCACCCTATGCAGGTGTCACCTTTGAAAGCCCATAGTGCACCTGGAGAAGCACTGACAGTCCAGAGCAATGGCCTTAGTTGGGTCAGAATAAGACTGCCCCCCACCTCTAAATGAAGGAGGAAATCCTGGCCCTCAAGATCCATTGGGCAATCTGATAGTGATCAGGTAGCAGCTTTGTAGAATCAGCAGTGTTAGAAGTGACAACTGTTACTCCAAGTAGTCCCATAGGCGAGGAATCCATGGGTCCTGAATTGAAGATAATTCCAGGGGGTTTATGCAGGCTCAACTGGAAGACCTCAATGAGATGGGGGAGGGCAGGTGGTGGGACGTGGGGGGGGGGGGTTGGGGTCATTTAGAGAGGTTGGATGGAAGGTATAACACTGGGGATGACCCTGATGGGCAGTGGGGTTCTTCACAGGAGATACCCCTGCACCATTCTGCCTGACATCAGTCCATGTGGCAACGTTGCAATGCTGTTCACCTTCCTCTGTAGCCCAAAACAAGGTGGCAGAGGTGATTTCAGGCTTTAAGTGGCAGATAATTGGCCACTTAAGAGCATTACTAGGTTGAAAGGTGAGCAGGCTAACTGCCGTCTTACCCTCCCCCATGAAATGGAGAACAGGTTTTAGGGATGGGAACAGAAAAGCAGAGCACTGTTCCACTTTATTTAATTAGATCCCCACATTCAAACACACCAGTGGCATCCATTAAATTCAGCTTGCTTACTTCTATGAGCCTTTTATTCCCAATTTTTAAAATGTGATTAACTGCATTGAATTCCTTCGTGGTGGGATGTGAGTACATGTTATTAGTTTCAGCTTCTGGATTACCACTCTGTAACATAACCTTATCATACGCACGTGCTTATGAGAAAAAGCTTTTCACAAGACACTGCAAAGGTGATTGTCAGAAAGGATTATGCAGGAATATACTGAAGTAAAACTGTTCAATCCTATAGATATGTTGCTTATCCATGAGGTACTGTGGGCCATCAACAGTAAAAGAATTGTGCTCCAGCACAATCTGCAACTTCATGGCCTGGGATATTTCCCTTCTCCCCATTCCCTTACATCAGGCCAGGGTTTCAACTGTGGTTGAATGGAGAGGGTCGAAGACCATGCCATGAGCATCACCAGACATACCGGAAAATAAGGTGTCAACCTGGTGAAGCTACCAAACAGGATGACCCATATTCAAAAAAACATAATCAGTGAGTGTTAAACAGAGCTAAGTGATCCCACAACCAATGGATCCGATCTGCAGTCCTGACACATCCAGTCATGAAGGGCGATGGACAATTAAGTGGGTAGCACGGTGGCACAGTGGATAGCACTGCTGCCTCACAGCGCCAGAGACCCAGGTTCAATTCCTGCCTCAGGTGACTCTCTGTGTGGAGTTTGCACATTCTCCTTGTGTCTGCGTGGGTTTCCTCCGGGTGCTCCGGTTTCCTCCCACAATCCAAAAATGTGCAGGTTAGGTGAATTGGCCATGCTAAATTGCTTGTAGTGTTAGGTGAAAGGGCAAATAGGGTAATGGGTCTGGGTGGGTTGCGCTTCGGCGGGTTGGTGTGGACTTGTTGGGCCGAAGGGCCTGTTTCCACACTGTAAGTCATCTAGTAATCTCGTAAGTGACTCACTGGAGGAGGAGGCTCTGCAAATATTGCCATCTTCAATGATGGAAGAGCCCAGAACATCAGTGCAAAAGATAAGGCTGAACCATTCCCAGTAATCATCAGCCAGAGGTGGTGAGTGGATAATCCATCTTGGTTTCCTCCTGTGGTCCCCAGCATCACAAATACCAGGCTTCAGCCAATTAAATTCACTCTACGTGATATCAGGATGCTGTTGGAGACACTGGATACTGCAAAGACTATGTGCCTTAGCGACATTCTGGCAATAGTACTAAAGACTTGTGCTCCAGAACTTACCATTGGCCAAGCCAAGCTGTTCCAGTAAAGTTACAATGTTGGCATTTACCTGAGAATATAGAAAATTATTCAGGTATGTACACAAAAAAGCAGGACAAATGCAAGCTGGCTAATTACCATCCCATCGGTCTACTCTTGATAATCATTTTTGTTTGTCATTTACATAAATGATTTGAATGAGAATATATGAGGCATGATTAGTAAGTTTCCTGATTTTGGTACCCATGGAGATGGCTTCGACCAGGACCTTGGGTTCATGTCACATTATAGGTGACCCCATTGCACTATATACACACACACACAGACAGGTGCACACACACAGACAGACGCACGCACATGCAAGTGCACACACGTACACACACACATATGCACTCCTACGCACATACACACATTCCTACAGACCCGTACACTCACCAGACCCTCTCTCATACACTCACACATACACTTCCACACTTTCACACACACATACACATATAAGTTTGTGGGGTGAATTTGTACTTGCAGAATTACATTTTACTTTGCTCAAAAACTGCATGAATCCATGTAAGATTCTGTAAATCTGTTTTTTAGATTAGAATCAGTCTGACCATTGCAGCACAGACAGTCTCACACAGGACAGCTCACATCTTAAATGCATTATCTGGGCTGACATGACACCAAGTGTTAAAGTTCACTTGAAAATGTAACTTTTAAAAACATTTTACAATTTACTTATGAAAGAGCCAAAACCAACATAATCGTTCTAAAAGATGAGAGACTTAATAAACAATCTAGGTCTTTTTCAATACATAATTTCAGTTACATCACACTGTAAACTTTTGCTATAAATTCTGTGTCTTATGATCTTATACTCCACAACCACCTGATGAAGGAGTGATGCTCCGAAACTCAAGCTTCCAATTAAACTTGTTGGACTATAACCTGGTGTTGTGTGATTTTTAACTTTGTACACCCCAGTCCAACACTGGCATCTCAAAATCAAGTTTCTCGATGACTCCAATGTTGGTGATATTGAGCAATTGGATCATTGGGCTGAGGAGTGACAAAAGGAGTTTAATTTGTAGAAATGTGAGGAATTGCAGTTTGGTAAACAAGGGCAGGACTTATACAGTTAATGGTAGGGCCCTGGGTAATGCTGTGGAACAGAGAGACGTAGACATTCAGATATATAATTCTTTGAAATTTGCATCACAGATAGACAGGGTGGTTAAGAAGGTATTTAACATGCTTCCGTTCATTGCTCAGACCTTTGAGTACAGGAGCTATGACATCATGTTAAGATTGTACAGATTGTTGGTAAGTCCACAGATACTGAAGCACACCACATTCAAATGCAACAAGATCTGGTCAATTTCCACAGTCGGGCTGAAAAGTGACAGAAAATGAGGACTGCAGATACTGGAGATCAGCGTTGAAGAGTGTGGTTCTGGAAAAGCACAACTGGCCAGGCAGCATCTGAGGAGCAGAAGAGTCAACATTTTGAGCAAAGCCCTTCAGGTGCTTGAAATGTCGATTCTCCTGCTTCTAAGATGCTACTTGACCAGCTGTGCTTTTCCAGCACCACACTCTTGGGCTGAAAAGTAGCAAGTAGCATTCATGCCACAGAAATGCCAGGCAATGACCGTCTCTAGTAAGAGGCAATCTAACCAATGACACTTGACATTCCAGGGTGTTACCATCACTGAATCCCCTCTTATCAACATCCTTGGTATTATCAATGACCAGAAACCCAACTAGATTCACCATGTAATCATAATGGCTACAAGATTAGGTCAGAGGCGAGGAAGATTGCATTGAGCAACACACCTCCTAACTTTCCAAAACATGTCCATCATCTACAAGTCACAAGTCAGGGTGTGATGGAATACTCTCTGCACCCTTGATGGATGCAGCTATAACAACACTCAAGAAGTTTGACACTATTCTGGACAAAGCAGCCTGCTTAATTGACATCACATCCACAAGCATTCACTCCCTCCACCACAGATGCTCATTAACAACACTGTGTACTATCTACAAGATGAACTGCAGCAATTCACCAAAGATCCTTAGACAGGACCTTCCAATCCAATGACTACTTCCATCTAGATGAATAAGGACAGCAGATAGATAAGAATATCTCCACATGCAAGTTCCTCTCCAAGCCATTCCTGAGTTGGAAGTATATCGCTGTTCCTTCAATGTCACTGTGTCAAAATCCTGGAATTCCCTCCCCAGTGGCATTGTGGGTCTATTTAAAGCATCGGGACTGCAGTCGTTCAAGAAGATAGCTCACCAGCACCTTCTCAAAGGCAACTAAGGACAGTCAATAAATACTGGCCAGCCAACAACATGCACGTGTCACAAATGAATAAAAACAAATACATCCTCCAAACCTCTCCCAACTCAGTTAACTTTATTTTCCTCCTATCAACTTTGGTTCATGTATTTGTTGAGCTTCATTATCAGTGCATGTCTGTTATTTACCTCAAATAATTCCTGTTGTTCCATTTTCAGAAAACAGACGTTTTGCTTCATTGCTTGTTTGGATTTTTTCTATTTTCTATAAAAATAGTGGTGACTATTTTCAATATATATTTTCTATATATTTTTCAAAAGTGGAAGCATCTTCTCCATTGTTCCTCCATCGGGTGATTTGTCACTCCTTGAATTCCCAGTGAAAAGAATTTTTGTGCAAATACAGAATTGGGGAAAAGGCAAGAAATAGGATTAACGACTGTTTGAAAGAAGGAAACAAAAAGTTGGAGTAATGGATAGCCAGTTTCTCAGTGGTTACCAGACTTATTGGATTTTCATTCTGAATGAGAAGAAACATCATAGGAATCTGGAAGGGCTTGTACCATTCTCTCACTTCCATTCTCCTCTCTGCTTTTCGTCAAGGCAATCCTGAATGTTCAGGAGGTAATGATGATAATGTACCCCAAGGTCTGTATTAGTTAGTGGAACGATTCAAAATACTTTTATTAGCCTCTCCAGAGTCTGTTTTCCAATAATGTTCATCAGTGCATGGTATGTGTTTATGAAAAATTTAATTAAGGACCCGTCAAAAAGGTTCACGGTTCTTGGCTAACAGCATGTAAATGAAAATCCAGCTGTGTTTATATAAAGTGGAGCTTGTGAATTCTCTAAGCAGTAACTAAGTTTAACCTATCCTTATTAACCAGAGTTTATTCCCTCTGTCAATCAGGATACACAGGAAAATTAAACAAGCCATCCCCCCACACACGCACCCAACAAATACTCAGGAGCTCATTAATTGATATGTATCACAAATCCAGAAAGATGTAAATCAAGTCCAGGAAGACCAGTACATGTGTACACAGATGCCCAGACTTGCTGAGTATTGGTATTTCTAGTGGGGTCTTCTGTGCCCAGTTTAAAATGGAATCTGCAGCTGCACAGTGCAGGTACTGAGTTATGCTGTACTGTAGTCATTAACCAAAGCACACAAAACAGATCTGAGTTAGAGAGTTGCCTATAATTTTTGACTGATTTACACTTTTTTTTTAACTCAAACTGATGGTAGAGGAAGATCTAATGGGAATTTTAAGCATTCAGATAGCCCAAACATCATGAAGCAGTGATTTTTTTATTCCATTGGCAATTGTTATAAAATATTAATAGAAATGTATTCTCTGACTAGGAAAACAGAATACTTACATTGGATAAAACCTAGTATTAGTTCTCTGCTTGGATGAAGAATGTTTAGGCACTATCTCTCTCTCTCTCTCTGTCACTCCCTCTGTTCGTGAAGCCACTGTGAGTTAAAGACACTAGTTCCTCCAGAGAGGGTGGACAGATACTATTTGGCTCAAAAAACGTAGTACCCTTCCTCACCATTGATGTTAGCTGCCGGAGTTCCCTTTGCAATGTGATATATAGCAGTGTAAGACTTTTGACTTAGCAGTAAATGCAATTCATTAAAATAGCTTACTGAATAGTGATACTCAACTATGTGAGGAATCATATCTTCACACAAGAATGGTGAAATCTCTTTCAAAACTTTTTTAAGTAGACTAATTCAAAATTTCAGAACAGGGATTAATTTGTGTTGGATAATCTTTTAAAGGAAATGGATCACAGATAGGTAAGTGACTTAAGGTATAGATCAGCATGAATCTAATTGAGAAGTGGAGTGAACTTGAGGGGTTTATTGTTCGACTCATATTCTATGCTGACTAAGCCATTTTTGTGAGTATCAGAATATTTTTTCTTCATATTTTTGCTGTTGAACATGGCAGATCAATAAAAGACTCCAGATTCGAGATAGCCAGTCATCACAGTGTAAGGTGCAATACGATTTGTTATCGCAATTATAATAAAAAAATATGATAACGTAAAACGTTCAAAAAAAAGCAATTCATTTATGCACAACTTACAGTATGGCCACTTGCTGCTTTGTGGTTCAGGTCACTATCAGTAAAGGTAGTGACCTAATATCTCTCCTTTGCCCTTCACGTTAAAGATTTCTAATGATCTACATTAATATATTGGTTAAGAGCTGCAATTATTAGAGAGGAGCATGGTGCACTTGCTGCAGATTGCCTTGCAACCTCCATGAACAATCAGGGATTTGAATTGGAAGTCACATTTTACAAATATCTACCCACTGTGTGACCCCCCCCACCCCCTTCAAATCCTCTCAGGGGGAGATGAGCAGATTTTCGGTTTCCCTCCTAGGTTTCCAATTGCAATTTAGGCAGTATGACATAAGGATTTTGGAATCTTTCCAGACGATGCCAAGAATTTTAGCCAACATTTCTGGTTTATGGAGACTTTAGGCAACTTTCAAGGCTCAGTTTAAATATCAAACAAAGTTATCACTATGTAGAAATCCTGTTTAATTGATCGCTGCTGTTCTGTTATCCTTCCCCATTACCGGAGACACAGGTACAGATAGTCTGATCCCAAGCCAATATTTGGATCTTGATAAGCTATACCTCCATGCAATGAACTGTGGATAGTTCCACTTATGTAGACACTACTATTGTAGATATTATTCCATGGATGCATGTGCTGTGTATTATCACACAGATGGTGAGGTTTACCAAAATTTCCCTGAGTTTGACAGCATTGCAGCTACTCCATTCACTGAGCAATAACTCAGAATTAGTGTATGCAGCAGATGCACTATCCTGTCATACCCAACACAACAAAGATAGCTACTATGACGTGCATTGACTGCATGCACTTTGGCACAGATAGCCTTCACCTTCTTTATGGAGAGACCATACACATTCCAATGATGAATAAAACAAAATAACTGCAAAAACGGAACAGATAATTTCAAGGAATAAATAACTTCTCCAAGTTGTCTGATGCAAAAACATGAACGAACGCTTCCAGCAAAGAGTTGGAACCAGATTGGGTTGAATTTGTATAAATTGGGGGTGACTTATTCTTCCTCAGTTTTGGTCTATTGTAGCAAAATGCAACGTATGGCGACCATGTTAACAAATTCTCAAAGACTATTTGCTCCATGAAGCTAAAACTCATTTCAGTTAGTCAAAATGTTCACACTGTGGATTTTGTCACACTTGTGAAACATTAGTATGCTTTGCTGGCACGCATGGGTTGTGGATTCGGGTTAATCATTATGACAGCAGTGAATACCGTGATGTATTAAACTTTATTATTCTATCCCTTCGTCATTGAAGAGTTGCGTGACACCCACACTCACATCTCAATCTGAAGGAGTGAAATATCAGTCCTATTTAGATGGGTAAACTTATTTTCCACTGGTGTACAGTTGCCAGTCGGTGCACAGCCAATGATATCCCACACCCCAGGGAAGCAAGTAGTACAGAGCGATTAAATGTTTGTGATGGTCTTTGTTCAACTAAATCCAGGTAGCTGCAGAATAGCACCTCTCTCCCTGATTAATGCTGGATCATAGCGCAAATAGGCTCACTGATCAAATGCCCGCTGCAGGAGACTGATATGAGTTGCTGTATAAAACTGAAGGATTGGAGTAATTTTGCTGATCCTCATGGGTTAGTACAGACAGATGGATCAGATGGCAGGTCATCTTCTATCAGGTTTCTGATCTCTAAGCCTGTTTTATTAAAGCGGAGACAGTGGTTTCGCAGCTCCTCTGTCAGCTGCATGCTTACTCTTTGAATTGAAATGAAGTGAATGATTTATTGCCATTTGTATTGTGCAGTGAATAACACAGTAGAATACAGTGAAAAGTTTCAACAGTCACCACAACCCGGAACCATCTTGAATAGTTTAAGAATACAAAGATATAAATGAACAAGAGATTATCTTCATTCTACCACCCTCACCATGAGTCCTGAGGTGGTACTCCAATGACACCTACACTGCCACCCCTCCTCCTCCCTTGCTTTGCCGACATTGATGCCAGACCCACCAACATAGGAGTCACCTTCCTTAAAGTGCCACATCTTCATTGCTGGGCCCACCTTGCTCACATCAATGCCAATACTGATGCCAGGTCCCGTGCTGGTATGCTTTCCCTGCAATCAGGAATCTCCAGCTCCAGAATTACCCCAGCTGCAACCAGGAGTCCCAGTCTCTGTTGCCACTACCACCTCACCTACAACCAGGAAACCCTGGCTCCAGGCCTTCCCTGACCACAAGCAGGAGAGGGGCCTACACTGACCGCAACCAGGAGTCCCTGGCTCCGGGCATACCCTGACCACAACCAGGAGACCCTGGCTCTGGGCCTACCCTGAAAGCAACCAGGAGACCTTGGCTCCGGGCCTACCCTGACCGCAACCAGGAGATCCTGGCTCCGGGCCTACCCTGACTACAACCAGGAGACCCTGGCTCCGGGCCTACCCTGACCGCAAGCAGGAGACCCTGGCTCCGGGCCTACCCTGACTGCAACCAGGAGATACTAGCTCTGGGCTTACTCCAACCACAACCAGGAGACCCTGGCTCCGGGCCTACCCTGACTGCAACCAGGAGACCCTGGCTCTGGGCCTACCCTGACTGCAACCAGGAGATACTGGCTCTGGGCTTACCCTGACCGCAACCAGGAGACCCTGGCTCCGGGCCTACATTGACCACAACCAGGAGACCCCTGGCTCTGGGCCTACCCTGACTGCAACCAGGAGAGACTAGCTCTGGGCTTACCCCAACCACAACCAGGAGACTCTGGCTCCGAGCTTACCCCGACCGCAACCAGGAGATCCTGGCTTTGCTGCCACCACCATTTCACCTACAACAAGGAGACTACAACTACTCAGGTTTTTGTCCAATGTGTGCAGGAGAGTTTCCTGACATAGCACGTAGACAGGCCAACAGAGGGGAGAGGCCGCATTAGGTTTGGTACTGGGTAATGAACCTGGTAGATGTTAGATTTGGAGGTAGGTGAGCACTTTGGTGATAGTGACCATAATTCAGTTATGTTTACTTTAGTGATGGAAAAGGATAGATATATACGGCAGGGGAGGAGTTATTGCTGGGGGAAAGGAGTATTGCTGTGGGTCCTTGATAACTATGTACCAGTCAGGCATGGAGTTGTGGTTTACTGAGGAAGTTGAATCTCTTGTCAAGACGAAGAAGAAGGCTTATATTAGGATGAGATGTTATGGCTCAGTTAAGGTGCTTGAGATTTACAAGTTAGCCAGGAAAGACCTAAAGAGGGAGCAAAGCAGAGACAAGACGGGACATGAGAAGTCATTGGTGGAGAGAATCAAGGAAAACCTTAAGGCTTTCTATAGCTATATCAGGAATAAAAGAATGACTAAAGTAAGATTAGGGCCAATCGAAGACAGTAGTGGGAAGTTTTGTGTGGAGTTAGAGGAGGTAGGGGAAGTGCTAAATAAATACCTTTCATCAGTATTCACACAAGAAAAAGACAATGTGATCAAGGAGAATATTGAGATACAGGCTACTAGACTAGATGGGATTGAGGTTCACAAGGAGGAGGTGTTAGCAATTCTGGAAAGTGTAAAAATAGATAAATCCCCTGGGCTGGATGGGATTTATCCTAGGATTCTCTGGGAAGCCAGGGAGGAGATTGCTGAGCCTTTGGCTTTGATCTTTATGTTGTCATTGTCTACAAAAATAATGCCAGAATACTGGAGGAAAGCAAGTGTTGTTTCCTTGTTCAAGAAAGGGAGTAGAGACAACCCTGGAAATTATAGTCCTGTGAGCCTTACTTTGGTTGCGTGTAAAGTGTTTGAAAGGGTTATAAGAGATAGGATTTATAATCATCTGGAAAGGAATAAGTTGATTAGGGATTGTCAACATGGTTTTGTGAAGGGTAGGTTGTACCTCACAAACCTTATTGAATTCTTTGAGAAGGTGGCCAAACAGGTGGATGAGGGTAAAGCAGTTGATGTGGTGTATATGGATTTTAATAAAGCGTTTGACAAAGCTCCCCATAGTAGGCTATTGCACAAAATATGGAGGCATGAGACTGAAGGTGATATAGCATTTGGATCAGAAGTGGACTAGCTGAAAAAGACAGAGGGTGGTGCTTGATGGGAAATATTCTTCCTGGAGTTTGATGACAAGTGGGGTACTGCAAGGATGTGTTTTTGGTTCACTTTTGTTTTGTTACTTTTGTTTTAAAAATGACCTGGATGAGGGCATAGAAGGATGGGTTAGTAAATTTATGGATGACACTAAGGTTGGTAGAGTTGTGGACAGCGCGGAAGGAAGTTGTAGATTACAGAGGGACATAGATAAGCTGCAGAGCTGGGCTGAGAGGTGGAAAATGGAGCTTAATGTGGAAAAGTGTGAGGTGATTCACTTTGGAAGGAGTAACAAGAATGCAGAGTACTGGGCTAATGGTAAGATTCTTGGTAGTGTGGATGAGCAGAGAAATCTTGGTGTCCAGGTACATAGATCCTTGAAAGTTGCCACCCAGGTTGATAGGGTTGTTAAGAAGGTATATGGTGTGTTGGCTTTTATTGGTAGATTGACTGAGTTTCAGAACCATGAGGTTATGCTGCAGCTGTACAAAACTCTGGTACGGCCACATTTGGAGTATTGCGTACAGTTCTGGTCACTGCATTATAGGAAGGATGTGGAAGCTTTGGAAAGGGTTCAGAGGAGATTTTTTCTGATGTTGCCTGGTATGGAGGGAAGGTCTTATGAGAAAAGGCTGAGGGACTTGAGGCTGTTTTTGTGAGAGAGGAAAAGATTGAGAGATGACTTAAATGAGACATACAAGGTAATCAGAGGGTTAGATAGGGTGGACAGGGAAAGCCTTTTTCCACGGATAGCAATGGCTAGCACGAGGGGACATGGCTTTAAATTAAGGAGTGATCGATATAGGACAGATGTCAGAGGTAATTTCTTTAGTCAGAGAGTAGTAGGAGCACAGAACACACTTGCTGCAACAATAGTAGACTCGCTAACTTTAAGGGCATTTAAATGGTCATTGGATAAACATATGGATGAGAATGGAATAGCGTATGTTAGATGGGCTTCAGATTGGTTCCACAGATTGGTGCAACATTGAGGGCTGAAGAGCCTGCACTGCGTGTAATGTTGTCTGTTCTATGTTCTAGGTTACTGTTGATCTGCTTTTTGAACTGTTTTGAACCACCCTTTAAGGCAGTCCATTGCACATTGCGAAAATCTTCTTACAATACAGTTAAGTACTTATATTTTCAAAATTAATACTGAGAAATTCTTTTAAAATTGCTGTAAATATATATAATCTGTGAGTAACCACCCTTCACTGCTCCAAATAATTATTGTGCCTTTAAAAAAGCAATGAAGGAGTCTTTCTTATTTCAGAAAATAGCTGAAACTTATCAAATAATGGGATACATCTTAAAATTAGCTATTATAATAACATTTTTGCCTTGTTTATTTGATGTCCTTATATGACGGTATCCATGTTTCAGTTGTTCATTTTATGTGTATTAAAAGCTTCCGGAACTAAACTGTTCCTAGTACATTAAAGGGATTGAAAAGGCTCTCAGAATACATGACACATTGTATTATCTATAAATCAATCACATAAATCTTTAAAAGGAGCACATCGAGATGACTGGAAGGTGCATTTGCTTAATTATTTATGACCTGATTTGTGAATATGTGTTTGCTTGAAACAAAATCAGAATCTATCGGACGTTCCTTTCAGAATTGCAAACATAAATGACCATTAGCATTTCATTGTGAGACCCACCCTTCCAATATCACATGAAGTGTTACACATAATTTCTAATTAGTAATTTTCCACAAAGCAAACCCATAAATTCTGCAAACTATATTAGCATTTCTTTCCCATCGATTTATGTTGGTCGGTAAGGTTTAGCGGGATGTCATCAAACAGAATATTTTCTGTATGGCGAATTTCGAATCAATGTCTGCTTCCCTCCATTTTGTTTGAGATATAAATGAGGCACATCGTCAGAAGTAACTCTTCTTCGGAGGTCTCCTTATGTTCTGGTAGTACATTGAAGTTGAAGGACATCTGGGGAAAACAGGCATAGCACGATCTAGGGAACTTAAATGTGTGAATAAGAATCGATTGAACTGCGGATGCTGTGAATCAGACACAAAAATAGAGATTGCTGGAAAAGCTCAATAGGTCTGGCAGCTTCAGAAAGAAATCAGAGTTAACGTTTCAGGTCACATGAGCCTCTCTCAGAACTCGGTTCAGAGGAAAGGTTGCTTTGGAAGCCATGCAGTATTACTGGAGGAGATTCATCAGGACAGTTGACTCCTTGTTTTTACCTAGTTGATTTTAACTCTACTGCAAATCCTCTTACAAGGATACCAGCCTTGAACAAGTTTTCCTCCTCTCTCTACAAGAATCTCGGTGAGTCTCTCTCTCACTGCAACCCCCAGGTCATCTCCTCTGCCCTGAAGCTCTTCAACCATGTCCTGAAACAGACTTGCTACCACAGCCACATTTGCTTTCTCAGTGCCTGTCTCCGTAACCAACTCATCCCACATGGACTCCGGACTACCTTTAAACCAACATGTCTATTCCTGATGAAGGGCTTTTGCCCGATACGTCGATTTTCCTGCTCCTCGGATGCTGCCTGACCTGCTGTGCTTTTCCAGGACCACTCTAATCTAGACTCTAGTTTCCAGCATCTGCAGTCCTTGTTTTTACCCAGTAGATAGGCCCAGCCATCTCCAGTTACTTGGGCACTCACCTTCCCTCCCTTATAATGTCAAAAGTGGAATGGTCACTATTCATTTGCAGTGTTCAGTTACAGCATTGACAAAACATCTGGATGGGTATATGAATAGGGAGGGTTTTGAGGGATATGAATCAAAAGCTGGCAAATGGGACTAGATTAATTTGGGATATCTGGTGGCATGGATGAGTTTAACCGAAGGGTCTGTTTCCATGCTGTTCATCTCTATTACTCCGTGACTGTAATTACAATTCCTCAGACAATGAAATATTCAATGCCTTCATGCACCAAGACATGGACAAACTTCAAGCTTGGGCTGATAACCAAAACATCACACTCTTGCCACTCACAAGCCAGAAAACAGCCAAGTCTTCAAGAGATATTCTAACTACCTGAAATTATTGCCACTGAATCTCCCACCAACAATATCCAAGGTGTCACCATTGATCAAGAACTTGACAGCACAAGTCCCATAAATATCGTGGCCACAAGAACACATCAGAAGGTAGGAATTTTATATTGTGTAACTTACCTTGTCACTGCCAAATCCTTTCTATCATCCTTGAGACATAATCAAAAGTGTGACGGACTTGTTTATAATTTGCTAATAACACCCAATCAACTAAACCAATGACCGGCACCTTTAACGTTCTCCACCTTTAACGTTTGTTCCCTCTACCACTTCTGTACTATTGGCACAGTGTGTACCATCTGTAAGATGCAGCATAAAAACTCATCAGGGTTATCTTAATATCTTCTTCCAAACCCGTGATGCCTAAGTCCAGAAAATAAATGGCAAAAGCTGCGTAGAAACACTACCATCTACAAGTTCCCCTGCAAGTCTTCACTCAGCGAGTCGTAAGTTCATGGAATGCCCTGCCAGTAGCAGTGGTGGACTCTCCCTCTTTATGGGCATTTAAGCGGGCATTGGATAGGTATATGGAGGATAGTGGGTTAGTATAGGTTAGGTGGGCTTGGATCGGCGCAACATCGAGGGCCAAAGGGCCTGTACTGCGCTGTATTCTTCTATGTTCTATGTTCTATGTTCTATAAGTCACACATCTTAACTTGGAAGTAAATCACCATTCTTTCACTATTGTCAGGAAAATTTCCCTCCTGACAACACAATGAGTGGACTTACACCTACATGGCCTGCGGAGATTCACAAAGGCTGCTCACCAGTAACCGCTCAAGGATAATTAGTGATGGACAGTAAATTTTGACCTTTCAAGTGATGCTCACATTTTGTGAATGAATAAACAAATCTTCAGATTGTGAGATTAAAATAATTGGATATGTTGATGTTTGTGAACTGAAAAGCTAATTTGTGAATTTCTTAGGAACAACAAGTAGGCCATACAGTCTGCTTCCCATTTCATTAGATCATGGCACCGATCGGTGCTCAATATCATTGACCAAACATCTCCTGATCTCAATCTTGAAAATTTCAATTTGACCCAAAATTCAGATTTTTGAAGGAGCAACTTCCTTCATGTTCTTATTTAATCACACCAGGCGATCAACAACAACATCAAAATGAGAAATATTCGGACCAATTATTGAGGGAGTCCTGATTACCTTAACACCCCAGTAACTCTAGCAGTTGGATTGTCAAGAGGAGGAATATGGAATCTCATGGCAATCCATTCTATTTGATCGAATTCAATAAGCTGTGCCTATATTTTGTATGGATATCTAAAAATTCAATGCAGCTAATTAGTTTCAACTAGACAATCATGTTGTCAGTTGTGTTCTTGATTTCATCACTGTTGACAAAGCTGACAATATATTTCACAGGGTGAAGACTTGGCTCCAAAATCTGATGTTAGTTGGTCTCCTGCCAGTTGTACCTTAATTTCAATTATAGCAGATAACATTAGGAAACCAGTGGAGAATAGTTCTTTGCAAATGTGTTAATAAGTGTTATAATTAGCTCTATTTATGCATTGATTGCTACATTTGGTTAAAATTTCAATGGAAGTTCTGATTAAAAGACAATCTGCCTTTCCTTTACTAACATAATATATTGCAGTTAATCATAGACTCGGACTATGAAAAAAATTAAAACGCTCTATTTTGGTCTTTTTTAATATTGTATTATAAGTGCTTCTAAAATAATGTATGGTGATATTACGAAAAGCAAATTGACAGAAGTAGAATGCCAGTTCAACCATCTGATGTGATCAACAAAGGCACGTTGTCAATTTGAATAACAATCATGGAATTGTGAAGTGTTCAGAAAATGTTGAATTTGAATGTCATTGGGTGAAACAATATCATCTACGTTGCTGAGCTCAGGTTTCAAATTCACAAAAAAACAGCTGAGGAACTGCTCAAACATATTTTTTTTTCCCAAATGAATTACATAGCCAAATGTTTTATATGTACAAAAAATGTTATTTTAAGAATTCTAGCATTGAAAATCAGCCAGAAGATCTACTAATCCCTTATCCTAGCTTTGAATCTCCACAGTCTCTAGGAGAAAGTGGGGGCTGCAGATGCTGGAAAGCAGAGTCGAGAGTGTGGCGCTGGAAAAGCACAGCAGGTCAGGCAGCATCAGAGGAGCAGGGGAATCAACGTTTCGGGCAAAAGCCCTTCAGCAATTCCTGATGGAGGGCTTTTGCCTCAAAACGTTGATTCTCCCGCTCCTCGGATGCTGCCTGACCTGCTGTGCTTTTCCAGCGCCACACTCTCCATGGACACTGCCAAAACGTGATCGTTCTGGGTCTCTACTATTTGCACAGAATTCTGCAGCAACTTATACAGGGCATGTTATATTGTATATTATTCAGAAAGAATTAGGAATTATATTGTGAGGTGCAAGTACATATAAGTATCCATCATCTGTTACCTACCTCTACAATCCAGTCCATGTACTGAAATAATATTCTGATGCACAGGGTGAGGTCTAAAAAACATATTTGTTGTTAGCTCATGTATCTGTCACCATAATCTCTGTACAGACTAATGATTTTAAATGAGTTATTTAAATTTCCAGTGACCAACTGAATTTATTACTTTAGTGATTAGAACCAGGGCCAAGTAGATCTCATTGACTATGAGATCCTTGATTAGAATCATTAACCTAGGCCAATCAGGAAGTCCTGGCTGACTGATATAAACAGGAGATTAAACTGGCCATAAACAGGTCCAGGCAGCGGGCCGTGGAGGGGGTCATTAGGACCGACTGCCTGCCCCTCTTCCGCGGTTACGTTAGAGCCCGGGTGTCCTTGGAGAAGGAGCACGCGGTGTCCACCAACACCCTGGAGTTGTTCAGGGAGAGGTGGGCGCCGCAGGGAGTGGAGTGCATCATTTCTCCCTCCAACTCTATTTTGATTTAGTCCCTACCCTCCCCCTCACTGTTTGATCACACAGCACTGCCCTTTGATGTGAAGGGCAGTGCTTGTCACTGGCCACCCGGGTGTTTTCCTATCTTCCTGGTGGTGGAAATTGAATAAAGATTGGTGCACTTTGTGTCTTTCACTGTGTCTCACACCTGCACACACACACCATGGGTGCTGGGGATAAAATAAGCACTACCGCACTTAGGCGGTAGTGTGGGGGTTAAATTAAAAAAAAAAAAAAATAAAATAAACAGGAGATTAAACTGGCCATAAACAGGTCCAGGCAGCGGGCCGTGGAGGGGGTCATTAGGGCCGACTGCCTGCCCCTCTTCCGCGGTTACGTTAGAGCCCGGGTGTCCTTGGAGAAGGAGCACGCGGTGTCCACCAACACCCTGGAGTTGTTCAGGGAGAGGTGGGTGCCGCAGGGAGTGGAGTGCATCATTTCTCCCTCCAACTCTATTTTGATTTAGTCCCTACCCTCCCCTTCACTGTTTTGATCACACAGCACTGCCCTTTGATGTGAAGGGCAGTGTTTGTCACTGGCCACCCGGTTGTTTTCCTGTCTTCCTGGTGGTGGAAATTGAATAAAGATTCGTGCACTTTGTGTCTTTCACTGTGTCTCACATCTGCACACACACACCATGGGTGCTGGGGAAAAAATAAGCACTACCGCGCTTAGGTGGTAGTGTGGGGGTTAAATTAAAAAAATAAATAAACAGGAGATTAAACTGGCCATAAACACGTCCAGGCAGTGGGCCGTGGAGGGGGTCATTAGGGCCGACTGCCTGCTCCTCTTCCGCGGTTACGTTAGAGCCCGGGTGTCCTTGGACAAAGAGCACGCGATGTCCACCAACACCCTGGAGTTGTTCAGGGAAAGGTGGGCGCCGCAGGGAGTGGTATGCATTATTTCCCCCTCCAACTCTATTTTGATTTAGTCCCTACCCTCCCCTTCACTGTTTTGATCACACAGCACTGCCCTTTAATGTGAAGGGCAGTACTTGTCACTGGCCACTCGGGTGTTTTCCTATCTTCCTGGTGGTGGAAATTGAATAAATATTCGTGCACCTTGTGTCTCTCACTGTGTCTCACACCTGCACACACACAAAAAAAAATAAACAGGAGATTAAACTGGCCATAAACAGGTCGAGGCAGCGGGCCATGGAGGGGGTCATTAGGGCTGACTGCCTGCCCCTCTTCCGCGGTTATGTTAGGGCCCGGGTGTCCTTGGAGAAGGAGCACGCGGTGTCCACCAACACCCTGGAGTTGTTCAGGGAGAGGTGGGCGCCGCAGGGAGTGGAGTGCATTATTTCCCCCTCCAACTCTATTTTGATTTAATCCCTGCCCTCCCTCTCACTGTTTGATCACGCAGCATTGCCCTTTGATGTGAAGGGCACTGTTTGTCACTGGCCACTCGGGTGTTTCCTTTCTTCCTGGTGATGGAAACTGAATAAAGATTCGTGCACCTTGTGTCTCTCACTGTGTCTCACACCTGCACACACACACCATGGGTGCTGGGGAAAAAAAGATAACAGGAGATTCATAAGGTCTCTTCAGTGTAGGGATTGGCTTTGAGCTGGCTGATCAGAGCCCATGTAATATGTACATGAAAGTGTAGGGTGACTTGGTGATGGGATACTGTGCAGTTTTTTCAATTACCCAACAAGATTGCAAGTTTTTAATTTAACACACTAAAAACAACTTTGACTAAATGTTGCTTAGAGACCAACTCATCATCTAATCTGCAGAAAAGATACCTGCCTTTTACATTTTAGTAGAACTAAAAAAGCTCCACACTATAATTATAATTCCAATGCCTGCTCTTCACAGACTTTCTGTTTCTAAAGGTACTAACCTAACATCACTTAGCTGTCACTACAGCACTCCCACCCGACTGTCCATGCATGTTCCTTGGTTTCATGAAGACCAAAAATTGTCACTCTCAACCTCAAATATATTCTGCCCCAACGCTCTGGGGAAAAAATTTTCAAAGATTGAGAGCGATTTGAGTTTAGAAATTTCTCATAATCCCAAATGATTGGCTCCATACCGTGAAACTGTGCCCAACTATTCGAATGCCTAGCCATGGAAAACGAAGTCTCAATACCGATTTCGTCACGCCTCCTCATAAGCATGAATGTTGCAATGAGGTGACCTCTTACTCTTTTAAACTCCAGAAAATATAAAACTAGTTCACTCTAATCAAAACTCTCTCATTTCAGAGGCCAATTCTGTGCATTTCCTTGACAGTACAAACACAAAGTATTTGATAAGTATTTCTGACATTTCCCTATTCTCTGTGATTACTTCTCCCATTTCTCTTCCTAAAGAGCAAACAACTAATCCATCTACTGTCTTACTTTTTATATACATATAAAAGTTTGTAAAATACTTTATATGTCTCTGGATACCTTAAGCTCATATTCTATATTTTCGATCAAATTTTGGTGTTTTTTGTTGGATTCCATAACATTCTCCATTCTCAGACTTGCTACTATTATTTGGAAAACAATAAGCCTCTTGAAATGTTTTGTTTTGACTTTGCTAATCAACCCTACTTCATTATACAACACTGGATTCAAAATACTTTATTCCTAACTTCCTAACTGGTCACACATTATCCTATTCCAGGAAACAGTCATTAAAATATTCTACAGACCACCTCTCAGACCACCTTTGCCAATTGAATTGGTCTTGTCTGGAAGGATTCCCCTGCACCATTACCTTCATTGCAATCTTCAATAACTTTGTGTTGAATGCTTTGTCCAATGGGTCTAATCACTGTCATGGTTAGGGGCTGTAACTTACTTCCACCAAAATTTTCTGACCCTTCAGTTCCTAATCTACGCTCATACCAATTCCATTTTCTGATTTTTTTAGAGCCAAAGTCCTTTCTTACGAGTTCCCTTCTGCCATACTCTATTAACAAAGCTACACAACCTCACTTGTTCATTTTGTCAGTCTTTTTGAAATGTTGGGTACTCTGGAATGTTTATTTTGCAAACTTGGTCACATTGTAATCATACCTATAATGCGGATTTGATCAAAAGTATTTTTTTGGTTGCACCGCACTCCTGTTAGGAATAGAGTTCGGTATTTTGACCAGTGAAGGTGAAATAATGGTTAATAAATCAAAATCAAGATGGGTGTATGGCTTGGAGAAGAATTAACATAGTGATAATCTAGAGCAATACTTTGATCTCCCCCTTGCTGATATAAAGTAGATATTCCGGAGCAGGTGAAACTTGAACCCAGGTCTTGTTTGCTCAGAGGTAAGGACTCTATAATCGCACCACAAGAGCCCTCCCGGTACTTATCCAAGCTACTGCTCCTACTTGGAAAATTATATCTTATAGATCACTAGCCAATCACCACTTCCTCACCTCATTCATGTGTGTGAACAGTCACCAGCTGTAGGAGGCTATATAAAAACATAAAAAGCAGAACCTAAATCACCCTTTGCACTAATTGTCCGCCTGTACAACATTCCCAATTAAAAATACAATTTTTGTCACTCAGTCTTTATCATCTCCACGCTATCCTCCTATTCTACTGAAGTCATACAACTTGTCTGCTTTTATGAAGAGTTGGTGACTCACACCCAAGTTGTAATTGCATCATCACCTTCTTGCTACAGCAATTAACACCTACAGGCAACCACCGTGCTGAAACAACTAATGGTGCTAATTTGATAATTTAATTGATGAATCAGTAATGTACCATGGAAAAATAGCAAGACCCCTGTAAACATTGTCAATCTGGATCATTGTTCATTGGACTTTATAATGTCTTTCGCTGCTATAAAGGTTGGCATCATTTATAATGATTTTTTTCTATATGAAAATAAATGAGTACTTATTCAATTGTTTTATTGTTCTGTTCTAACAATGTTAAGGAAATAATGACTCGCTGTCCAAATAATGCATGAATCTTCCTCATACCTCAATAATCCCACAAATGGTTATCTATTATCACTTCATTAACTGAAGGGTTCAGCATCATGCCATTGTGAGTAGATATTGCCTGACAGTGAGGCTGCTGTGGAATTCCTTAATCCCTCTGAAAGCAAGATTCCCCAATAAAACATAATGTCACTGCTTGCAGGTGTAGCGGGCCAGAGCGTTGCTCTGTTTCATTTAGTTACTGACAATAAGGAGGCTGATGCTTTTTGCCATCGGCACAATGAAATAAATGAAACATTAAATCACATCTTTGATGCAATCTGTATGCTGTATGGGGAATAACAAAAGTCCTGAACAGATCTTGCTTAACATTGGTCACAATGGTTTGGACGCAGCACAGTTGAAAGCTCAATGGAATATAAGGGGATTTAATAGGGACAGACATGTAAATCATCACTTAAAGCATTGGACATGTGCAGTTGAAGCTTATTGTTTTGCTTGCATTGAAGGGCATCTTTACCCTCATCACCCACCAGTCCATTATTTTCCATTCAATTAAATGAACAAAAAATGATGAGCTGTTGGGAGGATTTCCAAACAATTTCATTCTCTTTATCTTCAAATAAATTGTGCTGGCCATTCTCACATTAGCCTGATGGATTATTCAGGCAAATACAAAATGAAAACTGTGAGAAATACATTCACAAATGGAGGCGATTGTCATTGCAAAATTTTATACACTTTATTTTCCTCCCCAGCCATAAACATTTCCCTCATTATTGACATAATTATTCTTCCCTTCCCTTTATCAGTGTGAGAGCTGCCCATGGTTCTTAGTTAACAGAAAATGACTTCCCGTGGTTCTTGGTTGACACAAAAATGGCCAAAACAGATTGTTAACTGAAGCAGTAATTTACACAGTCAGAATTGTGGCCTTCGTACACATAGCAACCAGATAAAGCATCTCGTAAAAAAAATCATACAATTGGATCTTGTTAAGAAGAAGCAAAAATGTAGCCATGCATACATAGAGACTGTTTTGATGAGATATCCTTCAGAAACAGAGATAGAAGCCTATCTTGCAAGCTAATTCAAAGTTTGCTGTTTAATATGGGATAGAAGGGGAAAAGCTTGACTCACGTTAGTTAAGATTCTTTAGATGATTGTAATCACATATATGCATACATATTAAACTATTGGAGTTTTAAATGGAACAGATATTAACAGATTTAACTGGGTTCCTGTGGCCAAACAGCCTTAGACAAACCCTCAGCCTGTTAGCAGGGAGGATTGAATGACAGGTGTGGAATCAACAATCCCTACAGTGTGGAAGCAGGCCATTCGGTCCATCAAGTTCACACTGACCTTCTGAAGAGTGTCCTGATCCACTACCCTATTCTGTAACCCTGTATTTCCCATGGTCAATCCTCCTAACCTACACATCTTTCGACTGTGGGAGGAAACCAGAGCACCCAGACGAAACTCATACAGACATGAGGCGAACGTGAAAACTCCACGCAGGGAGTCATCGGAAGTTGGAATCAAACCCGGCTCACTGTTGCAGTGCTGACCACTGAGCCATTGTGCCACCAGTCAGCAGTATTGAAATGTGATTGAATAAGAGCATTGTGAAAACCCAAGGATAGGTGCGAAGAATGTTCTGTAAACATTGTGAGATCTTTGGAGGACCTATAACTGTCCATCAATTTATCACACAGTTACATGACTGACCTGACCAGATGTGTACGTAATCCATCAATAATACAATCAGTTTGCAATTGGTTTGTAAATGCTAAGGAGGGCTGAAAACAAATGCAGAAAAGTTTATATCTCTCTTTTGTTCAGTGAAAAATCTTCTGGAGCCACGGAGATTTTCATCCCACTGGTGTAACATTAATAAACTCTTTGGTACTGGAAGTAATTCAGTTCATCATTCCTTCCCAACATGCATGATACAAATAATGTTTGCTATACCTCATAGTTTCCCTTTAAATTTGTTTGATAATTTTCTGTTGGCATATGCAAATGGAAAAAATTGTCAATTCTTAAAAGCCAGCCAGGAGTTTGTCCCTAACAGGGGCAGAAACCCTGACTTGAGAAAATTCATTAATTGCTTGTGGAATTTAACATGTGGTCTGTTCTTCCATATCCGGTGGTGGTGAGATCACTTCTTGCTTTCCATTTGAGGGATAGGGCCACTATTATGCTGTCACATTCAAGCCATGGAATGCTTTGCCCCATGGAATAGTTCAGCCAGAAACCATTGCATGTTTTAAGAGAAAGCGGGAGAAATATATGAACCAGAAGAAATCACCGTAAAGAGAAGACAGAATAGAAATATTATATTTGGATTATTCCACCAAAGATATGCCACAGCAACAGTGGGTTGAATGTCAACACAATGTGCCGTAGGTATCCATACAGTGCTACATTTCCTTATTGGCAAGGGATTTGAACAGAATTTTGAGTGATTTGATGGTTTCTTTATTGACAGATGGTCATCACTTCTCATAGATATCAAGTTCAGATTTGTTCCAGCTAAAGAATTGTGAAATTACTTTTTGAGTGATGTGACTGATACAGCTTTTGCTCTATTTTTATGTTACAAGGAATTTAGTGCTGTGAAATGAGGAGTGGAAAAATCATGGATAAGAATTACTGTCAGCTACTTATCAGATTTGCTTTTAGGTGGACCTGTGTGCAGTGTAAAGATACCAGCCGCTTACCCTGAGTGATTCATTTTTTTTTTCCCAAGAGCTTTAGTGCTGATCATAAATCTACAAATACATAAACCTGCCTTAACATACAGCCAACTGACAGGAGCAACAATTCTTTGAGTACAAGTGCAGATTATTAACTCTCATACACAGATTATACCTGATTGCAGAGTGTGATCTGTACCTATTCTATTCTGTGATCATTTGAAGGCAGTACCCTATTTACTCTAAGAGATATAGAATGTTGAAAATTAATTTTGTGTGATGGAAGGATAAGGTGATTTAACCTGGACCACTGGTATCAATTCGCCCAATCTCAGCAGAGCAACATTTTTTGAAAGATTTTATAAGTTAGATTTTATAAGCACTGTTAACGTGTTTTGAGCACAACAATATCTGTTCAAATTTAAGGCATTAAAATCACATCATAACATAGCAGCAATGCAGTAAACTATCTGCATATTTCTTACTGATATCACAACTCAATTTTGACCCAATGGAAATTTATGGAATTGAATTTAATATGTTTTTTAAGACTGGTAGCAAGGTTGCATTTCAAAACATTTGTGATAAATAGTGGATATGTAACTTTGAAAAATGGCTGTAGAGTGTTTTACTCCAAATTATTTTCTTTCTGATAAGGTTTTTGAGTATAAAACTTAAATTCCTTAAGTTTCAAACCAGGGGTTATTAAATGGATCAGACAGAATTAGACACTATTGAACAAAGACATTCAAAATCAAAAGAAAGATTAAAAGCTCAAGCAATTTGTATGAAGGAGGAAATAATGAATTTATTAATTACTTTTAAAATAAGTGAACAAGTGTAGGATTCCACCATAATGTTTCTTAAGCTACTTAACATTAGAATTGATAACTAAATTACCTCTTCCTCAATGTTCACTGCACAGCACTTTAGCAGGTTACGAATTTGCGATGGTTATAATGCTGTATTTGTCCCTGAGGGTCAAGTTTTGGTATTAATTTCCTATACCTTAAGAATGTCTGAAAGAAGTCATAGTCAGTTTTGGGTGAGAACATTTTTCAGGCATTTTTATTTATTTTTTCAGATTATGATTATGATGTTGACTTTTTGCCAGTGTATCAAGTCACGTACAATTCTGGTCTCACTCCTGCGGGAAGGATGTTGTGAAACTTGAAAGAGTTCAGAAAAGATTTACAAGGATGTTGCCAGGGTTCGAGGGTTTGAGCTATAGGGAGAGGCTGAATGGACTTGGGCTGTTTTCTCTGGAGCCTCAGAGGCTGAGCGGTGACCTGATAGAGGTTTATAAAATCATGAGAGGCATGGATGGGGTGAACAGACAAGGTCTTTTCCTTGGGGTGGAGGAGTACAGAGCTGCAGGGCATAGGTTTAGAGTGAGAAGAGAGAGATTTAAAAGGGATCTAAGAGGCAGCTTTTTCATGCAAAGGGTGATGCATGCATGGAATGAGTTGCCAGAAGAAGTGGTAGAGGCTGGTACAATTTTAACATCCATTTGATGGCTGGATGTGTAAATGAATAGGAAGGGTTTCAAGTGATATGGGTCCTATGCTGGCAAATGGGACTAGATTTATTTAAGATATCCAAATGGATGAGTTGGAACAAAGGGTCTGTTTCTGTACAGTACAGCTCTATGGCTCTATGTAACTCAATTGCTATGGAAGATGCCATGGGCTTATGTTGGGAGTGAAGGAGGAGTGGATCAGGGTTCTCGAGGAAACAGTGTCTGTGGAAGGCTGACAAGGGAGGGGAGGGGAATAAGGATGTGGTGGTGGCATTCTGCTGGAGGTGGCAGAAATTGTGACTGACCTTCCTCTCTGAATGTGGGTATTAGTGGGATGGTTGGGGGGGGGGGGGGGGGGGGGGGGGGACAAGGGGGACCCTGTTGTTGTTGTGGAAAGGAAGGGAGGGGATGAGGGTCGAAGTGTGGGAGATGGGTTGGACCCAGCTGAGGGCCCAATAACTATGGTGCTGAGGAATTCTCTGTTGAGGACTCAATTTCCAACCAGGTTTTGGTGAAGGGGCTCATGAAATCCATTTCTAACCAGGCCCTGGTGAAGGAGAAGCTGGCTTCGATCTCTCTCATGCTGCAGAAGCATGAACAGCAGCTGGAAGACCTGGAGAAAAGGATGGATGAGGTAAAAGACAGAGTCACAGTGGTGGAGACTGGTACTGGTTCCTCCAAGGGTAGGATCCAGGCCTGGAGATGGAGGTTCATAATTTGCTTGACCAGGTTGATGACCTTGAGCACAGGGGCAGGAGAAAAAATATTCGGATTGTCGGTTTGCTGGAAGGTAAGGAAGTTGAGCGACTAGTGGAATTTATTAACTTGTTGAAATTCCTTAACTTGGAGGCTGGAATGAGAAGCTTGAATATTGAGAGGGCTCACCGGGTCATGGCATGGAGATCAGCTCTTGATCAACATCCTCCTCCTATCCTGGTGCGTTCCTATCACTATAGAGATAGGGAGAGAATCGTGGAAGCTTCCAGAATCCAGGAGAAGGATCTGAAGGACCTAGTTTGTGAGGGCTCTAAGATCATGTTCTTCCAGGACTTCTCAGCCATGGTGATCCGGAAAAGAAAATCCTATGACATCGTCAAGAGAAGATTAAGGGTTCCAGTAATCTCTGAGTTATCTGGCGGTGCTTTGGATCATCTTAGATGGATCTGTACATCTCTTTGACACATTGGAGAAGACAAGAGACTTTGTGTACAAATTAACTGAATCTGACCAATTTAGCATGTACAAATGGTCGTGTTGTTTGGGTATGTCTCTACTTTTCTTTAAAGAAAAAGAGAAAGTTTGGTAGGGACTTTCTTTTCCTTTTTTTATTGGTAATAATCTGGTGTAAACAATGCTTGGGGGGTTGGGATGTTTCCTTTCAATTTCTTTTTTTTAATAGATATTTTTATTGAAAATTTAACATGTTTTTATAAGCTTACAAATAAAAATAACACAAGTACAAACACTAATATACTTTCAATTTCTAAGTCAAGCTATACCAAAGGGTGGGTGAGGTATTGACCTTTTTTTCAAAATGTCATTATTCACATTGTTATTCCATCGTGTATTTTCTTTCTTTCCTGCTTGTGTTTGTGGTGTGTTCTAGCTAGGAAGAGGGGAAATGTTTGGGATGAATAGATGCTTACTTATGGGCAGTTTATGCCTGGTTAAGGGTATTTAAATACCCTGGCTGCAGTATTGGCAGCGGGATGGGAAGTTGGGTTTTGGGATGTATAGATGTCGCCTAGGGCAGGAGGTGAGTTCCCCTTTTCCGTGCCATTGACGTTTTATATGTTGGTTTGTTTTTTGGTGTTTGTTGTATATAGTCTTTGACAGCTTTGTAGGTTTGTTAACTGCAGTGGGTTTAGTTTATGTAGTTTGTATGTTTGATGGATCTTGCGACACTATGGCTCAGCAATTTGTGGTTCAAGTTCCTCCTCTCTGGAATCTAAATGTTACTGCATAAGGTTATGGCTAATGACTTGATTAAATGGTGCACCTGGAACATCAAGGGGAGTCACTCAACAATGAAGAGGAAAAAGGTACTCTTGAGTTTTAGAAAGGAAAAAGTGGATTTTGTTTTTTTCACAGGAGACATACTTGTATGATATTTGGATGAGCATTTGAAACTATAGCAGAAAGGCTTTGATTGGGTTTATTTTTCATTTTTTATTATCAGAAGTAGGGGAGTAGTTATATTGGTTCGGAGAAATCTCCCATTTAAATTACTAGAGTGTGTTAAAGACACACATGGGAAGTTTGTAATCCATAAAACCTGGATAAACAGGGAAAAATATGGTGTTTTAAATGTTTATTGCCATCTGGCCCATCCCCTCAAATTTCTGGATAGATGTGTTCCCTAAATCGAAGTCCCAGCATATCATTATAGGGGGAGATTTTAATTGTCTTATGGATCTCACAGTAGACCTGCCCAAAGCCGCCCGCTGATACCCTCTGTACAAACTAAACAATTAGTAGATCTGAGTGTGAAGTTAGGGTTGATGGACGTCTGAAGGCATCTCCACCCTACAGGCTACTTTATGCTTTTTTCCAATCCACATAGATGTCACACCAGCATTGATTTTTTTCTGACCCCCCATGATAACCCTGGACTTGGTGGCATCTTGTATAATTGATAATATTACCATCTCCGATCACACTCCAGTGTATCTGTTGGTTAACATTAAGGAAGCTATAGTGGGCACAAGGCACTGGTGAATGGGTCCGTTTATCCTTAAGGATAATAAGTTTGTGGAGTAGTTTTCTCAGGAATTTAGGGCGCTTCTAGACATTAACTCAGGCTTGGTTAGTAGATCGTCTGTCCCTTGGGAAACTGCCAAAGCCTATGCCAGGAAGTTAGGTATTTCCGACTCTGTCAGTAGGAAGTGGCAGAATGGTGAGCAGCAACGTCTCCTTGAAGCTCGGATTAAGGCAGCTGAGAAGGCTTACTTTGACAAGCCCTCGTTGGTCAAGCTACAGAAGACTATGGTGCTATGGTCTGCATTGTATTCCGTGCTCACGCTAACAGCAAAGAAAGAGCTTACCTTCACAAAGCAAAGGTTATATGAGCATGGTGACAAGCCAGGCAAGTACCTAGCATATCTCGCCAGGAAAAGGAGTGCCCCTCAAGTTATTATGTCGATTAGGGAAGGGTCTGGGAACCTAACATGTGATTCTAAAAAGATTAATGTGGCATTCCAGAGGTTTTACTCTGAATTATATCAATCTGAGGGTTGTGAGGAATCCTTTCTCAAGGGTCTAGGGCTTCTGGGTGTGACTCCCAAGCAAGAGTCTTTTCTCAATGCCCTCTTATCAGAACAAGAGGTGCAGGAGGCTGTGAAGCAGCTACAGAGTGGAAAGGCACCCAGTCCTGACAGATTTTATAAACATATTGTCAAGCCCGATTCTCGACATGTTTAATGACTCATAGTCATGAGGGTCTCCCGCCATCTCTAAGAGAGGCCAATAGTTCACTTATTCTTAAAAAAGGGAAGGTCCCGGAGGACTGTGCTTCTTAATCACCCATTTCACTCTTAAGCGTTGACTTTAAAATCCTCTCTAAGACTCTTGCATTAAGGCTGGAAACTGTGTTACCTTCTATTGTTAAAGAGGACCAGACGGGCTTCATAAAGGGTCACAGATAGAACATAGAACATAGAACATAGAAAAATACAGCGCAGTACAGACCCTTTGGCCCTCGATGTTGCGCCGATCCAAGCGCACCTAACCTACACTAGCCCACTATCCTCCAATAATGTTAGGAGGCTGCTTAATGTAACTCAAGCTGGTCAACAATAGCCAATGCAGGGATTGATGATTTCTCTAGATGCAGAGAAGGCATTTGATCAAGTTGAGTGGCCGTACCTTTTTTGTACTCTAGAGCAGTTTGGCTTGGGCAAAGCGTTTATAAGTCGGGTAAAGGTTCTCTACAGTAACCCACTCACTGCGGTCATCACCAATGAGGCGTGATCCAGCAATTTTAACATTTTTAGCAGCAGCCAGCAGGTCCCCTTCCACCACTGCCATTCATGTTGGTGATTGAACCATTGGCAGAGGCCATTTGTAGGAATCCTAATATATTGGCTCCAGATTGGTCAGAGTTACATAAGATTTAATTGTGTGCAGATAATGCCCTCATTTTTTTTGTCAAACCCGGCAGTTTCAGTGCCTCACCTGATACAATACATCAACCTGTTTGGCACCTTTTCGGGGTACAAGGTCAATTTTGCAAAATCAGAAGCTATGCCTATGGGTGGTCTTACAAAGGTCCTAGGTCTTGAGGATGCATCTCAAATTCCATTTATGTGGCCACAAGGGGTTTTTATATTTTTGGGCAGATACATCACTCCTGTTCTTGATTGGTTGTTTAAAGCTAATTTTGTTCAATTATTTAACAAAATCAAACAAGACTTCAAAGATGGGAAGTGCTTCCGGTCTTATGGTTAGGTTGGATAGCTCTTATTAAGATGAATATTCTCCCCTGTTTGTTGTATCCTATATGGATACTCCCCTGATCTTCAATAAGCAAACATTCAGGAGACTGAATGGCTGGTTCAGCTCCTTTATTTGGCATCGTAAGTGGCCCCTCATTAATTTAGCTAAACTGCAATTGCCTCACAGACTAGAGGGAGTGGATCTAACAGACATTAAAAACTATCAACTAAGCTCGCTTTATCTTACACGAGTGATTGGGCTTGTGGGGACCCTCTTTCAATATGGTTAGATATCGAAATCTCTCAGGCAAAGTGCCCCTTTACTAGCTTGGACAATATGAGGACAGTTAGGAATATTGCCATAACCCAATAGTTATCAGTACTGTTAAAGCATGGAGGGCAATTCTGCAGAGGGAAGGCAGTATTGACAAACATCTTTCCTTACGTCTATAGTGGGTATGCTGTGTTTTCAACCGGGGATGATAGATTCAGGATTCAAACACTGGGCAGCTAAAAGTGTGTCTTGCATGAGTGATTTATTTGAGGGAGGCACAATGATGTCTTTTGATCAGTGAGCACGAGCATATGAGCTATCTAGCATGGACCTCTTTCGTTTTTTTTAAGTTAGGGATTTTATTCAAAAAAAGACTCACTTTTGACTGATCCCCACAAATCCGACACAGAGAGGAGGTGCTCAGTGCTCAGAGTACAATTTCTGTCAGCACTTTATATTGTCAGCTGGGGGGAGGGGGAGGAGGGGGTTACCCCCTCAGATGAGTTTGATTGACTCTACAGGATGTGGGAGAGTGATCTAGGTGTTGAGGTCGCCTCAGAGGCTTGGGAAGATATTTGGAAAAATGCAAGAAAGATATCAATTTGTAATAGGACCCATGCTTTACAGTGGAAAATTCGCCACAGGGTCCACTTGGCTCTAGATCATATGTCAAAATTTAAACCAGGAGTATCTTCAACATGCCCCAACTGTAAAGTTAGTTCAGGCACTCTTACCCATTGTGTCAGGTCTTATGGGAGGCTTCAAATATATTGTAGCGCTGTGGTGAGTGCAGTGGAGAGGATTTTGGGTGTAAGGGTGGAGAAAGACTGGATCTCTCTTCTTCTTGGCCTGCCTAGTGTGTTCCTGTAGATGCGCGTAAGAAAAAAAATTGTCAACATCCTCACTTTCTGCGCAAGAAAGAATATCTTGTTAGGTTGGGTATCCAAAAATCCCCTGGGCCTGTCAGGTTGGCGTAAGATTGTTATGGAGCATATCCCCTTGGATTTTCTCACGAGTATGGTACACTACAAAACTGAGAATTTCTAGAAGACATTGCAGCCTTTTGGAATACTTGGACACAGATTCATCTGCCACACTAATAAGGGCTTTTATATAGCTGGAACGATTATGCTTTATTAGACTAATATCTAGTGAGGGGAAACTGAACGTATGAATATGTGAAAATTAATGCTCTCGATATTTGAGAGTTAGTGTTTTGTTTTACTTAGCTGTATTATTATTATTTATTAATTTGTTATTTGTTTTTATTTAGCTAAGTAGTTAGTTGGAGTATTTTTATATTTTTTCTTACATATTTATAATTTGTACATGAGGTCGGTTTGGTTTATTTACACTTTTTTTTGGTGTTTTTCTTTGTATTGTTTTGAATTGCATTGTTTTGTGTTTGTTGTAATATTTAAAAAGTCTATTTTTCAATAAAAATATATTTAAACAAAATAATAGGCTGTGTGTATTGGCAGACAAAGTGATAACAAGGCCTGGTGTGTGTGGGTCGGAGTAAGGATAAGGGAGAAGGGACCTCAAACCCTAAAATGGTTGAACTCGAATTTGAGTCCAGAAGACTGTAGAGATCTCAAGTGGAAAATGAGGTGCTGCTATTCTAGCTTGTACCTAGCTTCACTGGAGCACTGCAGCAAACCTGAGACAGAGGTGTTGGCCAGGGAACAGGGTGGTGTGTTAAAGTGGCAGGCAACTGGAAGCTCAGGGTCTGTTTTGCAGACAGAGCGTAGGTGTTCTGTGAATTGGTCACCCAGCCTATGTTTTGTTTCCCCAACGTAGAGGAGACCACATTGTGAGCAGCGAATGCAGTCAACTGGATTGAGTGCAGTGCACATCAAGCGCTGCTTCACCTGGAAGGCATGATTGGGCCCTTGGATACTGAGGAGGGAGGAGGTAAACGGACAGGCGTTACACCTTCTGTCATTGCTGGGGAAGGTGTCATGGAGCACTGGGAGAGTGTTGGGAGTGAAGGAGAACTGGACCAAGACATCACAGAGGGAATGGTCCCTGCGCGAGACTGACAAGGGAGGGGAGGGGAATATGGCTCTGGCATCTGAATGTGAAGGACATGGGGATGTAGCTGTTAGACCTATCCTTCATTCTAAGGTTGCAGAATAGTGTCAAAGTGGATAATGAAGGACACCATGAGTCAGAGGGAGCTATACATTATAATGCTCAAGACTACAAATTCCTTGCATTTGTACCAATGAGAAAGATAGAAAACAGTCATGGGTCATGGATGGGCAACATTATATTGAACTGGTTGCAAGGTAGGCTTTTACTCAGCAGCTTAATATGGGCCCAATATTTGTGCTGACATGAGAAAATTCTGAAAGGGATAACTAGACATTTTCTTCTTGCTGTTTGTTCACAGATCCTTGCGTTAATACAAGATAGTTTAGCCAGCTAAATCCAACTATTGTACAGGCTTTGCTGCACCTACAGGGAAGGGAGGAGAAATAAAGGAATGGTGCAGTGGCAAAATCACTAGAAACTGAGGCACATGAATAGGAGGACCATGATCATCAGTACCTTCCAGCAGTGTACCATGAGAGTGTGTAACAAGCCTTTGTAACTACCTGTAGGTAAGTGAATTTAAGTCCTGGTGGCATCTTGCAGAATGATGATACTGTCACCCATACCTGCTGGCCCCCACAGGGGGATTTGTAATCAGACATCTGGAGAGGAAGTTAACAATCGCACAACACCAGGGGAGAGTCTACCAGGTTTATTTGGAAGCACTAACCTGGTGTTGTATGATTTCTAGCTTTGTCCATCCTTGTCCAACACCGGCTCCTCCACATCTGAGGAGGAAGCATTGGGCCTGTGTTGCTCAAGATCACAGCAGCATTGAGCTCCTCACCACTGTCTCCTCAAACCTCAACGGAGGACTTGGGTGGCATCTCCCAATTGGCTACCTGCAAGTGGATTTCTGATGTGATATTATAGACTTCAGAACTTTAATAATTGTTCATGAATTGAACAAATCAACAAAACATGAACTGTTACATACAGCAATAACTCTGCCTGAATAACCTATTCCAGGCAAGGACAAACTTACGCAAGAATTGAAAGCAATTAGCTCAGTCTGGGCAAACAATGAGTGAACAAAATTGCTTTGACATCTGCATTATTGCTACAAAGGACAAGTATTGCCCTGCAGAAGAATTGAAGAAGAAATTCACATGAAAGATATGTCTTCATACAGACTGGTAAGGCCAAATGTAACAAGGGATAAAAGAAGCTCCTTCTTGCAGTAATTTGGATGAAAGGACTCTAAAGAAATAATCAATATTTTACCTGATAAACTGAAGGGTGAAAATTTGTATCAGAATTGGACACCAGAACTTCCCCTTTAACAGAACTCCGGAAAACAACATTGCATAAGGATCAAACCCTGGACACTTCCAGAGACAGACTACTGTTGGTTGAAATCCTAGCCAGATTCCACCATTAATCAGATAGTAGCCAATTTAGGTTGTGAGGCTTATACTTGAGAGGTTTTATTTTGGTTGCTACATGCAATAAAGTTTAACTCATTGTTTCAGCACTTGATTGTCTGTGCAATCTCTTCATAAGCAACTAAATTAGAGGTAACTTGATTTACCCAAAACAATTGGTGTCCCTGGGTGGGCTTCGATAAGGAGTGACTTTAGATTGCTCTGAAGTTGAACTTGCCATCTTTGTATTCTCAGAAATCTTGCTTGAATTCAAATCAACAAGGTAGCTGCCCACATGACGGTCAGGAATTCACGTTGGTGGATGAGGATAGAGTCAACAAATTTTCAAATGTAATCAGAACACTTAAATTTTTTCGATTACTGAATTTGGCATTGGATTAGCTTTGAAAGTATGACAGACAATCTGAATGGGAGAACTTGATTAAGGAATATTTGAAGAATAAGTTACTGAAGTGGATAGAGTATTGGGAAGGTGGTGGTGTTACAAGCCCCTGGGCACCACATTACTTGTTTGAGTAAGTCAGGAAGTTTGTGGGAAAAGCATGCACCCAAAGAGGATGGACTGATGGGAATTTATTGCCTTTTTGTAGAGACGTGAAATATGCATCAAAGTACTGAAATGTTGAGATAAGTGAGTTAAAGTCAGAAGTTGAATGGAAAATTAAAAGAGAAACTTGATACCCGAGAGGTTGTCAGTCAGGAAAGGGCTGTTTTGTAGTTGAGAAACAAAGTTAAAGGGAAAGGTTAAATCCCTCAAGCTTGTCAATCACCAGAAGATAGTTTACCTCTCAAATGATCAAAGTCAATTTGAGATAGTGAACAGAGATGCTGAAAGGGCACGGAGATAGTCAGAGATTAAGACTCAGGAACTGGATAGTAAATGTAAAGATCTCTAGGCAGCATTTAAAGCACTGCATCAAACACAACTTGAGCAACAAGTGCAGAATGTTGATGATTCCAAATGCCAATCAGAAATTGATGTCTTAAAGTTACATCTTTCCAGCCCCCCCTCCCCCCCCCCACCCCAGAGTTTCTCTGTGCTTTGGGACCCGGTCAAAAATTAAGGGATGAAAAGAGTGACCCTGATTGGGGATTCGATCAGGATGCAGTCATATGCTGCTCAATTCAGGGCAGGAGATAGGATTATAATCCCAACACCAGTACCCCTTTGCTAAACATGGATAAAGGTTTCCATAAGACATAGGAGCAAAAATTAGGCCATTCAGCCCATCGAATCTCTACCTGCCATTCAATCATGGCTAATAAGTTTCTCAATCCCATTCTCCCGCTTTCTCACCATCGCCCTTGATCTCCTTGATACTCAAGAACCTATCTATCTCAGTCCTAAATGTACTCAGCTTTCTGTGGCAGTGAATTCCATAGATTCACCACTCTCTGCCTGAAGAAGTTTCTCCTTATCCCCATTCCAAAAGGTCTGCCTATCCACCTATACCAGTCTTGTACAAGTCCAAAATAAAAATAAAAATGAGAATACAGGCAATTCATGGAATCATAGAAACCCTAAAGTGTAGTAGCAGGCCATTTGGCCCAACAAGTCCGAACTGACCGTTCAAAGAGCACCTCATCCTGACCCAATCCCTGTAACTCTGCATTCCCCATCACCAACCCACCTAACCTGCATATCTTTGGGCTGTGAAGGAAACCAGAGTAACCAGAGGAAACCCAAGCAGATAAAGAAGGCATGTTCAAACTCTACATAGTCAGTCACCCACGGCTTGAATTATATCTTGGTCGCTGGTGATGTGAGGCAGCAGTGCTAACCACTGAGCTACTGTGCCACCAGGTTGTTTGAAATGTGAGACAAAAAAACACAAAGAATTTAAACCTCGGTTAATGAAAGGTGGGGAGGTAAACTCGCGAGTCAGCCAGAAAAGGATTTAGATTTAGCTCTCTGAGCGTCAGAGGGGTGTGGTGTGCTTTTCTGTTACACCTTAGACTTAGACTGAAATTGCATGAAAGCTGGGCCCCAAATCCGAATGATTCCCATATCTCTTTGATAAAATCTAGAGGGAGAAGGAGAGAATAAAAAATAAAACTAAATTTGAACTGTAGCCATTTGTTTGATAAAGTAAGAGCTCCCGGGTTAATTTGATTTTACGGTAATAAATTGATTGAGTGTCTGAATAGAATGTTTCGCAGACAACAAGCCTGTTAAGTACTAATTTTGGAAAATCAAAATTCAAAGGAAAGCTCTGTGCGATCTGAAAAACCATAAATCAGAACAGGAACTATCTTGATCTTTCGTTGATGAACTTCAGATAAATGATGAAGCTGATCATAGGGATTGTATTGCTGGTTTGGCTTTTGCAAGTGTGTACAGAGCCAACAGTCAGGATCCATTGCTCAGTGGAAGTGGACATGGTGGGTATATAGAACCAAACACTGATATGAGTAGACTGACAGCAGTGGGAGAAGCATCTGCCGGCTACTTCAAGCATTAATTGGATATACGACATGGGAAGTCAAACACATTAATGCTGATGGTGTGCACACAACTTCAAATCACACTGGCACTTACATCAGAAGTGACTGAAAGCCCTGTAGAGCCTCCTATTGGAAAAGGAGGACCTAGCAGAGGGATAGTTATGTGAAATATGGGTAAAGTTTTGAATAAATAGGAATGTCTAACATCTTTCCTATAGCAGGGAGACCAGAATTGAAGGCAGCATTCTAAAAGTGGCCTAACCAATGTCCTATGCAGCGGCAATGTGACCTCTGAACTCCTGTACCAATAAAGGCAAGCATATCAAATCCTTTTTCACTACCCCATCTACCTCTGATTCTATGTTCAAAGAATTATAAACATGCATCCCAAGGTCTCTTTGTTTGGCAACACTCCCCAGGAAACTACCATTAAGTGTATAAATTTTGCCTGATTTGCCTTTTCAAACACCTCACATTTATCTAAATTAAACTTCATCTGCTATTCCTCAGCCCATGAACCATCTGATTAAGGTCCCGTTGAACTCTGAAATAACCTTCTTCATTGTCCATTAAACTATCAATTTTGGTGTCATGTGCAAACTTACTGACCATTCCTCCAATATCCACATCCAAACCATTTATATAAATTACAAAAAGCAGTGGAACCAGCACTGATCCTTGCAGCACACCATTTGTCATAGGCATCCAATTCAAAAAATAGCCATCCACCACCGTCCTCTGTCTCCTACCTTCAAGCCAACTTTTTATCCAATTGGCTAGCTCTGCCAGGATTCCATGGGAACTGATTTTGCTAACCAGTCTACTACGTGGAAACTTGTTGAATGCTTTGCCAAAGTCCATGTAGTCAGCACCCACCATTCTGCCCTCATCAATGATTTTATTGCCTTTTCAAAAGCTCAATCAAGTTAGTGAGACACAATTTCTCATACACAAAGCCATGTAGACTATCGCTGATCAGTCCTTGCCTCTTCAAATACAAGCAAAAAGCACCGATCAACATCAAATAAATGTAACCTTGTGCAGTCAATATGGCACTTGCATGTTGGGTCGGTACCAAGAAAATGTAAATCAAATGAAAAAGGAGGAAGTACCCACAGGGGTGAATGATAGTACATTGAAGAAGTTAGATTCTGGATTAGTGGTGCTGGAAGAGCACAGCAATTCAGGCAGCATCCGAGGAGCTTCGAAATCGACGTTTCGGGCAAAAGCCCTTCATCAGGAAGTTAGCTGATGGAATGGGAACTTTATGTAAAATCTCTACCTGTGAGCTAAATAAATTAACAAAAGTATTGGCTAACGATTCCTAAATGAGAGGGAAGGGAATAGGTCATGAGTTAGGAGTATCTGTTATATCTAAACATGACAAACCATTAAACGTTACAGCAGCACAAAATATTGGAGTGATCCAAAACACCATCCGGATGAGAGTTAAGGAGGTACTACCTTATGTGGTAGAAAAGTGGGGGAAGACTTAGTGTCATAGAGTCATAGAAATTTACAGCATGGAAACAGACTCTTCGGTCCAACCCGCCCATGCCAACCAGATATCCCAACTCAATCTAGTCCCACCTGTCAGCACTCAGCCCATATCCGTCCAAACCCTTCCTATTCATATACCCATCAAAATGCCTCTAAATTTTGCAATTGAACCAACCTCCACCACTTCCCCTGGCAGCTCATTCCATACACGTACCACCCTCTGTGTGAAAAGTTGCCCCGTGGGTCTCTTTTATATCTTTCCCCTCTCACCTAAATCTCTGCCCTCTAGTTCTGGACTCCCCGACCCCAGGGAAAAAACTTTGCCTATTTATCCTATCCATGCCCCTCATAATTTTGTAAACCTCTATAAGGTCACCCCTCAGCCTCCGACACTCCAGAGAAAACAGCCCCAGCCTGTTCAGCCTCTCCCTGTAGCTCAGATCCTCCAACCCTGGCAACATCCTTGTAAACCTTTTCTGAACCCTTTCAAGTTTCACAATATCTTTCCAATATGAAGGAGACCAGAATTGCACACAATATTCCAACAGTGGCCTAACCAATGTCCTGTACAGCTGCAACATGACCTCCCAACTCCTGTACTCAATACTCTGACCAATAAAGGAAAGCATACCAAACGCCTTCTTCACTATCCTATCTACCTGTAATTCCACTTTCAAGGAGCTATGAACCTGCACTCCAAGGTCTCTTTGTTCAGCAACACTCCCTAGAACCTTACCATTAAATGTATAAGTTCTGCTAAGATTTGCTTTCCCAAAATGCAGCACCTCGCATTTATCTGAATTAAACTCCATCTGTCACTTCTCTGCCCATTGGCCCATCTGGTCCAGATCCTGTTGTAATCTGAGGTAACTCTCTTCGCTGTACACTACACCTCCAATTTTGATGTCATCTGCAAACTTCCTAACTGTACCTCTTAATCTCACATCCAAATCGTTTATGTAAATGACAAAACGTAGAGGACCCAACACCGATCCTTGTGGCACTCCACTGGTCACAGACCTCCAGTTTGAAAAACAGCCTTCCACAACCCTCTGTCTTCTTACCTTGAGCCAGTTGTGTATCCAAATGGCTAGTTCTCCCTGTATTCCATGAGATCGAACCTCGCTAATCAGTCTCCCATGGGGAACCTTGTCGAACGCCATACTGAAGTCCCTATAGATCACATCTACCACTCTGCCCTCATCAATCCTCTTTGTTACTTCCTCAAAAAACTCAATCAAGTTTGTGAGACATGATTTCCCATGCACAAAGCCATGTTGACTATCCCTAATCAGAACTTGCCTTTCTAAATACATGTACATCCTGTCCCTCAGGATTCCCTCCAACAACTTGCCCACCACTGAGGTCAGGCTCACTGGTCTATAGTTCCCTGGCTTGTCCTTACCACCCTTCTTAAACAGTGGCACCACTTTAACCAACCTCCAGTCTTCCGGCACCTCACCTGTGACTATTGATGATACAAATATCTCATCAATAGGCCCAGCAATCACTTCTCTAGCTTCCCACAGAGTTCCATGGTACACCTGATCAGGTGCTGGTGATTTATCCATTTTTATGCTTTTCACGACATCTAGCACTTCCTCCTCTGTATTTGGACATTTTGTCACAAGGTCTCACCATCTATTTCCCTACAGGCTTTATCTTCCATATCCTCTTTCACAGTAAATACTGATGCAACATACTCGATTAGTATCTCCCCCATTTTCTGCGGCTCCACACAAAGACTGCCTTGCTAATCTTTGAGGGGCCCTATTTTCTCCCTAGTTACCCTTTTGTCTTTAACATATTTGTAAAAACCCTTTGGATTCTCCTTAATTCTACTTGCCAAAGCTATCTCATCTGCCTTCCCTCTTAGGCCTCTTGCATTGAAATAAATGCATTTAATTTATTAGTCCTACCTTGTCCCTGACTGCCCTGATTGTTTGACTCGCTTCTGTTCTCAACTGTGTCAGTCTCAGATTGGTCTCTTTACTCACTATCTCCCTGGGTCCCACTCCCCCATCTTACTAGCTTAAATCCTCCCGAGCAGCACAAGAAAATTTCCCTGCCAGTATATTAGTCCCCTTCCAATTTAAGTGCAATCCGTCCTTCTTGTACAGGCCACTTCTACCCCAAAAGAGATTCCAATGATCCAAAAATGTGGATCTTCTCCCATACACCAGCTCCTCAGCCATGCATTCATCTACTCTATCCTCCTATTCCTGCCCTCACTAGCTCGTAGCACTGGGAGTAATCCAGATATTACTACTCTCGAGGACATCCTTTTTAAATTTCTGCCTAACTCTCTGTAATCTCCCTTCAGAATCTCAACCTTTTCCCTTCCAATATCGTTGGCTCCAATGTGGACAATGACCTCCTGCTGGACTCTCTCCTCCATGAGAACATTCTGCACCCTCTCTGAGACATCCTTGATCCTGGCACCAGGGAAACAACCCCATTCTGCTTTTACACTGCTGGCCACAGAAACATCTATCTAAACCTCGGGCTAGAGAATCCCCTAACACAATTGATCTCTTGGAACCCGAAGTACCCCTCATTACATTACAGCCAGTCTCAATACCAGAATCTTGTAGTGAAAGCACTTAAGGAATGCCAACAGACTGATAAAACTATTGTTTGTCCCTATCCAATTTGCATAACTGGACAAGCCACATGTGGTTTTGAGTCCAGCAGTAATGAAACGGTTAATTGTACCCTCAAAATTTCAAGTACTACTCGAGACAACATAGTCAGAGTTGGATCTGCAGGGAAGTGGAGAATTCTGTATCATAACATCTTTAAAAGAATAGTATTATCACATCCTGCCTTGTCCCATCATTGATAGAACATTTTGCATTCATATTCAAATGCCCAAATGCATAGGAACAAAGGAATTGGTTAACATCAGATGGAGAAGATCTAACTTTTGAACTGACTGATCCAGCTAGAAAAATTGTTATGTTCTGTTCAATAAAAATATGAGGTCCATATTACCCTGCTGAGGCAACAATTGTAAGAAAGTAAAGAGATTTTGAGAAAGGCACACAGGTTACATGATAAGGTTCAGCAGGACATTCAAGGCATATTTTTTAAAAAAAATCAACAAAGAAGAGGGACTGTGGTATTAAAGACTTCATAATTTTAGTAACTGATCATGGATTGAACAATTCAACAAATGATAAACTGTTACATGCAGCAATAATTCTGTCTGGAATAACCTATTACAGACAAGGACAAACTTTTACAAGAATTGAATGCAATTAGCTCGGTCTGGGCTAACAGTAAGTGAAGAAAACTGCTTTGACACCTGCTTTATTGCCACACGGAATAAGGATTACCCCACAGAAAAATTTAAGGAGGTAATCACAAGAAAGCTGTGTCTTCATACTGACACTTAAGGCCAAATGTAAGAAAGACCAAAATGAGCTATTTCTGGTAAGAATGCAAGGTGCATATTTGCATTAATTTGGATGAAAGGGTTCCAAAGAAATAAGCAATAGATTACCTCATAGATTGAAGGATGATAATTCGTATACGAATCAAACATCAGCACTCCCCTTTTAGCAGAACTGTGGAGAACAGCTTTGTATAAGGATTGAACCCTGGACACTTCCAGAGAAAACCCACTGTTGGTTGAAATCCTGGCCAGATTCCACCATTAATCAGGTAATGGCCAAGTTGGGTTGTGAAGCTTTTACTTGCTTACTTGAGGGTTCTTAATTTTGATTGTGACACGCAATCAAGTTTAAATTATTGTCTCAGTACTTAGTTGCATGTGAGAGTTATTAATAAGCAGCCAAATTAACACAACTTTGTGATGATTTACCGACAACAATGAGTTCACATATGCTTTTCTCAGGAAAGCACACCTATTTGTACATCAAGCACACCTATTCATCAAGGACCAAAGAGTCAAACTGCTGTTAACTTCATTGAGCTTAAGGTTCTGTAATCTGTCTTTCCTACCTTTACAGACAGGTACTACTTTGGTTGCTACAGCTGAGCATAAGGAAGCCCACTGACTGCTCTGGAGGCTCACCCTACGTAACTTTGGCAGGTGACTGCTGGTGATCCAGGACCTAGGAGGTTCCACCCTGTTAATGGTCTCCTGCACAAATGAAGGCACAACTAACCAGTGATCAGGTCACCGGGAGAGGGCAGCCAGAGAGGCAGGTGCTCTCTTGAGTGTTCTAAGATGGCAATGCCTGGGCTACTGGTCACTGCTGTACCTCCCTGTCAGCTGTTTTACCACTTGAGGAGATACAGCACCTGGACAGAGGTTGAGGTGTCTCAATCCCATCTTGCCTCACTAGGGACTGAATACATCCAAGGCTTGAGAAATGGAGGGAAGGGTCCTGTGCATATCTGGTAGATACTGACTGTTCTGGTAGATACTGAGGCTATGTGACAGCTCCCACCCAGCTCAAATGTCAGAGTCTCAGTAACAGAACTTGGGCAGTTACTCCAGCCTACATGTGATCTTCGGCATCTTTGCCCTGCTTGCTTGTGGATCTCCATTAGCTCATGAATTGCCAAGTCCAAAGGCTCATCCTCTCTGCTGGGTTTAACAAGGATCTTTTTTCCCACACTGCTCTGAAAGTCAAACCTCTGCTTGGCACATTTATTGTGCTCATTCTTCTCTTGCTGAAGGACCAAAACTTTAAGAGAGTGCTCATCGTTACATAAGTACTTTCCCCGCATTCAAAGGTACACCATAAAATGGTCATTCCTATTACCCTGAATATCTGCTTTCATGTTAAAACTTTCATGCTTTCATGCTTTGGGCATTTGGGGTATGAACGATTCTGAATGAATGTTGCTTCTGTGTGTCAAAGAATTACAGTAGGTAATTACAGTAGTGGTGTATCAGCAGCTCAGTGGTTAGCATTACTGCCTCACAGCACCAGGGTCCTAGGTTCAATTCCAGCCTCGGGCAACTAACTGTGTGGAGTTTGCACATTCTCCCCGTGTCGGTGTGGGGTTTTTCTGGGTGCTTTGGTTTCCTCCCACAGTCCAAAAATGTGCAGGTCAGGTGAATTGGCCATGCTAAATTGCCCGTAGTGCTAGGTGCATTAGTCAGAGGGAAATGGATTTGGGTGGGTTAGTCTTTGAAGGATCAGTGTGGACTTGTTGGGCCAAAGGGACTGTTTCCACACTGTAGGGGAATCTAATCTAATCTAATCTAGGTGTGAAACAATGAAGCATTATACAAAACAAATCCAAAAATTGATGGAGAAACTCGGCAGCACCTGTGGAGAGGAGGTAGAGTTTGTGTTTCAAGTCCAATGACCTTTCCTCAGAGGTGCAATGCATTGGATGAAGTGTGTGGCTGAGATACACTGAGGTTTTCTGACCTTTGCCAGATTTTATGGTTGTGTCCTGCCCAATGTAAACCTGTGGAAGGAAGGTATCAAACATGCACAGTTTCCCAGTTGAAATGTTAAGTCAGTGTCCTGATGGTGTTGAGTTTGTAGCTCCTTCCACCTTTTAATCCAGGAACCCTGACAAATGGATGCAAGCCAATACTATTGTGATGCAGATCATCCAACATTAGTAGCTATAGTTAACGATAGTGCACAAGTGGCAATAGATGGAGTATAAAGCATTGAGCACACAATGTCTGTTACCCTGACAGAGTGCAGGACTCTAGATTAGAGTGGTGCTGGAAAAGCACAGCAGGTCAGGCAGTATCTGAGGAGCAGGACTGCAGGAGTTCATTCATTCTCTTATGATGTTCAATCCCGATTCTCTTGAAACATGCATGGACACTGACCTCCAGGCCCTAACAGAAAATTTCACATCATTCTTCACCCAATAGGTTTTGATCGCAGTTGTCAGTGATGATCTGTGAACAAAAGCATTCAGTAAATGTTCATTCAGTAATCACTTGACATCTCATCATGATCTATTGAAATCAAAGACCATGAAATTAAATCTCGTCGACCTCAGAGCACATCAGTTGTATAAATTTGTTTTCCTGTAAAACACTCAAGAGCATTCAACTGAAATCATTGGAGATCAATTGTAAAGATAATAAACTGGAACAAAAGCTCGATCAACCTAGAAATGATGGAGAGTAGGAAAACTGAGATCAGAAAATTCCAAGTCCCATGCTGTAGTTGTTAACAAGAAAAGGATAAATTCAGACAAATCTCAGATATTCTATGTGCTTTTTCTAAGTGTGATTGCAGTGATCATTATAGTTTTGTTAATATTAGTTAGTTTGGTTTTCATAATGATGACAATTAGTTGCTATAATATGATACGTTGTTTATATTGTGATAGATTATTATAATTCTCCCCCCCCCACTTTCCCTCCACTTTTCCATCTTTTCTCCTTGACTACTCCCTTCCCACCACTCCTCCTCTGTTTCTCCCTTTGCTTCTTATAGCACCATACTCTGTCTTCCCTCTCACCACTCCAGTCTAAAACTATGTTACCCCTCCCACTCTCTGCCTTGTCATATCCTACCTCCTCTGGCACTCAGACAATCCATTGTTCAATCTCTAGTCCTCCACTCCAGCTCTCTTCATCAGATTCCAAACCCTCCCCAACTCTCCTCAGCCCCTCTTGTTCAGGTAAAGTACAACCAGAAGTGGAAATTGGAAGTCATGCACCTAATGTTTCTAGTTTGGTCTGGCAGGTGAGGCACACTAGTGGATGATGAGGAAAAGAGACAGGAGGAAACATGCATCTGGAAAGGCAGAGGGGCCTGGGAGTGAAGGTAGGACAGAGAAGATAGATGGGGGAAGAATGGTGTGGATAGAAATATGGAGATTGATGAGGTAAGACTGGAGAGGAAGGAAGGCCGGGGGGAGATGATTATAGATGGAGCTTGATGCAGGGGAGGACATGCTTAAAGTATGCCAGAGTATGGAGTAGCTTTGACTTCCAGCTCTCAGCCCTTTTCATTATAAACAAAGCTGGGATGATTGGTTGCTTTGAGATGTCGCAAAGACTGGATATTGGACAAGCCCACTCCCTTGGCTACAGAGATTCCTACCAGCAGCCTGTAGAGCTCCCTGTTGTTACAGATAGTGAGCTGTATGTGGTGGAGATGATGTAAGTCTTATTTTTGTCCTGGGAAATGTTGATTGCCAATGTTCAGGAACTTGATCTCCAGGCATTCAAGAGAGCGGCTAGGTTGCTATGCAGTGTTAGGAAGAGACTTCTAGGGATTTGATCCAGTGACAGTCAAGGAACAGTGATATAGTTCCAAGTCAGGATGGTGTGAGGCTTGGACAGGAACTTGTAGTTGGTAATGTCACAATGCATCCACTGTCCTTGTCTTTCTGAGTAATAGACACTGTGGGTGTGTAAGGTACTGTTGAAAGTATCTTGTTGAGTTGGAGACTTGTGAGTTTCCATTTTTCATGGAAAATGTAGGAAACAGGAGCAAAAATAGGCCATTCGACCCATCAAGCCTTCTTGACAATTCAGTATCAACATGGTTGATCCTCTAGTTCAACACCATCCTTCTGCTCTCTCCCAGTACCTCTTAATGTCATTCATATCTAGAAATATGTTTCTCTCTCAAATGTGCTCACTTCCACCATCTAATGTTATAAAGGATTCTACAAGTTCATCACTCTTTGAGTGAATAACATTCTCATTATCTCAGTCCTAAATGGCCAACCCTCTATACTGAAGCCATTTCTCCTTGATCTATATTCCCCAGCAAAAGGGGAGATAGCAAACCCAGTGAGTAGGATCTCATCCCTCTTTGGACTTAAGCTGTTGATTCCAAATCTGACCATGGACCCTGGCAATTCACCCTTCCCTTTCAGAATATTCTGCAGCCACTCAGTAACGCCTTTGACCCTGACACTACAGTGGCAACATGCCATTCTGGTTCAAATGACTGTAACCACTGAAACATCTATCCATTCCCCTTATCATCAATGCATCCAATACTATTGATCTTCCAGTCATAGTTCTCCCACATCCCAAGCTGCTGAGCCACTCTTGGGTTTTCAGTGCAGTTACCCGAGAAATCATCTCTCCCAACAGCATCAAAACTGAAATTGTGCTCGAGAGGAAGATGGATAAAGGGGAGTCCTGCTCTACCTGCCCAGTGATATTACTCTGTCTGGTGTTTACTCATTCCCTTTCTGCCTGTTGTTTTGATGTGGCCACCTTGCAATGCGTGCTAACAATGATGATCTCAGTCTTAGGATACTCTGCAGTGATTCCAGTCACTGTTCCAGATCCAAAATGTGGATTTCAAGATGCTGCAGTTGAGAACACAAATACAGAGACTCCAGTCACTCTGTTCCAGAGTTCCTCTGTCTCACAGGAGCATTATGCCCTGCTATGACTTACTCTTACATTACTCCTTCTACACTTTGTTTTCCAGTTCAGACAATAATAAATATATACCAGGGCTCTTATGTTATATCTTATTTCTTAAAAATTACTTAATAAAAACTATCAAGCAATTTTTACTTAAAGCCTATACAGGAGAAACACTCACCCATGTTTTGCTGACTGCTTTTCTCAGGATCATCAGCGCTCCTGCTCCTCAAACCATCACCTTGTGGTTTTCCTGTGATTTTGTTCCCTGTTTGTTTTTCAAGCTCAGCCTGTTTATGAGTAGAGATTTTTCCTTTCAGGTCGAAAGGGGAACTCCAATGATCAAGGAATCACTTGATGCCCAGGTCCATTCTGATCATAAAGGTTTATTGGCTAGGTTGCTGGGGAGCACGATTTTTTAGATTAGATTATATTACTTACAGTGTGGAAACAGGCCCTTCGACCCAACAAGTCCACACCGACCCTCCAAAGCGCAACCCACCCAGACCCAATTCCCTACATTTACCTCTTCACCTAACACAATGGGCAATTTAGCATGACCAATTCACCTAACCTGCACATTTTTGGACTGTGGGAGGAAACTGGAGCACCCGGAGGAAACCCACGCAGACACGAGGAGAATGTGCAAACTCCACACAGTCAGTCGCCTGAGGCAAGAATTGAACCGGGATCTCTGGCGCTGTGAGGCAGCAATGCTAACCACTGTGCCACCGTGCCACCCAAATTCTCAGCAACACATTGTTTGAAAGAAGGGAGAAAATGATACAAGAGTGTGATCCATTGAGCGAAGAGAAAACTGATTGATATTATACAGTTACCTTTAGTCCACCTTGACTGCTGCAAACCAATTGCATTATTTATTGATTGCATACACATCCAATTAGGTTCATCATGTGACTGTGATCTAAAGCTTTAGATCATTTCATTTCAATTACCTTTGGGTCTTCACAATGCATCTTATTCAATCACATTCCAGATAGCATTCTCTGCTGCTCGGAGGGCTCTGTTCGATCTGCCTTAGCTTGGATTTCCATAGGAATGCATTTAATCCCATAATCATCATAGAATCCTGACAGTGTGAAAACAGGCCATTTGGCCCAACAAGTCCACACCGACCCTCCAAAGAGTATCCCACCCAGACCCATTACCTCTACTCTATTGTTCTACATGTCCCTTGATTAATATACCTAGCCTAGGCATCCATGAACACTGTGGGCAATTTAGCCAGGCCAATTCACCTGAACCGGCACATCTTTGGACTGTGGGAGGAAACTGGAGCACCCGGAGGAAACCCACGCCAGACACAGAGAGAATGCACAAACTCCACACAGACAGTCACCTGAGGTTGGAATCGAACCTGGGTCCCTGGTGCTGTGAGGCAGCAGTGCTAACCACTGAGCCACCGTGTCACCCTCTAATGCCTGTGTAGTGATTGCAATGTGGTCAGCCAGGTGTACCTTATAGAATATGAATCCCATGATTGGGGCTGTTAATCAGTGAACCCTGTCTGAAAGATAAAAACAGGAGTGTCAGACATCCTGATCAATCTGAGAGCTGGCTCAGTGGGAGCTGGATCAGTGTTAAGGACTCTCCACGTGTAAATAAAGGGAGACTTGGTGATGGGATACCACCTGCCATGGAGTTATTTCAGCCGACATACTTAAAACTTAATTTTGGTGTATGACATGTGGATATACTTTGTTAAATTATTTTGCTGAACAGCAACAAAGCACAGTTACCCAGTACTCAATCACACAACATGTTAGTACAGGTAGCTGCTTCTGCCACGATTGTCCCAACAAAGTCAAATTCACGCTTCCTCCCTTTCTCATGATACACATTTCATTATGCACTTTTAACTGCAATTCCACTCCTTTTCTTGCTTTCTTCGTGTTGCTACATTTGCATTGTTGATGGTTTGTTTACTGTCTCCTCCAGCCCCTGAGGTAAATTGTCAATTGTGTTTTCCACAGAATTGGTTACCATGGCACAGTTCATCCGGGTACAGTCAGCACAGAGGGCACCCTTCAGAATGGGCACACCTGGTGGAATCAGCACACAACTGACCCTGGAAGGATTGAGAAAGATGCACTGGAGTGGGTGGCACAGTGGTTAGCACTGCTGCCTCACAATGCCAGAGACCTGGGTTCATTTCCTGCCTCAGGCAACTGTCAGTGTGGAGTTTGCACATTCTCCCCGTGTCTGCGTGGGTTTCCTCCGGGTGCTCTGGTTTCCTCCCACAGTCCAAAAATGTGCAGGTTAAGTGAATTGGCCATGCTAAATTGCCCATAGTGTTAAGTGAGGGGGTAAATATAGGGGAATTGATCTGGGTGGATTGCTCTTTGGAGGGTCGGTGTGGACTTGTTGGGCTGAAGGGCCTGTTTCCACACTGTAAGTAATCTGATCTAATCATTAAGCTGAAGGAAGGGGAGCATTCGAGTTGAAAAGGAAGTGATGTGGGAGACCACTGAGGAGAATATGTGGTAAGGTTTATTGTTATTTTCATTATAACCTGTAGGATGCTGCATTTAAAGCTGAGATGCCTACATACACAGATTTACACAAGCTGAGATCATTTTACAATGCTTGACTGCTTGAACATGATTGTCTGTGATCAGAATATGTTCCAAATTACTCTACAGTTGCACAGTCCTTTATCCAAAATACTCAGGACCAGCTGGTTTTAAGAATTCAGAATTTTTCGAATTTCAGAATAAGTGACAGTTTGATGGTGAAATTTTAAAAATAAAATTTAGCAAGCAGCTAAGTGAGTAAAACAGGCCCTGCAACAGAATTGAGACCGGCAAGTGCTGGGCCACACCAGTTGGGTTAACTGTTTGCACGCTAAACAACCTTACTAATAAGAAAAAAAACCTTCAGAAGAAAACCTTTGGATTTCAGAGCTTTTCAGATTCCAGGATTTTGGATAAAGAGTTGTCTACCTGTAATTTGATGACCATTGCTGCCTGCTTCAGTTTTGAGTGTTTTAGAGCACAATCAAATGTTCTTTTTTTATTCTGGTAGGTTAGCGATCTCGATCTAGGCTGCCTTAGCCAATCAGAATAATCTCCTGTTACCATCTCCAGAAATAACACTTTGATCCTCTCTTGAGCAGGGGAATCCCAAAGTATGGAGTCATTTTCTGTCTGATGTTAAATATCTCTCAAGTGGGTGGGATGACCAACAGAGATTGAGTGATACTCCCAGCTTGCAGAGTTCCAAATTCTTTTTTTTTAAATAATGGAACATAGCCATTGTTTGCTGGCCAGCATTCTGCCTGTGGGGAGCCAGGAAAGGAGTTACTTGCCATAGAGTTCTCAAGACCTAGCTGCATGTTTGGTAGCTTCAGTGTTTATATAGCTGGTCCAGTTGCATTTCCAGTGAATAGTGAGCCTCAGGATGTCCTTGACATTCAGACCAGGAGACAACATTGCTGTTCCCATCGTTGCTGATCTAATGGTCAAGAGCTTCACTGCATACAGTCATGCAGCTATTACAGCATTATGATTTGGAGATGCCGGTGTTGGACTGGGGTGTACAAAATTAAAAATCACAACACCAGATTATTGTCCAACAGGTTTCATTGGAAGCACTAGCTTTCGGAGCGATTCTCCATCAACCACCTGATGAAGGAGCAGCGCTCCGAAAGCTAGTGCTTCCAATTAAACCTGTTGGACGATAATCTAATGCTGTGTGATTTTTAACTCTGCAGCATTAGTGGCTGAACTGCAGAATGACCATGAAGTGGTACAAATGTTTCTTTTCTATTTTCTCTCTTCGTATAATGCATATGTACATAGAATGGATTGGTTCAATGGAAAAAGTTATCTATGACCAAAAAAGGAGATAAAGATGATACCCTGCTTCATTTTTTGTCACAACACACATTGAATTCCCTTCTGAATCTGCCTTGGAGCAAGATTTCCTCTCCTTGCCCACTCTTATTCCTCTATTGTTGGTAGAAATTTGTGTGGGCCCATTATAATAGCATTCAATTAATTAATTGGGCCCAACTGGATAAAGTGACCTAATTTCATGTTAGCTGACAGGAATATTACTCAGGAAGTGAACCTATTAAGTTGTATCATATGATAAAAAACAAAAGGTGATCCCATGGAACTATAATGAGACAGCACACAAATCAGTCACAGTCACAATTTAAAAAGGAAAGATCATTTTGCCTCAAGGCTCGAATAAATTAAATCAGTGTAAGGATGACTCAAGTTAGACTGAGGAAGAGATTTTGTTTTCAGAGCAGCTTTATGCTTTCATAGTCAATGGACACAATATTATTGAACATCAATTTATACATGGATTAAGGAGGAGTCAATCTGGAATGCAAAGACAAAAAAAATTAGAGAAAAGGACTTGCACATGAGTGTGTTCAAAATGCTTTGTTGGCGTTGACTTACTTTAGAAGCACAGGGACCTCAGGAAAGCTGGCAGTTGATTTCCACAAGACAAGGTCTCACAAGCAACAATATGATAATTTGTTTTATAATGCTGTTTACTGCAGGATCAGTATCGCGAAGGATATCAGGTGTAACTTCCCATCTTCAAAGTGGTGCCAAAAGAACTTACTTACCCATCTGAGAAAACAGAGCAGTTATTGGCTTAAATCCCATCTGAAGCATAGCCTTTGTTACAATGCAGTGCTCCCTGTGGTGTCAGCTGAGAATTTTGTGCTCAAATCTCCAGAACTGGACTCACAACCTTTTGACTCAGAGATCTGAATGCCACTAGTTTAAACCACAGCTGCTGCTTAAAATGTACCCCTTCAAGCATGGCTGACTCAACTCATTTGAGGAGAGTTGATTTTGTGACTTATCCCAGAAAATAGATTGGTGCTGGGCAGTGAAGAACCATGATTAACAGAGGACAGTAGAGCATTCTCTGCAGTCAGTTTGTGACCACCAAAATGTTTTGTTGCATGGGAAATAGAAGGAGCAAATGACATATGTGGAAAGTGGTGAAAGTTGTTTCTCATTTCTACAGCACGGGAAATTTTTTGAATCAGTTGCTGTCCAAGCTCCAAGTTAATGCAAAATGACATTGACAGTTTCATCTCAGCTGCAGATGGTGAATCCAATTCCCAGGGAACAGAGAAAGGTGATTTTGGGAAAAAGAGGAATTTGTCTGGTCAACGTCAACAATGTAATGTCAAAACCCTTGCAACAAGTTGAACATAACCATTAAAATTGGTACTAAAATAGTTGCATGAAAACACTTTTTCGCCTTAACTTGGCTAAATGCTAGCATGCACCGATGAATAGCTCAGTCTTGGGAAATTTGACAAATAATCAATGCACTGAATATGTAAAGAATTACATTGACAACCAATTTAAGATTATCAGCCAAGTTCATAGTGTGGTGTACATGATTAGATTACTTACAGTGTGGAAACAGGCCCTTCGGCCCAACAAGTCCACACCGACATGCAACCCACCCAGACCCATTCCCGTACACTTACCCCTTCACCTAACACTACGGGCAATTTAGCATGGTCAATTCACCTAACCTGCACTTTTTTTTGGATTGTGGGAGGAAACCGGAGCACCTGGAGGAAAACCACACAGACACAGGGAGAATGTGCCAACTCCACACAGTTAGTTGCCTGAGGTGGGAATTGAACCCAGGTCTCTGGTGCTGTGAGGCAGCAGTGCTAGCCACTGTGCCACCTTGCCACCCACATGTGTGTACTGCATACATGGGGCCTTATTCTTTGACGACTGAAAAGTCATGTGCACACACTGCACCACTTTTAACTCAATAAAGTAGCTTACAGCCATGACCACTCCTTGACCAATCAGTGCTGATCTGACTATTTTAAAATTTAAATAAATCTTGTCTACAGCTAAGGTAAGGGAGATTTTTAAAAATTACTTACCGCTAGTGGCCAGAGGTATTTTCCCTCCACAGAAGGGGTGGGAGCAGCTGCGGAAGTGACGCGGACCAGAGGGGCTGCCGGGAAGGAAAGGAGTGAGTATAAGTACTTACCCTTCGACGCCAGTGACCTTTTTGAGTGGGAGCAGCAGCGGAGGTAAGGCGAACTGGGAAGGCTACAGCTAAGGTAAGGGAGATTTTTTAAAAATTACTTACCGGTAGTGGCCAGAGGTGTTTTCCTGCGGAAGTGACACGGACCAGAGGGGCTGCCGGGAAGGAAAGTAAGTGACTATATGTATTAGCAAGGCAGCTAAGGAAGTGCACCCAACTTCAGATCCTTGAAAACCGTGTTAGGGAATTGGAGCTGGAACTGGATGAACTGCGGATCGTTCGGGAGGCTGAGGGGGTAATTGAGAGGAGCTACCGGCAGTTGGTCACTCCTGAGGCTCAGTATAAGGATAGATGGGTTACAGTCAGGGGGAGGAAAGGGGACATACAGACCGTGCAGGGATCCCCTGTGGACATTCCCCTCAGCAATAAGTATATCGTTTTGGATACTGCTTGGGGGGGGATGACCTACCAGAGGAAAGCCATAGTGGTCAGTTCTCTGACACTGAGCCTGACACTGTGGCCCAGAAGGGAAGGGGGCAGAATAGAAAAGCGCTAGTGGTAGGAGACTCGATTGTTAGGAGAATTGACAGGAGATTTTGTGGTCAGGATCGGGATTCCCGGAAGGTATGTTGCCTCCCTGGTGCCAGGGTCCGGGACGTCTCCGATCGGGAGTATAAGATTCTGAAAGGGGAGGGCGAACAGCCAGTGTTACATATTGGCACCAATGATATAGCCAGAAAAAGGATTGAGGGTATAAGAAGTGATTTCAGGGAGTTAGGGTGGAAGCTGCAGAGCAGGATGAACAGAGTAGTGTTCTTGGGTTTACTACTGGTGCCACGAGATAGCGAGGCGAGGAACAGGGAGCGGGCGCAGCTTAACACGTGGCTGCGCAGCTGGTGTAGGCGGGAGGGCTTCAGGTATGTAGCTAATTGGGATGCTTTCTGGGGAAGGTGGGACCTGTACAAGAAGGACGGGTTGCATCTGAACTGGAAGAGGACTAATGTCCTGGGTGGAAGGTTTGCTCGAGTGGTTCAGGAGGGTTTAAACTAGTATGGCAGGGGGGTGGGAACCTGAGCTGTATACCGGTGGTGAGAGTTGATGGAGATGAGGCAATAGCAAGAGGTAGTGCAGCCAGTGGGAAGGAATTACTTGGGAAAGAACCAAGGGATCGGCTAAAGTGTATTTGCTTTAATGCAAGGAGTATCAGGAATAAAAGTGATAAGCTTAGAGCATGGATCAGTACCTGGTGCTATGATGTTGTGGCCATAACAGAGACGTGGGTTTCTCAGGGGCGGGAATGGTTTATGGATGTTTCAGGGTTTAGAACATTTAAAAAGAATAGGGAGGGGGGAAAAAGAGGAGGGAGTGTAGTACTGCTAATCAGAGAGGGTATCACAGCTACAGAAGTTACCATTGTTGAGGAGGGTCTGCCTACTGAGTCAGTATGGGTGGAAATTAGGAACAGTAAGGGAGCAGTCACCTCATTAGGGGTTTACTACAGCCTCCCAATAGCAGCAGGGAGATTGAAGAAAGCATAGATCGGCAGATTTTGGAAAAGTGTGAATGTAGTAGGGTTGTTGTAATGGGTGACTTTAACTTTCCCAATATTGATTGGAACCTCCTTCGAGCAGATGGTTTAGAAGGAGCTGTTTTTGTAAGGTGTGTCCAGGAGGGTTTCCTAACTCAGTACGTTGACAGGCCAACGAGGGGAGAGACCATTTTGGATTTGGTGCTCGGCAATGAGCTGGGGCAGGTGTCAGATCTCGCGATGGGAGAGCATTTTGGTGATAGTGACCACAACTGCCTCACATTCTACATAGCTATGGAGAAGGAGAGAAGCAGGCACAATGGGAGGATATTTAACTGGGGAAAAGGAAACTATGATACTATCAGATGTGCATTGGGAAGCCTGGATTGGGAGCAATTGTTCCATGGAAAGGGCACATGTGGAGACTGTTTAAGGAACAGTTGTTGCGAGTGATGCACAAATGTGTTCCTCTGAGACAGGCGAGAAGGGGTAAGATCAAGGAACCTTGGATGACGAGAGCGGAGGAGCTTCTCGTCAAAAGAAAGAAGGCAGCTTATGTAAGGTGGAGGAAGCAAGGGTCTTGCTTGGCTCTAGAGGATTACAGGCAGGCGAGGAAGGAGCTCAAAAATGGTCTGAGGAGAGCCAGGAGGGGGCACGAAAAAGGATTGGCAGGAAGGTTTAGGGAGAATCCAAAGGCATTTTACACGTATGTGAGGAATAAGAGAATGAAAGAGTAGGACTGATCAGGGATAGCATAGGGAACTTGTGTATAGAGCCTGAGATGGTAGGGGAAGCCCTAAATGAGTTTTTTGCTTCTGTCTTTACTAAAGAAAAGGACCTTGTAGTGAATGAAACCATTGAGGAGCAGGTAAGCATGCTGGAACAGATAGAGATTGAGGAAGCTAATGTGTGTGAAAATTTTGACAAACATTAAGATGGACAAGTCGCCAGTGCCAGACCAGATTTGTCCTCGGCTGCTTTGGGAAGCGAGAAATGTGATTGCTTCGCCACTTGCGAAGATCTTTGCATCCTCGCTCTCCACCGGAGTCGTATCTGAGAACTGGAGTGAGGCAAATGTAATTCCTCTCTTCAAGAAAGGAAATAGGGAAATCCCCGGCAATTACAGACCAGTAGGTCTCTCCTCTGTTGTCTGCAAGGTGTTAGAAAGGACTCTGAGGGATAGGATTTATGACCATCTGGAAGAGCATTGGTTGATTAAAGGCAGTCAGCACGGCTTTGTGAGGGGCAGGTCATGCCTCACAAATCTTATTGAGTTCATTGAGGATATTACTACACAAGTTGATGAGGGTCGAGCGGTGGATGTGACATATATGGACTTCAGCAAGGCATTTGATAAGGTTCCCCATGGTAGGCTCGTTTAGAAGGTCAGGACGAATGGTATACAGGGAAATTTAGCTGTCTGGATTTTAGAATTGGCTGGTCGACAGAAGACAGTGAGTGGTAGTGGAAGGAAAATATTCTGCCTGGAAGTCAGTGGTGAGTGGTGTTCCACAGGGGTCTGTTCTTGGGCCTCTACTCTTTGTAATTTTTATTAATGACTTGGATGAGGGGATTGAAGGATGGGTCAGCAAGTTTGCAGATGACACAAGGTTGGAGGTGTCGTTGACAGTATAGAGGACTGTTGTAGGCTGCAGCGTGACATTGGCAGGATGCAGAGATGGGCTGAGAGGTGGCAGATGGAGTTCAACCTGGATAAATGCAAAGTGATGCATTTTGGAAGGTCGAATTTGAAAGTTGAGTACAGGATTAAAGACAGGATTCTTGGCAGTGTGGAGGAACAGAGGGATCTTGGTGTGCAGGTACATAGATCCCTTAAAATGGCCACCCAAGTGGACAGGGTTGTTAAGAAAACATATGTTATTTTGGCTTTTATTAACAGGGGGATTGAGTTTAAGAGCCATGAGATCTTGTTGCAGCTCTATAAAACTTTGGTTAGACTGCACTTGGAATACTGCGTCCAGTTCTGGTTGCCCTATTATAGGAAAGATGTGGATGCTTTGGAGAGAGTTCAGAGGAGATTTACCAGGATGCTGCCTGGAATGGAGGGCTTACCTTACGAAGAGAGGTTGACTGAGCTCGGACATTTTTCAGTGGAAAAAAGAAGGAAGAGAGGGGACCTAATTGAGGTGTGCAAGATAATGAGAGGCATAGATAGAGTTGATAGCCAGAGACATTTTCCCAGGGCAGAAATTGTTAACACGAGGGGTCATAGTTTTAAGCTGTTTGGCGGAAAGTATAGAGGGGATGTCAGAGGCGGGTTCTTTACGCAGAGAGTTGTGAGAGCATGGAATGCGTTGCCAGCAGCAGTTGTGGAAATGAGGTCATTGGGGATATTTAAGAGGCTGCTGGACATGCATATGGTCACAGAAATTTGAGGGTTCGTACATTAGGTTTACCTTACATGAGGATCAATGGTCGGTACAACATCGTGGGCTGAAGGGCCTGTTTTGTGCTGTACTTTTCTATGTTCTAATTGTCAGTCGTTGTTTACCAATGCATTCTCCATGGTTGCACCTTCACCAATCAGAATTCAATCGCCATCTAATCAGCACTCTCCCTCCACATATTGTCACAATTGTTGGTTTTTTTTTTGAAAATTTTCTTAATGAGTGCCAGATGAAACGTTTCAGCAAAATGTGTCTTTTAACAGTCGTACTCAATTTCTGTATGACCAAACCACTATAATTCTGAGAATCCACAATTATAGAGAGATAAAACTAGTCAGGCCATTAAAAATCCATACCAGTGGCTAAATTTCAAACTGAGACTTTGAGAACGCATGATAGATTGGCAGCTCTTCCCTGAAATAAGAATCTAATCACAATAAAATAAAGTCTTTATGTATATGGCAGTTGCTGTAGTGTGCAGATATACTGAGAAAGTATGATAAAAGGTTCAAAAAAGACAGAAGTGCTCATTAATGTGGTTCCCAACAGTAAAGACAGTTACAGAAATTTGGAGAATTACAGAATGTATGTCTACATGATGTTACACTGAATATTTACATCAAAACTATGAGAGAAAAATAATAGAAATATTTGAAATTGAAGTTTAAGTTTTGCTGTTAGTGACATGACACTCAATTTGCTTATTTGACTTGCTTGTTTTACTGTAAAGATAGACACATTCACACATTAGTTGGACAGAAGAATATAACAAAAAAGGTTTGAACTGCTGCAGCATTGCAACTGATTTGCTGCTTTATCAAAGAAGTTTTATGGCTTTATACCAATGCCACACACAGACATCACCAAAGTCATAGGGAGTTAAAGAGCAAATGTATGATTGTTATCTGTTTAGTTGCTTAATGGTATACTGCTAATAATTGTCAAAACTGTATATTGCTCTCTCACAGTAGTAAGATGTCTGACTCAGAAGTCTCTCTTCTGTTTAGACTCACCAGTATCTGTCCTCTACGATCGACAAGCCTTTGACCCAGCAATGCTGGCAGCCAGCAACCCAAACTAGAATGCAGTAATGGATATAATGGAGAACAAATGTTGTGCTCAAATATAATCTATGCTACCACACACAAATTTAAAAAATAAAACTCAAGTGTGTTATGGAACAGACCAGTCCCCTCAAAGAAGTTCAAGAAGGTAGCCCATACCCTAAATTTTCAAGTTGTTTTGAGCAGGTGTAGAGTGGATATTCCTGGAGTGATGCAGCTGGTCAAAACCCCCTTGGTTTTAAACAAAGCAGAATTTATTTACAGAGTACCGAGTGAAACACAAACAAAACAGAATACAGAATAACCCAACCGAAAACCAAGCATATTTTCCCAACTTAATGATGCTGTTCCAGATTCCTGCATCAATTCCCATAAACGCCTCTTGGCAAAAAAGGTTAAATTAAACACAGGGTCTTACAGGAGAGAGAGAGTTGGCAGCAGGGGCCACCTCTTCCATGGTAGCTGTTACTTCTGCATTCCCAGCTAACAACTGACCAGCAGCTCTGAACAACCAGGCTGCTAAAAAAAAACCAAACCAGTGAAAAGCTGAGCTGGGAGAACTGACCACTCCCCTTTCACTGTACACGTGCTTTTAAAAAATAATCTTAAACACTTCTTCAAGTAGATAACCACAGACAAAATGGAATCCCTCTGGAAAAAAAGAAAATCAAGGACAACCTAATTTGGTTCAAGGAGCAGCATCGTCACAAATGCAACATAAATGTTTAAAGGGAGAAATGAAGGCTGGTGTATTGTCCTGCTAAAAATATGTCGTGTTGCATCATGTTGAAGTTAATTTCTGCCGCATTTCCAAATCTAAAAAAAAAGACAAGTTTGAATTTGTTTAGTAAGGAATGCCGGATATCAGAAAGCACTTTACAGTGACTGAAATAAAGTGTAGTTACTTTTGTAATATAGGGAACACAGCAGCCTCCATAAACAACATGACAACAACCAAATGCATTGGGATAGCTCCCTTGCTCTTTTAGTGCTATGGCAGTCTTTTTGGTTCACCTGAGAGTAGTGAACAGGAACTCAGTTTAACATCTTATACTACAATGAGCACCTGTAATTCCATCGGTACTGAATTTGAGTGCCATCTCGCTGGAACCAGAGTATCAGCTTGAAAAAAAACCCAGTCATTTCCAGCATGCTATCTCTTTCATTAACATGGAGAGACTCAGTGGGTCTGGTACCACCAGTAAAAGAAAGAGTTAATGTTTCAAGTCCAGTAAGATTCTTCTTTGGACTTGAGTCTTCTTTTTCTTGAGTTCTGAAGAAGTATCAAACTGGACTTAAAACGTTACCCCTGTTTCCCTCTCCAGCATTTTGCTTTTATTGGAACGTCAACCTCCCTACCTGTGCTCTCGTCTTGATATGCGTCTTAAAACTAGAAAGTTGTGACTTAGAGGCAGGCATGTTACTAACTGAGCCACTGTTGATACACAAGACATTATACTATTTACAAGAGTGTATCAATTGTATTATTCTTGTTTGTGTAGAAACAAAAAAAAAGTTTGTGTCTTGAGACGTAAGTCTTCCCCCTTGCGGCCTCAGCTGACTTAACACAGCAGATCACCCACCTTATACAGAATTCAGCCAACTTTTATTCCTTTCAATGAGTGCTATCAGAAATTCTGCTTTATTCCACTTAGACTGCGGCAGAAGGGTGATAAAATCAAATCGATTGCCTGTCATACATCCAGCCTGTATTCCCTTTCCAGTGAAGTCAATAACTTGGCACTCCAATATTGCCCTTTGATTTGTTGCAGTATTCCTTATCTCTTGCTTCTGTCCATTGGCCTCTCTGGATCATGGAAGAGAGGCAGTAAAAGGAGTTAAGGCCACAATCAGATCAGATCAAGATTGGTCATATTCAATGGTGTGGTAGGCTCATGCGGCCAAAAGGCCTTTTCCAGTTTCTATTTCATGTGTTCTCCTGACCATATTCAAATAACCGATCCAAATAGTAGCTCCAGAAATATCCCATGGTTTCCATCTCTTACAGATTGTAAGTGATTCATTAAATGCAAAACCACAAACCAAAGATCGTTTCGTAACAGTTTTAAATGTGGGATAAAATACTTCTTCAGAGGAAGAACAATTTAGTGTTTGTGAAATTGTTTTTTTCTCTCTCTGACTATTACCTCCAAGTATTAACTTACAGGCACGACGTGTATCCTCCTGAATACATATGAATATATATTTGTAAAGTCATTAATTTAAATGAATAAACTCTTGTCGATTTGTATCCCCTGCGGATCAGAAATTGCTGTTGATGATGTATAAGCATTTTATGCATTCAATTCAAATTCTTTCCACTGTGCCCTGACTAACGTAGCAGAAAGGGGGGTTTGATTCAATTGTATTAAATGATAACAACTCACCAGTCATTTTCAGCATGCTATCTCTTTCATTAACATGGTGTGATGGGGCATTGTTGGTACTTATAAAAGGAAAGTACAGCTACAGTAATCATTCATGATGATCAATACATTCTTTACAGGGAGAATTACATGAAGCATAAATGAAAAGAATATGAAGAGCCTATTTCATTAACAGCGTGAGAAAGAGTTCATGCTTGTAATAATTAAGCTGAGCAGAGAACTTCAGCAAAGATTACACATTTTATTTATATCACATCTGTGGTAAAGAAAAATGTACCATATAGTTCACACTTCCTGTAAGGATCACGTTTACTTCCTGTAGCACATTTTCCATCACGCTTTGTTGATATCGTCTGTTATTGTCATAAAATCATGCTATTGATCCACCACTGGAAATAGTTCAGCTGGTCTGCTAACACTTGTGAACAATTCTGAGCCACATTTTAACTTCATATTTAAACAGATTATGTGAAAATGTGCATCCTTTTCAGGCCATGTGTACAAGATAAATATGAAACAAAACGCTTTGGGTGGATTCCATAATTTCTGAACTGTTGATTTCTTGGCAGTTGAAGAAGCCGCTAGTTTCTATGACGATAGTTACAACACAATGGAGCATATTGTCATATGCAGGTTCAGCCAACACTGCAGCCTGTATAACGGATGCCAAGAAACAGGAAATCAGACAGAGCTGTGACTACACAAGCGTGTATGTGGGAAGCAAGATAAAGGCTGGATTAAAAACAAATTGCTGTGTAAGAGAACGTTGGGGACAACCTGCATTCTCATGAAGCTTTGAGAATATGAAAAATGTTTCATGTGTCAAGTGATCTAATCAATGATGTTAACAGTGGGGGCTTGCCATTTTTTAACCCGTGAGGTTGGGGGATGGGGTGAAAGGGGTTAATTGGAGTTTTGGTGATGTGCACTGTTCACTTAACGGGCATGTAGTGAGAGAGTAGAATATTTGTCTCTTCTAATGTTTAGCCACCGAACCAAGCTGTTGGCCATCTCTCCAAACTGTTTTAAAAATTGTTCTTGGGAGGTGGGTGTGGCTGGCTAAGTCAATATTTATTGCTTTTGTCTTTCATTCCTAAGCACCCTGGGGAAGATGGTGGTGATCTGCCTTCTTAAACAGTTCTACACATTAGATGAGATACAGTATGGAAACAGGCCAATTGGCCCAACAAGTCCATACCCACTCTCCAAAGAGTAACCCATCCCAATCTGACTTATGCACCTAACTATGGGCAATTTAGCATGGCCAATATACCTGACCTGCACAACTTTGGATTGTGGGAGGAAACCGGAGCACCCGGAGAAAACCCGCACAGACACGGGGAGAATGTGCAAACTCCACACGGACAGTCACAATATAACAGTCAAAACAAATAGCAGCAGCTGGGTTACCATAAAACAAAAACAAATTCAAATTTGGCCAATCAGTTTAAATTGTGCCCCAAGATACCAAGATCCAATCAAATTTGAATTTAGTATTTTGATAATATTAAAACCAATGAAATGTTTTGGGGTATAAAATTGGACATTTTGAACAGTTAGGGGGAGAACTGCTGTGGACCAACAAATGTAGACTGTGAGCTGAAGAGGTCTCTGAAAGGTTCAGGTCTGTGGGGACTCTGTGCAGCAGAATCTACAGAGGAACATCTACAAAGGAGAAACAGCTAAGCTAGCTGGTTTTAAAACATGATTTTTTTATTTTGTAAATCTGAAACTGGATTTTTTTATTGGGCAAGTGCTGTAGAGTGTGAGGTAAAAGATAGGATTTAAGAGAAAGGATTTGTAAATAGCTATTGGTTTTAATATTCTCTGTTGGACTTAAAGAATAAAATTGCTAATTTTTACTTCAATTAGTGACCTCTGGGATAATTCTTTGCCTCTTGAATTTTAACAGATTACAGCACAAGATGAATATTTTCTGTGTGGCTGGTTTAAATTAGCAGAGGGCTTGACCTCGTGTCATAACAGTACCCTGCTGGTGACCACAAGCGGAATCCCATCAGATCGATTTTTACGAATTAGTGTACCATGTGGAACTGTATCAAAGGCTTTACTGAAATCCAATGAGAAAACGTCCACCACTTTGCCCTGATCAATCTTCTCGGTTACTTCCTCAAAAAACACGATCGACCTTGTGAGATATGATTTCCCTTGCACAGTGAACCAATAAGCGCAGTGCGGGTGTGAGAGCAATGAGAGTGTGAGAGCAATGAGTATGTGAGAGTAGTGACAGTGGGAGATCAGTGTGTGTGTATGAGCAATGAGAGTGTGAGACCAGTGAGTGTGTGACAGCAGTGCGTGTGTTAAAGCAGGAGGAGTGTGATAACAGTGAGTGCGTGAGAACAGTGAGTGTGAGAGCAGTGAGTGTGTGAGAGCAGTGAGTGTGTGAGAGCAGTGAGTGTGTGAGAACAGTGAGTGTGTGAGAGTAGTGACAATGTGAGAGTAGTGAGTGTGTAAGAACAGTGAGTGTGTGAGAGCAATCAGTGTGTGAGGTCAGTGAGTGTGTCAGAGCAGTGAGTGTATGAGAGTTGTGAGAGCAGTGAGTGTGTGAGCTGTGAGTGTGTGAGAACAGTAAGTGTGTGAGAGCAGTGAGTGTGTGTGTGGTCAGTGAGTGTGTCAGAGCACTG